>NC_057721.1:44451039-44478774 GCF_004010195.1 Chiloscyllium plagiosum | reverse complement strand
CTGCTTCACCCATCCCCCACATATTTTGTCACATAGCACTGGCTTCAGCCTTGGTCATTCACAGCTCCTAATCTCCCTATAATCTCTCTCTGCACTGTCATTATCACCTCTTTATTGCTACCTTTGCTTCTGGAGCCATGACTCACCTTCTCTCAGCCTAGTATAAATACCGCCCTATTTCTCCCTTTTTTTAGCTTTGACAAAGGGTCAGTTAGACTCGAAAGGTGAGTTCTTTTCTCTCCTTACAAATGCTGTCAGACCTGCTGAGATTTTCCAGCATTTTGTCTTTTGGTTTCAGATTCCAGCATCCGCAGTAATTTGCTTTTAGAAAAGGTACAGTTGGTAAGTTTGCAGATGACACCAAAATTGGAGGTGTAGTGGACAGCGAAGAGGGTTACCCTCAGATTACAACAGGATTTTGACCAGATGGGCCAATGGGCTGAGAAGTGGCAGATGGAGTTTAATTCAGATAAATGTGAGGTGCTGCATTTTGGGAAAGCAAATGTTAGCAGGACTCATTAAATTAATGGTAAGGTCCTAGGGTGTGTTGTTGAACAAGGAGACGATGGAGTTCAGGTTCATAGATCCTTGAAAGTGGAGTCACAGGTAGATAGGATAGTGAAAAAGGCATTTGGTATGTTTTCTTTTATTGGTCAGAGTACTGAGTACAGGAGTTGGAGTGTCATGTTGCGGTTGTACAGGACATTGGTTAGGCCACTGTCGGAAAGATGTTGTGAAACTTGAAAGGGTTCAGAAAAGGTTTACAAGGATGTTGCCAGGGTTGGAGGATTTGAGCTGTAGGGAGAGGCTGAACAGACTGGCGCTGTTTTCCCTGGAGCGTCGGAGGCTGAGGGGTGACCTTATGGAGGTCTACAAAACTATGAGGGGCATGGAGAGGGTAAATAGACAAAGTCTTTTCCCTGGGGTCTAGAGGGCTTAGGTTTAGGGAGAGAGGGGAAAGATATGAAAGAGACCCAAGTGGCAACCTTTTCACACAGAGGGTGGTACGTGTATGGAATGAGCTGCCAGAGGAAGTGGTGGAGGCTGGTACAATTGCAACATTTAAGAGGCATTTGGATAGGTATATGAATAGGAAGGGTTTGGAGGGATATGGGCCAGGTGCTGGCAGGTGGGACCAGATTGGGTTGTGGTATCTGGTCGGCATGGACGGGTTGGACCGAAGGGTCTGTTTCCATGCTGTACATCTCTATGACTCTGACTGGTGTGAACTCTCAATTAAAACAATTTGCAGATTCATGCATGTTAAAGCAAATTTGGATAGTTCACTGCATGGTATTTTAATGATCAAAAGTACTGATTATCATGTCGGCGATATTGAAATAATTCAATTCACACACTAATAGGAGCAGTCCAAGCAGTCTCTCTATGTTTTTGCAAAGGAGACATGTATTGTGAATCAGGAAAGCTGCTAAGTTTGCAAATCCATCTCATTAAAGAAGGTCCTCACCTCCTATACTTTCATTTCAGCAAGGGTAGAATGGGGTCTGCTGCTGCAGAGGCAGACCAGAGGCATCAGAGGAGACAGGTAGATGGTTGGGCAGGCAAGTTGAAACACCCACCTCTACTGGGAAATCAGTCCAGTTATAAGTGTGAATGTCAGCTCCTCAAACCTTCACCCTCTCGTCCACATCCATCCCATGTTCCCAATTTCCGGTGCAGACACAATGAACCGATTGACCTCCTTCCAAATGGTAACACTTCTCCGAGTCTATATCAGTAAAAGCAGACTGATAGGCCAAACAGATGGACTCATTACAAATGTCTAATGGCTAATCCACTTCGATCTCGGGCAGATGCAGAGGGGAGGGAAAGCATTATTTGAATGACATCTCTCTTACCTTGAAATGACTGTTTCTTTGAAGACTTGTTTTCATTCCCTGCGTGTTTATTTCAGAGGTCTTAAATGGAAAAAAGCTTCTACACTTGGATAGCCTGAATAGCTATGACTGGTTGACACAATAGTGAGAAGGGAGAAAGTGAGGACTGCAGATGCTGGAGATCAGAGCTGAAAATGTGTTGCTGGAAAAGCGCAGCAGGTCAGGCAGCGTCCAAGGAACAGGAGAATCGACGTTTCGGGCATAAGCCCTTCTTCAGGAATGAGGAAAGTGTGTCCAGCAGGCTAAGATAAAATGTAGGGAGGAGGGACTTCCCTAATTGTTGTGAAGCTGCGATGTGGAAGTGCTGGTGTTGGACTGAGGTGGACAAAGTCAGAAGTCACACAACAGCAGGTTATAGTCCGACAGGTTTAGTTGAAATCACAAGCTTACGGAGCGTTGACTTCACCTGACAAAGGAGCAGTGCTCCAAAAGCTTGTGGTTTCAAATAATCCTGTTGGACTATAACCTGGTGTAGTGTGACTTCTGAAATTGTGAAGCTTGATCATGATACTATCAAGTACTAGAATAATCTTCAAGAGCTTTCAACAAGTTCTTCAAAAGATTTTAAAGACAGGATGCGATTTTTATAAAGCAAATTGTGAAGGCTGGATTTATCCATTATGATAGTAAAAACACCAGTGCATATAGAGTAGACAGTCAGAAACTTTTTCCCTCGGGTGCAACAGAGTGTTACAAGGGAACATAAATTTAAGGTGAAGGGTGGAAGGTATAGGGGAGATGTCAGGGGTGGGTTCTTTACTCAGAGAGTGGTGGGGGCATGGAATGCGCTGCCTGTGGGAGTGGCAGAGTCAGAACCATTGGAGACCTTTAAGCGGCAATTGGATAGGTACATGGATGGGTGCTTAAGCTAGGACAAATGTTCGGCACAACATCGTGGGCCGAAGGGCCTGTTCTGTGCTGTATTGTTCTATATTCTATGTGGTTGGAGGGTTCCTAGGCGGAAGATGAGGCGTTCTTCCTCCAACTGTCATGTTGCTATGGTCTGGCGATGGTGGAGTCCAAGGACCTGCATGTCCTTGGTGGAGTGGGAGGGGGAGTTGAAGTGTTGAGCCACGGGGTGGTTCGGTTAGTTGGTCCAGGTGTCCCAGAGGTGTTCTCTGAAACGTTCTGCAAGTGGACGGCCTGTCTCCCCAATATAGAGGAGGCCACATCGGGTGCAGCGGATGCAATAGATGATGTGTGTGGAGGTGCAGGTGAATTTGTGGCGGATATGGCACAATAGTGAGAAGGAAAGCAAGCTATTGTAGCTCAATATAAATGTTGAATAGCCGTTTTATTTGGCTTCTGATTCAGAACAAAGATTCCAAGTGTGTGTGTGTGTGTGTATGTGGAGATGAACTGTGCCTTGTCACTATTCAGGTGGTAAGGACAGATATAATGTGTATGGGCTCATTATTTTCACCCTTATCATGTGAGAGTGAAACAGGAATGGAGGTGCAAGTGTCAGAATTGGATCCTGCTTACCAATATTAAAGTATCCTGAGTCAGCCCAGCTAGCTAATATTCCAGGCCTGTGCAGTAACATGTGTGAAGTACTCCCTTTACCAACTCAGTCAGTTACCAGACAATGTGAACCATTGCATCAATGGAAAGGTTAAGACAATGTTGAGTTTTCAGTGCTGTATAACATCACAACAGCATAGTCTTGTCTTCTGGATTCCTTCTATTCTGCTTTCCCCTCTTTTTCTCTTCGGAATGTATGGTTTGCATTCTGTTACAAAAATCCATTTGGAAATAAGATAAATTCTGCCATTCATAATATGTTTAAAAAACACTTTTATGAAAGGAATAACAGATTTAATACTTCACTAATCTTTGATTGGGTAGTTGTGTAACATGTTCTTGCTTCTTTTTGCTGGATCAATATGTCTCACTGAGAAGCCAACAATTAGTGGTAAGTTAAGAATATAGCTACGAAAGGAGGGATGTATATGATAACAACAATCCCAATGAATGGTAGAGTAACATTTTGCAACAGTAGGGAACATTTTAAGGGACCAAGGAAAAATGAGTTATGGAAAATAATACATAATATTTCAGAGCAGAATTGCAGTTGCTATCTCTGGCAGGATTAATAACATTAATCAATTCTCTCTATTAGTGATTAGGTCCAGATATGCTTCCTTTGGTTCACTGGCAATAAAGTCGAAGATTCTTACTTTTATTTTATTAAACTCATAGATCTTACTTTGAACTTCTGGAGCAAGCGGATTATTTTTTTAATGTGCCACGGGAGAAATCTGGGTCCACCTTGATTAGTAATTCTGCATCCAAGTTCACAAATTTACACTCGGTTTTCAGTGTTTTAGAAAGCTAGGTTCTAGCTGAGCCACAGATATCTGATTCTATTGACTGCCAGCCGAGAATTTGGAGGTATGAGATGGAAAATAACTAAAGTAACATTGTCACTGCATAATATTTACACCAACTATAAATTAGCCATTTGTAAACCTTTTCCTGAACTATCAACATGCAAAAATGAACTTATTATGGATTAAGTCCAATGTCAAAAGAAGCAACCTAAGATTTGTGTGTTAACAATGGAAATAGTCAATATTTCAAGAGAGCCAGCTTCCATGAAAATGACATAACTGTCTGTTAAAATGAACCCAGGGAAATGTGGAAATGTTTAATAGCATGGCATAGAGATTATAAGCCCCTTACATTTTCTGGCCATGTTCAAAAATCCAGGCCAATGGGCGAAAGGAACTGCAAAAAATTCAAAGTGATCATCTTGTACAAAACTGAACCAGATTCAGCACACGAATGCCTAAAAAGGGTACCTCCCCTCAGCATCCCCCAACCCCTCAAATATTTTCCTGAGTCCAAAAATACTGATTCCTGGTTTCCAAAACAGAAATTGCTGGAAAAGCTCAGCAGGTTTGGAGAGAAATCAGAGCTAACATTTCGGGTTGATTGACCCTTCCTCAGATTTACAGAATCTGAAGTTCTTTCAGTTTATAAATTCCTGGTGTTCCTCACATTTTACAGCCAGATGTTGCATATCAGAGCAACCAGTAAAATCAATCTCATGCTGTGAGCGTTTAACTGATCCCAGTTTCCACAGCCAAGGAACATTTATAGTATGTACCATTTAAAAGAGACTGATTTAATCTAAGGCATTTCTGAATCAGTCAGCGCATGGTACAGAAGCAAATCAAGAATTTCCAGTCCTCATGTAGGAAACATGGTTGAATGTATTATGGAAATTAGTCCTGTCTCAGAAAATCTGTTGGATTTGTTTTAAGGCTGAATCAGGTGCTTATACTTTTTAAAAAACCTGCTCCACATATTTAGATTACTGCCAACAACTGGAGGACATACCAGCATTACATAATATGAGCACCATGAAGAAAGACATGCCTTACCATACCTGATTAGTGATCCTCAAATTTGGAATCACAATCAAAAGACACTTCTCCAGTAAGTTTGCCATTGTAGTCAAACAGTGTGAATCCAAAGCTTCACTCATAAGCTAATGACGATTCCCTGTCAACAATGTTGTATGTTTAAACTGTAAACAGTAATATTATAGATGGAAATGTATGGTAACCAACAAAAATCCAATGACACAACCTAAACTTTTCACTGATTATTAAAATTATATTGATATTAGTGTGTTTTCAGTGCCTTTGCTAACGTAAAGTTAGATGGCAAGCATGCAACTGTATATTATTACTGGTCTTTCATTTATATGTAAATATGTTTTATAATGACTTACATATTTAAGTGTAAACAATTATATATAACTACATTAGTTAGAACAAAGATTAATATTAAGTAAATGACTCTGAAATATAATTATGAATTTATAGATACACTGTTTATACCTAATAAATGTTACAAAAGCAATTTGAAATTATATAGTGCCTTTATCATAGTGAAACATCTCGACAAGCAATGACACCAAAGTAATTACTTCAATTCATACCTCTATATTAGAGAAAGAAATTTCTTTTTGAATACAAGAATTTTTTTTAAAGAATGGTGCCAGGAAAGCCTAGTGATGAGAAACAATGTG
This sequence comes from Chiloscyllium plagiosum, assembly GCF_004010195.1. Classification (NCBI taxonomy): domain Eukaryota; kingdom Metazoa; phylum Chordata; class Chondrichthyes; order Orectolobiformes; family Hemiscylliidae; genus Chiloscyllium; species Chiloscyllium plagiosum. The sequence continues at coordinate 44,472,834 of NC_057721.1, read as the reverse complement.
TCCTCAGAAGGGATCACATACCACATATTCCTAACTAACTCACATGAATGGTTAACTCCATTTGAATTGTCATAACAATCATGTCAGCAGATTCACTTAACACTTCGATATTGATATGCTATGAGAAAACTGCCTTCAAGCCAATACAATTTACAATTATGCCAATACTTATTATACTGTAATCACCATTACTTCAATCTGATGCGATACAGCTCAAAAAACCCCCCTGGGACAAAACTAATTTGAGAAAAGATAAACTTATAACCGTATTTCTGAATCTTTTTACAATGTACAGGATATATTGCAAATATTTTACATTACTGAAAAGCAAGGACAAGCCTACACAATCGTGGTTCAATGGAGAGTGCAGGAGGGTTTGCCAGGTACTGCACCTGAAAATGAGATGTCAAACTGATGAAGCTACTAAACAAGACTACTTGCGTGCCAAAATGCATAAGCAGTAAGTGATAGGCAGAACTAAATTATCTAAGGCCCCAAAGGAGTCTTCCACATCCATCAGAGTTTTACCTGCACTTCCACATGTGTCATTTAGTGTATCCATTGTTCCCAATGCGGTCTCCTCTACATTAGGGAGACAGGCTGCCTACTTGCAGAGCACTTCAGAGAACATCTCTGGGACACCCGCACCAATCAACCCCACCACCCTGTGGCCGAACGCTCCATCAGTCTACTCTCAATCATCAGTAAAATGATGGACAGTGTCATCAACAGTACTATCAGGCAGCTATCAACCCGCTCAGCATTAACCTGCTCAGAGATGCCCAGTTTGGGTTTTGCCAGGGCCACTCAGCTCCTGACCTCATTACAGCCTTGTTACAAACATGCCTAAAGGAGCTGAATTCCAGAAGTGAGGTGAGAGTGACAGCCTTTGACATCAAGGCTGTTTTCAACCAAGTGCGAAATCAAGGAGCCCTAGCAGAACTGAAATCAATGAGTATCAGAGGGTAAACTCTCCAGTGGGTGGAGTCATATCTGACATGTAGGAAGATGTCAAGGACTGCAATTTCCCCTCCCACGTAGTTGACGATGCCCTCCAGCGCATCTCCTCCTCCACTTTCCATACCTCCGCCCTTGAACCACACCCATCCAATCTCCACACGGACAGACACCCCGGGTCCTCACATTCCACCCCAACAACCTCCAGATATAATACATCCTCCGCCATTTCAACCGCCTACAAATAGACTCCACCACCAAGGTAATATTTCCCTCCCACCCCTATCTGTATTCTGCAGAGACCATTCCCTCTGCGACTCCCTGGTTAGGTCCACACTTCCCTCCACTCCCAGTACCTTCCCCTGCCACCGCAAGAAGTGCAAAACCTGCACCCACATCTCCCCCCTCACCACTGTCCAAGGTCCCAAAGGATCCTTCAACGTCCGAGAGAGATTTACCCGTACTTCCACACACGTCATCTATTTTGTCCGTTGCTCTCAGTGTGGTCTCCTCTACATTGGGGAGACAGGACACCAACTTCAGGAACATTTCAGAGAACATCTCTGGACACATGCACTAAACAACCCTACCACCCTGAGCCTAACACTTTAACTCCCCCTCTCACTCCTCCAAGGACATGCAAGTCCTGGGCCTCCTCCACCTCCAAACACTAGCCACCCAATGCCTGGAGGAAGAACACCTCATCTTCCACCATGGGACCCTCCAACCGCACAGGACTAATGTAGATTTCAGCAGTTTCTTCATTTCCTCTCCCCCTAGCTTATCCCAGACCCAACCTTCCAACTTGGCACCACCTCTTGAACTGTCCTACCTATCCATCTTCCTTCCCATCTATCCGCTTCATCTCCCTTTCCTACCTATCACCATCACACCCCCCCCCCATCTCCATCTACTTATCACAATACCAGCTACCTTCCCCCCAGCCCCACATCCCTCCCATTTATCTCTCAGCCTCCTTGGACCACCTCCTCATTCCTAATGAAGACCTTATGCTCGAAACATTGACTCTCCTGCTCCTCGGATGTTGCCTGTCCGACTGTGTTTTTCCGGCACCACACTTTTCGACTCTGATCTCCAGCATCTGCAGTCCTCACTTTCTCCATGTAGGAAGATGGTCATGTTTGTTGGAGGTCAGTCATCTCAGCTCCAAGATATCTCTGCAGGAGATCCTCAGGATATTGTCTTGGGGCAACCATCTTCAACTGCTTCATCAATGACAATTATAAGGTCAGAAGTGGGGATTTTTCACTGATGATTGCACGATGTTCAGCACCATTTGTGACTCTTTAGATACTGAAGCAGTCCATGTTCAATAGAAACAAGATCTGGATAATATCTAGGCTTGGTCTGAACTGTGGCAAGTACCATTCATGCCACACAAATGCCAGGGTATGGCCATCACCAATAACAGATAGTCTAACCACTGCCCCTTGACATGCAATGGTGTTACCATCACTGAATCCCCCACTGTAAATAGCCTGGGGGTTATCATTGATCAGAAACTCACCTGGACTTGCCAGATAAACACAGTAGCTACAACAGCAGGTTACTGCAGCTAGTCACTCACTCCCAGACTCCCCAAAGCCTGTCCATTATCTACAAGGCACAAGTCAGGAGTGTGATGTAATACTTCCCACTTCTCTGGATGAGTGCTGATGGAACAACACTCAAGAAGTTTGACAGCATACAGGATAAAGCAGCCCACTTGATTGACACTACATCCGTGAGCATTCACTCCCTCCAGCATCACTGCTCAGAAGCATCAGAGTGTAATATGTACAAGATGCACTGCAGAAATTTACCAAAGATCATCAAACAGCACCTTCCAAACTCATATTCGTCTAGAAGGACAAGGGCAACACATACATGGTAACACCATCACCTTCAAGTTCCCCTCCAAGCAACATAACATCCTGACTTGGAAATATATTGCCATTCCTTCACTGTTGCTTGTCAAAATCTTGGAATTCCCTGCTCCATGGCATTGTGGGTCAACCCAAAGCAGATGGACTGCAAGGGTTCAAGAAGGCAGCTCATGACTACCTTCTCAAGGGCAACTAGGGACAGGCAATAAATGTTAGCTATCTGGCCATGCCCACGACCCCCAAATGAATGAAAAAAAACTATAACTAGTACATTTTATAATGGAGGATATTTGGATATCTTGCCCAAGAAGGTTCCAGCATTTTTTTTGTCTATGGTATGAGTTGGTATTGTTTATAGTTCACATCGATATAAACTATTTTAAATTATAAGTATCACTGAAAAAGGCAGTTCACTGAAGGTATTCATCAGGACAATTCACAAGAATACCATTTCAAGGAGAAAAAGCAACATTCATACCGAATGACAGCAGAATTCTGATTGGTTGACAAGTGAACAATGATTGGTTGAGGTGTTGCCATGGAAATGTACAAAATGTTCAGTTGAGTGTTATGATCTCAGTTGTTGTAACGGCTGGACAACACAGATTCCAGACAGGAATGCAGCTTGATAGGTCATATTTTTATTTGCTTTGGTTTTAATTAAGTGGTCTCTCATAAGTATGCAATGCTGCAGACTTGCTTTGACAATAAATCAGAAGCTTCTTACAAAAAATGATCAAATAGTTAATCCAAACAATCTAGAAACTTGAAAGTATTAAACATACAGTAAAAGCTTCATGAATCACAAAACGCTCCTTTATAAAATGAAAGCAAGCAAAACTGGTTTTGTATTGTATCAAATTGCCACTCCTGGTACAATTCCAAACATCACTCATATGACACTGACACTGGAATCCCTGTATCTAACACCTTAGTAGCTTTAAGTCATTTGCAATTTCAACTTTTGCTCTAGAACTACAATAGCTTCTCCCTGATGCAATCATACATTTTAGCTTAAGTAAACATCTAAGCTTAATCCCAGCACATGTTCTGGTACTAACACTAACCTTTCACTCCAAGGTAATCTATTCATTCAATCTATCATTCCCTTTTCAGGAGTACAGCTGTACAACCATCCTGTTCCAAGGTCTTTCCAGGACTAAAATGCTATCCAAAGTTTAAAGTGAAACTACAAGTCTCTCAATTATTGGGATTTCCATTAAGCTTTAAATATCCTCAGATTTCAAATTTCTCTACAAACCTTTGAGGCCCCATTATTTACCATGCTGGGTCGCACACATTCTAAAACAAAAATCAGACCATAAGATATAGGAGCAGAATTAGGCCATTTGGTCCTTCCACTCTATTCTGCCATTTGTTCATGGTTAATATGTTTCTCAATCCCATTCTCCTGCCTTCTCTCTGAAACATTTGATCCTAATTCTAACCAAGAATCTATAGATCTTTGTCTTACTTGGCCTCGACAGTCTTCTGTGGCAATGAGTTCCATAGATTCACCAATCTCTGGCGGATGAAATTCCTCCTCACCGCAGTTCTAAAAGGTTGTCGCACATTGTATTCCATCTGCCACTTCTTTGTTTACTCTCCTAGCCTATCCAAGTCCTTCTGCAGCCTCCATGGTTCCTCAACACTACCCGTCCCTCCATCCATCTTTGTGTCATCTGCAAACTCAGCAACAATGTTCTCAGTTCCTTTATCAGATTGTTAACGTATAACATGAATAATTATGGTCCCAACACTGAAAACTGCAGAACTCCACTAGTCACCGGCTGCCATCCTGAAAAGGACTGTACTCTGAACCTTCTGCCAGTCAGCCAATCCTTGATCCGTGCTAGTACCTTACCCCTAACATCATAGGTTATCTTATTTAGGAGCCTCTTGTGCAGTACCTTCTGGCTTTCCTTTGTCAAACTTGCTAATTACCTCCTCAAAGAATTTTAAGAGATTTTTCAGACATGACCCTCCCTTGATGAAGATGTGCTAACTCAGCCCTAATTTACCATGTACTTCCAAGTACTCTGCAAATCTTCCAACAAAAGAACAACAGTGCACAATGCCTTTCAATCCACAGCCCGACTTCAAAAACTGTTTTTAAAAGAAGCTGCCAAGGTGCCAGAAATAATTACTAGTTAATCATTAACTTCAGACTCACAGAGAAACCCATCAGTTTACTAACTCAAAAACCAGATCAAAATCATGCCAAATATTATTAAAAATTATATATATGAATCCTACAGTTTAAATCACAAATGCAAGATTAAAAGGTTTGACAAAATACAGTCAAACCCTGTACTACCAAATGACTATTTATTTTATTTTTTCATAGCATGTACACATTACTATAAGAGTCTCTGGGTGTATGTAGGGGGATTGTTAAGAGAGTCAAACTCTATAACCCCTTCGCCTGAATATTCCATTTATATAGACTTCACGTAAAAAAAATTAATATTTGCCTTTATAATTGCATTCCTTTCTTCAAACTTCCCCAGATACCAGTCTCATTCCAAAATTTCTTTCCTGATGCACAGATCGGAAAGTAACTTAGAAATATTGATAACTTTTCTGACACTCAGGGACAGAAAAAGGTTTTCATTTGTCATTAGGTAAAGCAGATAAAGATAATCGAAGGATTTAACTCTCTCCAGGCATATCTGTCAGGGGTCTAGTGTTCAAACTGTTCCCTTTCAAAGTCCTTTTTCAAACCCAGACTAGAACTCTGAGTAGGGGCAACTATATATGAACTAAATCAAATAACAGGATAGTGCTGAGCTATACCATAATGATTTCCAATGTGCATTGGCAACAGCAGTTCCTCTTTTTACCAATACAACCAAAGACAAAAGGATGGGTGAGGGAAAATGGGCTGGACAACAAGGATTTTGCCAATGGTATGTCACTCAGAAGTGTTCACCACTTTTGCTCTGTTGTCCATGCAACTTCAATTAAAATTTAAAGTGCTGGTGAAAAGCAGGTTTTTCAGTGCTGAAACCAGCCATCGGCTGATAATGTAGCAGCTACGACTGGACTATTAAACAAAGAACCTCTGCATCATAAATAAAACCTTCCTGCACAACTGCATTACGATTAACATAAGACTTGAGAATGTGGCACTGGTGTTTATCAAATTTAAATTTCACTTGTAAATATATATCATAACATTGACTTCATTTTAGTCATGTGTGCATAATCATTATTTGTTGAGACTTGCTTAGTCAGAAAGCTAAATGTACTGCATGCCTCATGGTTGACATATACTGATAATTACAGGGGTGTAAGGGACTTTTCATGTAGGAAGAGATTTGTTTTGTTCAGTGTTTATCAAATGTTCATGTTGACATTCGTTGTTATATACACCATTCCAAGCACTGGGCTGAACTTGCAGGCTTAACTAGCTCTTCACTCAATACATTACAAAGGACTTTCTCAAGGGTCATTGTCAGTGGGGGTAAAGTTAAAGCCCTGTAAGGGCTCTATCTGCCAAACCCCAGCCCCACATCAGTCTTTCTCTGAGCTGAACACACATTTGGATAGTACCAATAGTGCTCTTTTGGCCTTGAATGATTGTTTCCTTCACTCCCCTCCCTACAAGAATCAGGATTCCAGGAGATTCCCACTCACTCCTCTATGCTCCTGACTCCATAAATGAGTTTTATCTGTACTCTAAGTATAATTACTGAGCATATGTACACTGAGTTAGGCCATAGTAACAGACATAACAAAAGCTGGGGAAACGCAGCAGATAAGGCAATGTCTATGGAGAGAAAAATAGAATTAATGTCAAAATTGAAGCAGAGTCACATCACACTCATAACGTTAATTCTGTTTCTCTCTGCACAGATGCTGCTGGATCTGCTGTGTTCTCCTGCACTTTGTGTTTGTTTTGGATTTCCAGTGTCAACAGTATTTTGCTTCAATTTACTTGAGTCTGTAACGGTCCAAATGGGATGTCCTCTCTTACTATCCTCTATATATGGTTCTGTCTAATAAGCCTGTTGCTGTTCACTCTCAAGTTGATCGCACGTTACTAGTCTCCATTTGCAGTCCTCCATTAGATGTCTCTTGCACTCCTACATGCCACTGACTCCACTGATCACCCTTGCTGATTCCAAGCCTTCAAGGAAGCTGCTATTCTGCTCTTCCCCTCATGTGGTACAGACTTAAACAAAGCAAGCTGCTAACACATAACTGCACTAGGTGACACAATGTACTCCATCATTGAACAAATGGGAACCAAGTGTCACAAGGTTTTCATTTCTGGAGTAGAGTCTTGTGGGACTCATAATGCAAACTTTATTTATCTCTCTCCACAAATGCTGCCAGACCCGAGTTTCTCCAACACCTTGTTTTTATGTCACAAGATTCTCATTTGCTGTTGAAATCATCCTTGAGCTGGGATGTACTTTAGGTTTTATGCTAATAAGTATTCCTGATCAGTAGATAATGAATATGAACCTGCCACAGGCTACTGTGAAGCTCAAGACACCACAATCACACTGCTATCTCTGCACTCGAACCTACCACTGGGAAATTGAGATTTCATATCCCATCTAATTAAGTCACTCCACTCATCATACCTCCCATAATGCTTAAGCTTACGTACATAACTTGAGGCTATGACATAGAAAAGCCTCCTTTTATCCCAACAGTAACTGACCCTGCATTTTCTTTCTGTTTTTATATCTTTTTACGTGTACCTGTTAACTTTATTGAACTGTGAATATCACAGCTTTTTGGTGGTTATAAATTTAGAAGGTTTGGTAAGCCTTCTTTCAACTTCTTGAATATACCACCTTGAAATGTTCAATGGCTGAGATTTCACAGAAGGAATTCTCTAAACTGGGGCACTCTAACTTCAAAGGACTCAGTGCTTGAAGATTCAATGCTTCCTCTCGTTAAAATGCACTAATTGAAGAATGTTGAGACCTCAAACTGCAGATTAGGACTGACTTTGAATAAAATTTAAATATCTTCGGAAAATCTTCCAGTTGAGAAAAAGCCAATTCAGTCATGAATTAAATATTGATTGTTTTTGGTCTGTAAAAGATTGTACTTCAGTAATCATGCGATATTATTTGTCATGTTTGAATTTGGGTGTTGAGAATCTACCAAACCTTTACATTTTAAGCACAATTTAAGGATTAATTTCACCATGAATCTTCTGCCTGGAGCTGGCTTTCTGGTGTTGTGGTTCATCCGGTTTCCTAAACCCCAGGGTGTGTGTTTGCTTTAAACAAGCAAGAGAGATAAATAATTAACTGTCAATTACAAAGCTGATGACTGGAACTGCTTTGAGTGTAGACAGCAGCCAAGAAGTGAAACTGTGCAAAATCATTACAAGTGAGAGAGCAGAGATGTTTGAAAAGGGATATACACACATACTTGATAAAATTTTGATCCTGGTAAACATTAATGACCAAAAGGCCAATTAACCTGATGTTAATTTGGAAAAAGCCACAAATTTTAAAGTAAAAACTTACAACCTTTTCCTGCAATTATGTCAGTGTTTTGAAAGAATCAATAATATTTTTAATGTGAAGTGATGAAATGGAGTAGAAGGCATCCTGTATTAGATCCCAGGAGAGATACAGTTTCACTACCTGATGCAGAATAGCTCTCATCTTAATTGTACTAAACAGTATCACAGAATAGTTTCAGAATAGGATACAATTTGGCTAGTTGCGTCTGTGCTGGCTTACTGAATGAGCAACATACCAAGTGCCACTACCAAGCCTTCTTTCCAAATTATCTTCCTTTTCAGTTAATAATTCAATTCCCTCTCAGCTGAAACTGAATTCAGGACACCATCAAGTTAGTGCAGTCCAGATATTAACCACTCACTGTTTTTCCTCATGTTTCTTTGCTTCTCTTGTCAAGAAATATCATTTGTGCCATTCTGTTTCTTCTCTTCTTCCAAGAATGGAAAGGATTTCCCCTATCTACCCTGTGCAGATGCCTCATGATTTTGAATACTGCTATCAAATCTCTTAGCCTTCCCTTCAACAGGAAAAACAATCACAATCTCTCCAGTTTATAATGAATTAAAGATCCTCGCCCAAGAACCATTTCTGTGACTTTTTAATGCATTCTCTCCAATGCCATTGTGTCTTTCCTAAAGTCTGATCCCTGGAAGTAGATACTTGCATCAGTAAAGTGATGGAAGGTATCATCAACAGTTTTACCAAACCCACAACTACTTCCATCTAGGACAACAAGATCAGCAGATACATGGGAACACCACCACCATCCTGACTTGGAAATATATCGCCGTTACTTCAGTGCTGCTGGGTTGAAATCCTGGAATTCTCTCCCTAAAGGCATTGTGGGTCAATCTACAGTGCATGGTCTGCAGCGGTTCAAGAACTCAGCTCACCACCACCTCCTTAAGGGCAAAAGAGACAGTCAATAAATCCTGGCCAGCCAGCAATGCCACATTACACGAGTGAATATAAAATCATTACTAAAAACACAATACTTCAGTTGAGGCTAAAATAGTGTTCCATACAGGTTTCCCATAACCTCCTTGTTTATTCACCCTATGTCTCTAATAACAAAGCTTAGAATGCTATACGCTTTATTATCCACATTCTCAACCTTTCCTTTCATCTTCAACAACTTATGCACTTGAATACCACTGTTGCTGAATCCATTTTGGGAATTGTATCCTTTAGTTTACATTGGCTCTTCTTTTTGTTTCTGCCAAAATTAATCATTTAACACTTCTCTGTTTAAATTTTACTCATAACCCATCCACTCAATCCAACATCTATAGCCTTTGAAGATCTGCACTACCTTCCAAACTGTTCACAATGTTTCCAAGCTTCATATCATCTGCAAGTTTTGAAGTGCCCTGTACACTGAGGTCCAAGTCCTTTTCTCACTTTGATCATGGATGTGGGCATCGCTGGTTATATCATTTATTGCCCATCTTGATTTTGAATACTGCTATCAAATCTCTTAGCCTTCCCTTATTGCCTTTGAGAAGTAGGTGGTGAGCTTGCTTCTTGATCGGCGGCAGTCCATGGGAGGTAGGTACAGCTACAGTGCTGTTAGGAAAGGAGCTTCAGGTTTTTGATCCAGTGAGTGAAAGAATGGCACTATAGTCCCAATTCAGAATGGGGTGTGTCTTCAAGGGGAATTTGTAGGTGATGGTGTTGCCATGTATCTGCTACCCTTGTCCTTCTAGGTGGTGGACATTATGCTTTCAATTAAGCCTTGGTAAATTGCTGCATTGCATCTTGTAGATGCTATACACTGCTGCTACTGAGCTTTGGTGATGGAGGGAGTGAATGTTGAAGATGGTAACTGGGATTCCAATCATGTGGACTCTTGTACCCTGGATACTGTTAAACTTTGAGTGTTGGTGGACCTGCACTCATCCAGGCAAGTGGAGAATTGACATCATACTCCTGACTTGTGCCCTGCAGATAGTGGACAAGCACTGGGGAGTCAGGAGATGAGTTACTCACCACAAAATTCTTAATCTCTGACCTGCTCTTGTAACTAGCATTTATGTGCTTGGTATAGTTCAGTTATTGGTGGGAATGTTGATACAGCAATAGTAATTTTGTTGAACATGAAATAAAAATGGTTAGATTCTCTATTTTTGGAGATGGCCTTTGCCTGGTATGTGCATGTCATACAAGTTACTTGTCACTTATTAGCCTAAAGTAAGATGTTGTCCAGGTCTTGCTGCATTTGTACATAGGCCAATTTAGCATTGTGGACTTGGTGGCAAAGTGGACTAGTAATAAAGAACCCCAGACAAACATTTTGGGGACATAGTTTCAAATTTCATCCAAGTTATGGTGAAATATGAATTCAATAAAAATCTGGAATAAAAAGCTAGCCTAATGGTGACTGTTGATTGTTGCAACAACCTGTCTGGTTCATTGTCCTTTAGGCGCAGAAATCTGCCATTGATACCTAATCTGGTCCACATGTGACTGCAGATGCACAGGAGTATGGTGGTGTCTTAACCGTGCTCTGGGCCGTTACAAACAAGCAACAAGTGCTGAACACTGGCAATCAGTGAACATCCAAACTTTTGAACTAAGGTGAAGAAGATTGATCAAATAGCTGAAAATGGTTAGGACCATGACACCACCCTGATAAGCTCGTGCAATGATGTCCTGGAATCTCTAGTAGCCTTAAGCATCTTTCTTTGTGCTAGATATGACTCCAACTAATGCAGAACTTTACCTGATTTCCATTGACTCCAGTTTTGCTGGGGCTTCAAGATACCATAGTTAAACTAAAGCTGCCTTGATATAAACAGTAGTCATCCTCAACTCAACTTCAGAATTCAGCCTTTTGTCCAGATTTGAACAAAAGTGATAATGAGGTCAGGAGCTGAGTGGCCCTGGTGAAATCCAACCTGAGCAGGTTATTTCTCAGCAAGTGCTGATTGATAATGCTTCCAGCAATCCTTTCTATTACATTCCTGATGTTCGAGAGCAGACTGATGGGTCTGTAATTAGCCAGGTTAGATTTGTGCTGCTTTTTGAGAACAGGACATACTTACGTTCCTATGTTGATGCCATTGTTATAGTGCAGCTGCAACAGCTTAGTTTGGGTCACAGCAGATGCACAGCATAACTCTTTGGTACGATGGGTACTGGTAGTTCTGGGATAAAGCACGATTAGGCAGTGTGTTTTGGCTATAACATCACTGAAGAATTAGAGAATGGTATTTGTGAGAACACTTACCTCTGTTTGCAATAGCACGATTCCAGCAAGGATTGGTTTGCGCGCTTCGTTCTGCATATACGCCAATGTCCACACCGAAATCTCTGCACCATTCTGTGCATGCGTAATGTCAGCGCAGTTCTCTGTGACATTCTGTGCATGTGCAATGTCAACGTCGGTCTTCGTGACGTTCTGTGCATACGCAATGTCAGCGCCGGTCTGCGTGATGTTCTGTGCATATGCAATGTCAACGCCAGTCTTCGTGACGTTCTGTGCATGCGCAATGTCAGCGCTGTTCTTCGTGACATTCTGTGCATATGCAATGTCAACGCCAGTCTTCGTGACGTTCTATGCATACGCAATGTCAACGCCAGTCTTCGTGACGTTCTGTGCATACGCAATGTCAGCGCCGGTCCTTGTGACGTTCTGTGCATATGCAATGTCAGCGCTGTTCTTCGTGACATTCTGTGCATATGCAATGTCAGCGCCGGTCTTCGTGACGTTTTGTGCATACGCAATGTCAGCGCCGGTCTTTGTGACGTTCTGTGCATACGCAATGTCAGCGCCGGTCTTCGTGACGTTCTATGCATACGCAATGTCAGCGCCGGTCTTCGTGACGTTCTGTGCATGCGCAATGTCAGCGCTGTTCTTCGTGACGTTTTGTGCATACGCAATGTCAACGTCGGTCTTCGTGACGTTCTGTGCATACGCAATGTCAGCGCCGGTCTTCGTGACGTTCTATGCATACGCAATGTCAGCGCCGGTCTTCGTGACGTTTTGTGCATGCGCAATGTCAGCGCTGTTCTTCGTGATGTTCTGTGCATGTGCTGATGTCAGCTGTCAACAGGGCAGCTTTCTGAGAGAGATACTGTACAGAGAGCAGCTTTCTTACATTGTTTAAATGTACCGTGTTAAATTTACTTTTGTTTCATTAATAAATTTGATTTCAATCTTCATTCAGCCTGTAATATACTTGTGTTAGACTTTTGGGTGATTTTTGAGAGATTGTGAATGATATTTTTTGCTGGTCTGCCCCAGAACCCCACTTTTCCCATTGGCCCCATTATTTGTATTAAATGATTTTCTATTAATCGAGGTTTCGCTGGATCACAATTACGGCATTACAGGAGAACTACCTGTTTTGTAAAACTGGGATTGATACATATAATTTTTAATGTTAGTTGCTGCAAGTTTGGTATTCTGGAGATGAATTAATAGCTGGTAGGCTTTTCTGAAATTAATAATTAACTTGTAAATATTTCTGTTGTCATGGTGATTTATTTTAAAATCAGGTTTTGAAGCCCAGCTGTAAAGTGAATGGATTTTTGTGCACTAACGGACTTCTGTTTATTTTAGATAGTTTACAACTCAGCATGGTAAAATGATGGGGCCTCAGAGGGAGTTGTCGGACAGTCCTGGAATCTGTTTTTAAGCTTAGGGAAGATACTCTTAGCTCAGAAAACAAAAGTGTTAATTTCACTTTTAACTTTAGGTTGTGTTAGTCCTGGGAGTTTATATTATAAGTATATAGGCTCAGATTATTCTCTTTTATCTGCATTCCTTTTGTAATAGACTTCCAGTTTATTGTTAAAGCAAAATCTTTGCATACTTATCATTCAGCGAGAGGCTGCTTTGTTAAAACCAAATAAAATAGAGCATGATCTATCAAATCATGTTTCTGTGTGGGACCTGACTTGTCCAGGAGTAATCTTTGTTAGGAACATAACATTATTCGAACCTTAACCTTTCCAGCATCTAGTGCCTTTAGCCATTTCTTGATATTGTGAAGTGAATTGAAATGACTGAAGACTAGCATCTGTGATTCTGGGACCTTCCTTCAGCCTGAAAATCTTTCATTAGCCATTATTCTGCCAAATTTGTACCTATGATCTGGATTTTTCCAGACCCTCTATGAATTGGACAATTAGGATAATATGGAGACTATAGAATGCAATCCCTGACATAGACAAGAACAAAGCCCAATTTTAGACCCAAGGTTTGAGTGACGAGATGTTAATGAATGGTGTGAATGGTGACAGGCTCATTCGCATGCATTTACATATCATTTTTCTCGAAACACAGTGTTTGCTGTTCTTCAATGTGACGGAAACTAGACAGCAACAATTCCAGAAATAAGAACTAGAGAGAGTACCTTGCACCACTGCTTTCTCCACAGGCAGCAACCATATTTTGGAACATGTCAGCATTTTTCATTGTTACGTTGCTGCCATGTAGATTTGCACACAGAGTCAAGTATCCATCCCATGTATCAGAGCTGGGTACATTTGCGGCACCTTCACTCACTTTCTGAGTGCCTACATTTTGTGCCTACTTGGATGCTCACAGTTACCTCTACCTTGCTTTGCCTTTTCTGTGTTTTTCGGCCGCAAGGTATTTGCTCTTGCTTTTCATTTTAGCACAAACAAAAAGCCAGGAAGCTTGCCATGGTTGTCATTAGTGACAACTGAGGGCTGGATATGTTACTGGATGGTACTGTGCTGCTTCCATATCGTACCTGTAGCATTTGCCAGCAGCTTATGTGGCAAACACTCAATGTCCTTCAATCAAATGACCACATCTCAAAGTCTAAGGGAAGCAAACTACAGTCAAATCAAGGAAAACTGTTGTCAGATTTGGGTGCATTGCCACAGTCAGCCGAGGGCAATTATCAATTTCAGTCCATCAGTTGCTTGGGCAGAGATCCTAAATCATTAGAGTGAACTGTCAGGCTTTGTTCACATTTACATTTAATTTAACTGTCCATCAGTACTAATGGGTGCATCCAGCATGTCAACAATTCTACCAAACAGAGTCCACTTGCCAACCAGTTATCACTTTCCTCTCTGCAATATAGATGTTGGTTTTTCACTTTGAATTGTTGTTATTGTGAAATGCCCTGATAAGTGCAATATGAAAAGCTTCCACAAAACATGTCTTTCTTCAGTATTAGAGTTGAGAGTGTGGCGCTGAAAAAGCACAGCCGGTCAGGCAGCATCCAAGGGACAGGAGAATCAACGTTTCAAGCATAAGCTCTTCATCTGGAATGAGGCCTGTGGGCCAAGAGGGCTGAGAGATAAACAGGAGGGGGGTGGGGCTGGGGGAAAGGTAGTTGAGAGTGCGATAGTTGATGAAGGTGAGGGAGAAGGTGATAAGTCAGAGAGGTGGGTGGAGTGGATGGAGGGGCAGGACAATGGATAGGTCAAGAGGGCGGTGCTGAATTGGAAGGTTGGATCTGGGATAAGGTGGCAGGAGGGGAAATGAGGAAACTGGTGAAATCCACATTGATCCCTTGTGGTTGCAGGATCTCAAGATGGAAGATGAGGCATTCTTCCTCCAGGCATCGGGTGGTTAGGGTTTGGCAATGGAGGACCTGCATGTCATTGGGGGAGTGGGGAACTTAACGTTTTCAGCCACGGGGCAGGAAGGTTGCTTCATGCATGGGTCCTGGAGATGTTTTCTGAAGCATCCTGTCTACCCAATGTAGAGGAGAGCACATCAGGAGCAACAGATACAGTAAATGATGTGTGTGAAAGTGCAGGTAAAACTCTGATGGATGTGGAAGGCTCCTTTGGGCCTTGGACGGAGGCAAAGGGAGGGGTGTGGGCACAGGTTTTGCAATTTTTGCAGTGGCAGGGGAAGGTGCTGGGAGGGGAGGGTGAGTTGTTCAATTATTTCTTAGCAACCCACACAGCAGTTTTTCAGACACATGTTTTGATGATAAGGTTGTAAAGCTCTTCTTTGTAAGATTATTCATTAGCAAGTGAAAATACAATGTGCAATAGTTAACATCAAAGAAAGACATGACTTCCTTGAAATTTGTGCATAGTCAGTAAAGGTCTACTTGAGGCCGCTTGACTTCAATACTGAATAAAGACTAGTGACTGCAAGATAGAAATTCAAAGCAGAAGCTTTTCTATGTGGCCTCCTGATCTGAAAGTGAGAGAGTGATGTAGCCACCCTGGCCCTGGAGAAATGGCATTTATGATGCTTCTATCAGGGTTCTCTGATGCCTGCTGGAGGATATGTGCAAATTCCCAGAAATGATTAGCAGCTAACAGAACTCATGGACTGTTCCACCCGATGAAGAGACAGGCATAGCTGGGGCCCATACAGGTGCCCATTGCTACCCCTTTGGTCTGGAGGAAGTGGGAGGATTCAAAGAAGAAATTATTGAAGGGGAAATTACGGAAGAGGGATTACTCTTCAGTAATACTCAAGTTCTGTCAAACGAGACGACAAATAATATAATTTTATTTTGTCTCCTGTGGCTTGGGTAGTAGTGAATGCTAAATGAGTTGGTACGTTAGGTGATAGGGAGAAATGTAACTGTGGCTTGGCATGAACTGGTACTAAGATAGCACAGAGGTATGAGAGATCATGGGGATGGATAAAAGGTTATAGATGGCATGAGCAGAGTCTGGGAGTAAGGAGGTGGCAAGGAATGTGAGTAGTGTGCACTGGAGGAAGGAATGTTTAGGGTGGTGGATAGCGTGCTGATCAAATGGCTGCTTTGTCATCAAGCTTCTTGAATGTTTGTAGAGCTGTATGCACCCAGGTATGTAGAGAGTATTCCAACACACTCCTGACTTGTGCCTTGTTCTTGTTGTAAAATACCTGAGGAGTTAGGTTGTTAATTCCATACTTCAGAAATCCAAACCCTTTGTTTTGGTCTTCTAGTCAGTGTTAATGTGAATGGACCAGTTACATTTCTGGTCAATTGTCAAGGATGTTGATGGTATGGATTCAGTGATGATGACATTGTTAAATGTCAAAGGGCGATTCAAAAATCAGTGCTGAATAATGCCAAAAGGAGCTATTTTGACTTTTTGCCGCTGCAAGTGGTCACTGCCTTGCACTTTTATGGTGCAAATGTTCCTTACCACTTATCAGCCAAATCTGAATATTGTCTGGGTCTTGATGCACATGGTGCAGACTGCTTCATGTTGGAAGAATTGAAAATGGTACCATTTCAGTACCAACAGAGGACAGTTTGACTAGCCGTGTCAAAGATGGTCGAAAGCTGCAGAGGATTGGACTGAAATTTATCATGTTCACAGTCACCAAGGATATAATTTGTATCTTTGATGATGACAATTTCAGTTACTGTGGCAGAGACAGAATTGGGGGGTTTAAAAATGAAGTTGCACAGGAGACATACCACTTCAATAATGCTTCAACTTACTTTCATTTTCATAATATAGTGATAATAACTAATTAACTCTGGATACTTGTTTATTTTAACATTTTATCCATTACAGTGAGATTAGAATTAGCATTTAATTGGCAGAATGCTTCTGACCTTATCAGCTTCAGTACAAATCACCAGAGAAATATTACCAACTGGGTTGATAATATTAAACAAATTCTCTTATTGTGTAGTTAATCTCTACATTCAGTGAAAATGGCACTGATTCCTTGACCTATTTATTTAAAAGGTTTTGAATCATCCTGTGAAACAACACTGGGCTGATGGTCTAATTCTAGCTCAAACTTGAAAACAGCTTTAATGGGCTTAGAGAAGCTGGATTTTAAAATAACTGTAAAGTGTCCACAGAGGCTCTATTATGATGTTTATGTTTCAGCTGGTTACAAATTTCAATGGGTTTTCAAATCAATTTAGTCAAGCGGTGATAAACTGCCGTTTCATATTTCTCTAAAATGTGCTGGGTAAAAGTCTTCTGGGTATCTGCAAAGGTGATGCGAATAAAAATATTCCAATTCCTGCTATCTTTCTCCTCTCCTTTATCCACCTGCACTCCCTCCCCATGACTTCATGTGAGGAGAAAGGATCCACCTAACCTGCATACCTCACTCATGTGGCTTCTTGTTACACGTGAGTTTAGGCGATGGACACTAGCTGGTTACTTATTTGTCAATACCGTTATACCCCATTGTCCAAATCCAAGCAAGACTCACTGGATTGAGGGACAGGTTTCATTGTCACTGGATACTGGGGCCAATTACAATATCCTAGCACTGACCAAGAATCAGAACTGGAACCTTCCCAGTCTGTACAATCCAGCTCCATAACAATAGATGAGATTTACTAGATGGACAAGTGGGCAAGGTTGTGTGTGTTGTGTGGGCAAGGCAGATGGCCAGGATGATTGTGGAGGGATGGGACATACAAATAAGGAATGAGAGGAGGCCACTCAGCCCTTAAAGCCTGTCCACCATTCAACAAGATCATAGCTGATCAGATTTTAACCTTAACACTACATTCTTACGTAACCCCAATAATATTTCATCTCTTTGATAATTAAGAATTAATCTGTTGGGGCAGCACGGTGGCTCAGTGGTTAGTACTGCTGCCTCACAGCACCAGGGTCCCAGGTTCAATTCCAGCCTAGGGGAACTGTCTGTGTGGAGTTTACACATTCTCCCGAAGTCTGCGTAGGTTTCTTCCCACAGTCCAAAGATGTGCAGGTCAGATGAATTGGCCATGCTAAATTTCCTGTAGTGTTAGGCACATTAGTCAGAGGGAAGTGGGTCTGGGTGGGTTACTCTTTCGAGGGTTGGTGTGGACTTGCTGGGCTGAAGGGCCAGTTTCCACACTGTAGGTAATCTAAAGAATCTATCCACTACTAATATTTAAAAATTCTGTAGCTAAATTTCCCATAGTGTTAGGCACATTAGTCAGAGGGAAGTGGGTCTGGGTGGGTTACTCTTTCGAGGGTCGGTGTGGACTTGCTGGGCTGAAGGGCCAGTTTCCACACTGTAGGTAATCTAAAGAATCTATCCACCACTAATATTTAAAAATTCTGTATGCACTGCTTTTAAAGAAGAGCATTCTTAAGACTCAACCCTCAGAGAAAACTTGTTTCCTCATCTGTGTCTCGAATGGGAGACATCCCTTATTTTTAAACCATAACCCCCAATTCTAGATTCTCTCACAAAAGGAAGCCTCCTTCCACCATCCACCTGGCTATATTCCCTCAGTATCTTTTATATTTCAATTAAGGATTCTGGGTAATCCAGAATGGACGACAGAAAAAAAATTGTGCCTGTAGAGATGTTCTCTTTTTGAGATATTTTCAGTGTTGGAGCTGATTTTCTCGAATTCTAGGTGCAGTAATTACTGTACTATATGCTGTTGCATCGTTTTGGAACTTTGGGGAAAAAACAATCAAAATTACAGCACTTTAAAAAGGACAGAAAAAGGCAGTGACCACATGGGAAGTGATTCAAACAGAGCAATAAACCTACATAGCTGTCTGACGCAGCAGTGACCTGCACAGTTGACTGCCTTTGTTGTTTGGTTTCAAGTATCCCCAGACATTGGAGTTTGTTCTAAGAAAAATAAACAAACAGCAAAATTCACAGCTGACCTTGGAGAAACCTGTTTAGGGGAGCTCACAGCAGGCAAGCAGTTAATTGGCTAGTTTCAAAGTGTTACCTTACCTTTTTTCGGTAACTATAAAATCATGAGGGGCATGGATAGGGTAAGGAGAGGTAAACTCCCCAAGTTTGCCTTTTACTTTGTAAGCAAATTGAAATTACTCCACAGAAGCTGGTACCTTGTCACCAAATCACCCTTTATTTGCACATGTCGAGTCCTTGACACTGATCCAGCTCCCTCAGAGCCAACTCGGAGTGAACACATCCTCTGACAATCCTGTTTTTTGTCTGTTAGCCAGGGCTCCTTGATTGGACCAGATTACCAGACCCAATCAGGGAACTTATATTCCATGTGGTCTATCTGGCTGATCTCGTTACAATTGCTGCACACATGTCCTTGCTAGAGGAGAAAGAGAAGGAACTTCCATTCACGTGCTCACACTCAAACAGCAATATTTTTGAAGTGTTTTCTTTCACTTTTCAGACAGTAAAGGTGGTTTCTTTTCATATAGTTGAGGAAGCAGTTTTTGCTCAGTCCATTCAGTGGGTTCAGCTGCTGCAGTCACTGTGATGCTACCAATAATGGATCTCTCAGGGCAGGAGTTCAGCAAATGGGATGAGGTTCGATTAGATTAGATTCCCTACAGTGTGGAAACAGACCCTTCGGCCCAACTAGTCCACACAAACCCTCCGAAAAGTAACACACCCACACCATTTCCCTCTGATTAATGAGATTAGATTAATTGAATTAAGCAATTTTACTAAAGAAAATGCATTGGTTAGCACACGGGGAAATCTCTCTCCTCTTCTTTGAATAAATGTCATGTAAAATTTAACAGCTGCAGTGAGTACAAAAGTGCATCAAAACATCAGGAGCACTGTAAGCAGGGACAGACCTTATTCAGCAGTAACTGTCTCCTCCAGTTAATTACACAGGCCTCAACCCCCTTCATTATTTATGGTACCAATTCAGGCTCAGGCCCTGACACATTTTAAAAGTGCAAGGGCCTATTTAGGATTCATAAGTCAACACCCCATTCCACATGTATGTTTGACTTTATCATTGGGGAGGTGCTGCACTCTATTAGGAGCTATCTAACTAGTAGAGACTGCAGTAAGTTTTATATCAGTTTGCCTACTTTTGAGCTCTTTATAGAACAGAAGCAGGACTGGGCAGAGCTCTTTCTGGACCTGACAAGAAAGTCTTTGGAATCCCTAACCATGATCTTCAGTCAGTGATGCCCTGCTATTTCCCTCCTCAGAAACACCAATTCCAAATGTACACATTGCCTTCCTTTTTCTCCTTGTCATGCCAAGCAGTCTTATTCGGTCTTTCTCCTTATCTCAACCATTACAAATAGATCCTTCATCCTCCTGTTAGGTGGTTGTGCCAAGAGCAGATAGCTGTCTCCCATACCTGCAATCATGTCCATAACTGTACTGGGAGAAAGTGAGGTCTGCAGATGCTGGAGATCAAAGTTGAAACTTTATTGCTGGAACAGCACAGCAGGTCAGGCAGCATCCAGGGAACAGGAGATTCGACGTTTCGGGCACAGGCCCTTCTTCATAACTGTACTGCCCTAACTCCCTCACCAGGACCTTCACCCCCACCCACTTGCCATTATACCAAGAGGATACCATACACACTTCACTACGACCATAACCAGAGTCAGGTACCAGACACGGGCTTATGCATTTATGCTATATAGCCCTGTTGCGAAAGGCTTCATCCTCAGCCTTGCGAGCTCTTTGATTTTTACTGGGTTTCTGTATATCCTTTCCATTTCCATGTTCATTTCAATTCTTTACTGCCCAGGATCAAAATTGAGGAACAACTACAGCTGGTTCTTATATAAAGTGTGCTTTGGCAGCACAATTTGGTTCTAACGTCGTGAAGAATTAGGGAATGATATTTTCGAGAACACTTACCTCTGTTCACAATAGCACGATTCCAGTGACGATCGTTTTGCACGCTTCATTCTGTGCATGTGCCGATATCAGTGCAGCCAGAGCACGTGAGAGGTACAGTACTATACATTGAGCAGTTTCATCTCAAAAATTAAACCTATTAACGTTCATTGCTCTCCCTCTGAGACAAGAATATTCTTGTATAATTGCTGTATAAGCCCTGTATGTTTCCTGCAGGATTGCATTACCCTTATACGTACCATTTGCCTTTCTATTCTTGTATAATTGCTGTATAAGCCCTGTATGTTTCCTGCAGGATTGCATTACCCTTATACGTACCATTTGCCTTTCTAATTTGTTCTTGTAACTGCATACCCAATAATCTAAACCAACCCACATAAGACAGTCTGAAGACGATCAACCACCGCCATCCACTTCTGCAAGCACAACTGCACCTGAAGGTGCCAATGATGATGACCCAATGTAATCTGTTAAATTTACTTCTGTTTCATTAATAAATATAGAACAGAGAACATAGAACAGAGAACAGTACAGCACAGAACAGGCCCTTCAGCCCACGATGTTGTGCCGACCACTGATCCTCATGTATGCACCCTCAAATTTCTGTGACCATATGCATGTCCAGGAGTCTCTTAAATGTCCCCAATGACCCTGCCTCCACAACTGCTGCTGGCAAAGAATTCCATGCTCTCACAACTCTCTGTGTAAAGAACCCGCCTCTGACATCCCCTCTATACTTTCCTCCAACCAGCTTAAAACTATGAACCCTCGTGTTAGCCATTTCTGCCCTGGGAAATAGTCTCTGGCTATCGACTCTATCTATGCCTCTCATTACCTTATATACCTCAAGTAGATCCCCTCTCCTCCTCCTTTTCTCCAATGAAAAAAGTCCGAGCTCAGTCAACCTCTCTTCATAAGATAAGCCCTCCAGTCCAGGCAGCATCCTGGTAAACCTCCTCTGAACCCGCTCCAAAGCATC
>NC_057721.1:44440454-44449303 GCF_004010195.1 Chiloscyllium plagiosum | reverse complement strand
TGTAATCCTGTAGGGCTGAGCTTGACCCTAGCTTCCTCCACCTTATGTAAGCTACCTTTTTCCTTTTGACGAGAAGCTCCACTGCTCTCGTCATCCAAGGTTCCTTTATCTTACTACTTCTTGCCTGTCTCAGAGGGACATATTTATTCATCACTCTCAATAACTGTTCCTTTAAACAGTCTCCACATGTCTATAGTGCCTTTACCATGGAACAATTGCTTCCAATCCATGCTTCCTAACTCATGTCTAATCGCATCATAATTTCCTCTTCCCCAATTAAATATCCTCCCATTTTGCCTAATCCTCTCCTTCTCCATAGCTATGTAGAATGTGAGGCAGTTGTGGTCACTACCACCAAAATGCTCTCCCACCACAAGATCTGATACCTGCCCCGGCTCGTTTCCGAGCACTAAGTCTGGAATGGCCTCTCCCCTCGTCGGCCTGTCACCGTACTGAGTTAGGAAACCCTCCTGAACACACCTTACAAAAACAGCTCCATTCAAATCTTCTGCTCGAAGGAGGTTCCAATCAATATTGGGAAAGTTAAAGTCACCCAATATGATTTAAACCTTTATTCGGGCTGTGTTATACTTTGCGTTTAGCTTTTGGGGGTTTTTGAGCAATTGTGAGTGATATTTTTTGCTGGTCTGTCCCAATCGCACTTTTCCCTGAGGCCCCATTATTTCCATGAAGCGAAGTTTCGCTGGAACGCAACTACCGGGTTACAGGAGAACTACCTGTAATTGGACATGGTACAGAAAGATGCAACTGGATGGATTGAATATTTTTCAAACCTCTACATTGCTGCATGCTGATCTAACACAAAGAAATGTTTCAGTGCGCAAATTGGTCTTGTCATTTCAAGACAACCAGCTTTTCTGTTCATACAGTTCTATCATGTCAAAGTCAATTAGCATCCATGGATAAAGGTCCTGGATTTCCACAGTGCTGCAGGCACTTTCTCAATGAGTTCTCAGAGGCAGGTTTGGATTTGCAACCAGAGAGAGACCATCTTTGACCTATTTTCAGTATTTTGACTTTGCAGGTCCACGTGGCCCCATCAGTGATATCCAAATCACACTTCAAAAAGTGATCAAAAGCTGAAATATATTTTGAAAGGATCAATGAGGAAAACAGCTGCAAAAGTTACCAGAGCTGTTTTTCAAACAAAGCCACTCCTACCACCTATTAATTGGAAAATCCCATGCTGATGGATCAAAGGCATATCCATCCCTTTCTGGTACAGACCACCCAATGTTTAACAGAATGACTCAACATGTTCAAGGAGTTGACTGGCCTATTCCTGTTACTGCATCCTTATATCTAGGCTGCTTTATAAATCAGATCTGCTCAACTGGACGTGCTCATTCTGCTCCCTCATATACTCAGTCTCAATTTTTTAAATATAACGCAACAGAAAGACAAAGAGGATCAAAAAGATCCTCAAGTTTTATCTTCAAAATGGAGCCAAGGTTGAGACTATCCGCAGTTGGAATTAATTTAGATAAAAAGAAAATAAAACCAGAAAATATTGAAAATGTAGTGTTGTGTCTATAAGTGCATATTCTCAGAATGTTCCCTTCATCAGAACTTATTACCCATTTATTCTAAGTGGATCATTGCTGGTATTAAAACAATGCTAACTGGAGAATCTAGGTTTCTGCAGCTTTTAAGGACAGATGGGCTTGAATTAAAACTGAGCCCAGGATTCAATTCCAGTCATAAGGATCGGATTTCCCTGCTGCACTCCCATATGGCTCAACTTTCACTACCAAGTGCAAGATATAATGTCAACTCTGCATCATCTCAAACTGCAAAATTCAGACATTTGTGGGACCAAGCGCAAATTTATTTGCAGAATTGTTTGCCATTATATAAACACTGAAATGCAGTTTTAAGTACACGTTCACTGCATTTTGTAGTACCATGGGAGGAGTGATCTTCCAAAAGCCAATTAGCAAAGGCCTTTTTTTTCCAAATAACAGACAGAAAATTACTGACAAGGAAAGGAAGGGAGGTTGCCTGACAGAGGCCATTAGAATTGATTTACAGGGAAAATGCTTTGAATGTTGGAAAAGTTTGTGGTATTGCTGTTGGAGACTTCCCTTTGAAGTCTCTGTAGGTAAATATACTACACTGAGTTGTAAAGGTCAAGAAAGCTTCAGGTCTTCATTTTCTGAAGATGTATGTCCCCAGGGAGGTTTTTAGATTAGATTACTTAGTGTGGAAACAGGCCCTTCGGCCCAACAAGTCCACACCGACCCGTGGAGCGCAACTCACCCATTCCCCTACATATACCCATTTACCTAACACTGCGGGCAATTTAGCATGGCCAATTCACCTGACTTGCACATCTTTGAACTGTGGGAGGAAACCGGAGCACCCGGAGGAAACCCATGCAGACACGGGGAGAATGTGCAAACTCCACTCCTGAGTCGGGAATTGAACCCGGGTCTCTGGTACTGTGAGGCAGCAGTGCTAACCACTGTGCCACCGTGCCGCCCACTTTGTCTCCTTCTGTAGATGGTGAGAAATCTGCTTTCTTCTACTTCAGGTGCAGCTGAAATAATTCAGTTAGGACAGCATTAAACTGAAGATCTTCAACTGATGATCTTCATAAGAACATTTCAACTCACCCTCCTACTCTGCTGAGGACATGCAGGTCCTGGGCCTGCTCCACCACCACTCCCTCACCACTTGATGCCTGGAGGAAGAACACCTCATCTTCCGCCTCGGAACCCTCCAATCCCAGGGCATCAATGTGGACTTCACTAGTTTCCCCATTTCCCTTCCCCCCACCTTACCCCAGTTCCAAACTTCCAGCTCAGCACTGTCCCCGTGACTTGTCCCACCTGTCAACCTTCCTTCCCACCTATCTGCTCCATCCTCTTCTCCGATCTATTACCTTTACCCCCACGTCCAATCTCAACTACCTTCTCCCAGCCCCACCCCCTCCCATTTATCTCTCCAACCTCCGAGGTTTCCAGCCTCATTCCGGATGAAGGACTCCTGCCTGAAATGTCAATTTTCCTGCTCCTCAGATGCTGCCTGACCTGCTGTGCTTTTCCAGCACCACTCTAATCTTGACTCTAATCTCCAGCATCTGCAGTCCTCACTTTCGCCTTGAAGATCTAAAGATCCCTAGTTCAATTCTGGGGTTTGGCGAAATACACAACAAAATTCTATTTCAATGTCCCTTTAAAGATGGGGTTTTAAGATGAAATGGTACCATCCTTACCTCTTAGCCAGAAGGCCTGGGTCAAGCTCTACCTGCTCCAAAGATCAGAATGCATTTGAACAGGTTGATTAAAATATTTAGCTGCAGTTCATACATGATGCTCTGATAATGCAAGTCAATAGGCAGTTAACTTTAAAGACATAACAGCTAAGCTTGATCAAGTCTTGTTATTGATCCATATGCACCTCTAACAGGAGTCTCTAGCTAATGATCAGGTATCAGGCTTCCCCTCAGGGTCACAGAGGTGCAACAGATTCTGTTAACTGCTACTGATTGAGGATGATCAGCCATGATCATAATGAATGGTGGTGCAGACTCGAAGGGCAAAATGGCCTACTCCTGCACCTATTGTCTATTGTCTATTGTCTTAACTGCAGCTCGCTCAGCACAGGCAATGGATCAAAACCAGATTTATGATTCTGTTGTTTGGTAAGAATCTGCTGAACCATAAAGGGATCTTTGATTTTGGCTTCTAACAGGGCTTAATTTGATGAGAACCTGTTCAAATAATGAGACAATTCATCACCCTGGGCTGAGGAGGGGAATTCTTTTTTCAAAGGAAGTGGGTTTTCCACCCAACTTTCATTCGACGTCTTTGAGTACTCGTAAGTGGATTTAGCCAAAGACAAAATTGTGATGCCACCTGCAGTTGAATAGTCTACTGACACACTACATCATGCAGAACTGCCACTTGACTAAGGTAACAGACTTAATGCGACCTTAGGATTGATGGCATGAACCATTACAGAGTGGACAGGAGAAGAGAACTTTGGGAAAAGGAGGCAAGTTGTGTTAGGAGACTAATAGCACAGGTAATGTGGCCAGCAAGGCTGTGTTGTTCTCTCTGTCACCAGTGATTATGCATGCACTGAGAAAGCACGCTCCCCAGCTAATATTTGATGCTCGTTATGTTGTGTGGGATGCAGACTGCCTTGGGCCGTTTTTGTCTGGTTTCACTGACAAATTATTAAAATTAGTTATAATTTTCTCTAATTACTTTTCAAATTTTAATTTTAATTTTAATTTTGCAAGATGTTGTGGCAAATGTGAATTTTACATGCAATAGGACAATATCTATTGACAGCCAAGAAACCGATCTAATCAACATGAGCTCATTACTACAGTGCATGCAATCACAGAGACAGTTAAAGTAGACAGCTGTCTCTGACTGAGTGCAATTTACAGGAAATGGTTAGTCTCTCACTTTATGGATGTCATTTATAAAAGGTAACCACATCAACGATGTTAGTCTTTGCTCTCCATTTATACCACTGAAGTGGTTCTATGATATGTTCACCCCACTAATGTTTTGGAAAACATCTCAATTACACAATGGAGTACATTTCAGAACATTGGAGGGGATGAAAAAAACACATAAAATTGCACCAGTTTTGAGAAATGATTTTGCTCCCCCTCTATTTTCCCTTCCAACCTATTTGCATGTCAAATGTATTCTCTGCTATGAAACTGCAATCAAGCAGTGATTGGAACATTTCATTTGAAAAAAACAAATTGCTTTGAAATATGTTCTTTGATGTATTTAGTCAAATAGGCAGACAATTATTGTTAAAATAAACGGTAAACATTTTTTTTATCAACATGACTAGCCTGTCAACTGCAAGAAAGTGTCTTTTAAATAACAGAAAATAATTTTACAACACTGTACAGAACCAATGGCAAAATATATTATCCTTGCATCCAAAACAACCAATTTCACTTCAATAGCATCTTCAAAAACCAGCAAATGGCCACATTAGCAGTAGCTTCCAATTGTGATTATTCAATCTGGGAACAGGGCCAGTTCTAACATTTTTTAAACTAGATTTGATTAGAGCTGGATTGAATTTGCAGAGAAATGTCTACACCCTTTTAGTTTGATTTCAACTTCTGCACTTGCTTACTGATATTGGGTGAACTTATTCGAAAGCAGCACAACCTGGGAGAACCTCCTGACTCTTTTGGTGATGCACCTTCCCGAGGTGAGCAATTTCAAACAAAAGCACATTGAGGTATCTGTGAGGTGATGAACCAAACGAAAGCAAGAGCCTGTGGCACTCTTCATGTTGATTGGGAATGCCTAGTGTTAGCAGTTGTGAGCATGTGAGGGAGGGCAGCAGGAATCTCCTCCTTGTTGGAAGCATTCAACTAGTATCATTTATATCATAGCATGGCATGGCATGCAAAGTTGGGACTGCATCTGGCACCAATGGAAACACAGTACTAATGTGATTTCTGGTGCATCTACAGTCAGAAATGATCCTGTTGCAAGACAAATGGAAGAAAACCCACATTTAGCAGAAACAACACAATAGCAATAATTTCTAAATAGCACATGTACATTGTAATACGTTACTTCCCCAAAACAAGCAGCATATATACATTCATGAGTTAAAATGACAATTAGCAATGGTCCAAACATAACACTGCAGTGATCAGCCTTGAAGCAGATCCAAAACTCTTTAACCCCTTTCTGCAGTAGGTTTTCAGTCAGCTCTCAATCCACCATATTACTTCTGTGAACAAAGGGACTGAAGCAGGCCATTCATCTGGTGGAGCCTGCCCTACCATTTAATACAATCATAACTGATTAAAGACTTCAATACCACCCACTCCTAATGCCATTGGTAATAAATCAATTATATCAATTTTAGATCAGAAACTATTATGGAAACTACACTAAGAGAACAGGTAAGGCTGAGGACCTGTACTTTATTAACTGACAATATGCATGGATTTACAAAGTGAACATTCTCCTTAACAAATGTTTTTGACAAGTTTTGAGATATTATAATTAAACCAAAGCAATTCATGATCTTATGTTATAGCATACATATAACATGTCTTTGACAAAGTCTGTTTGAAAAATACAAATTAAAATAAACTCTGTAAATATTTATGCGAGAATCCAAGGGTAGGTGTTGTGACTAGAACCAGATAGACCTCATTAACTATGAAGTTCTTGATTGGGGTTGTCAACCTGGGCCAAACAGGAAAGCCTTGGCTGACCAATATAACCAGGAGATTAGGATCTACTCAGTTGCGGATTGACTCTGAGTTGGCTGGCCACAGCCAGTTTACTGCACGCTCATAAATAAAGGGTGACTTGGTGATGGGATACTGACGTCTGTACAGTTATTTGAGTTGGTACGGAACCAGATAACAAAAAGGAAGTCGAGTTCTGAGGAAGGATCACTGGACCTAAAACATTTATTCTGATTTCTCTCCACAGATGCTGCCAACCCTGCCGAGCTTTTCAAATTGTATTACTGCATCCACAGTTCTTTTGGCTTTTATTAAACAAAAAGGAAATGTTAGTTGTGAATTTTGCAACATGGTCTATTGCATCCAAATATGCTTGCAAAAAGCATTCAGCAGGGTACACCGTTTGAGGCTGGACTAAAATGCTGAAGCTGGCAAAAGTGAAGACTGCAGAGTGTGGTGCTGGAAAAGAACAGCAGGTCAGGCAGTGTCTGAGGAGAAGGAGAGTCGATGTTTCGGGCAAAAACCCTTAATTGGGAAGTTACTACATGCCTGATGAAGGGCTTTTGCACGAAACGTTGGTTCTCCTGCTCCTCGGATACTTCCTGACCTGCTGTGCTTTTCCAGCACCACTCTCTCGACTAAAATGTTGAAGCCTCAGCTATCACTAATGACCGACTGCAGCGGATTGAGAACTGGGAGAACTCCTGCTACAGAAACAGGTTAGATCATTTTGGATCTGTTTGGAGACTGATCATTGGAATGCTGCATTAGGACCATTGCTAATTATCATTTTAACTAATTGGGCTAGGCTAAATCTAGGCCTGGGAGAATGATCGAGGAGAAAGTGAGGTCTGCAGATGCTGGAGATCAAAGTTGAAACTTTATTGCTGGAACAGCACAGCAGGTCAGGCAGCATCCAGGGAACAGGAGATTCAACGTTTCGGGCACAGGCCCTTCTTCAGGAATGAGGGCCTTCTTCTTCCTGAAGAAGGGCCTGTGCCCGAAACGTCGAATCTCCTGTTCCCTGGATGCTGCCTGACCTGCTGTGCTGTTCCAGCAATAAAGTTTCAACTGGGAGAATGATCTACAAGTTTGGAGATGATGGTAAGATTTGTGCAATAGTCAAGGCTGTAAACAATCCTTGCAAATGGATCTGGATGAACAATGAATTGGGCTCTTGACTGGCGATTGATGTTTAAATTTAAAAATGTAAAGTTATTCCCATGGGAAATACCGGATAAGTATTAATGTGTGAATGTTGAATATATTCAGGCGACAGTACTAAAGCTGGTGAAGAAAGCGTTTGGGCAATCCAGTGCATAATTTGCTTTGGCTTCTTGACAAAAGACCTGAAGAAAGTGCAATGGAGTGAATACAGCACTAAAATGCACTTATAGGACAGTATACTAGCATCCTTATGTCAGGCCTATGTTAAGATAGTAATTTCGGTACCTCCCCACCCCTCACCAAGGTGGATAATATTAAGATTTTAAGAAGGTTATAAAGGACTGTCACAAGAGTAATTCCCAGGTTGAAGCATCTAAGTTACGGTTCAAAAAACGTGGGTTCCTCTATAATTGGGAAGATGGTGACTTCGGAGCTGATTGAAGTCTAGAATCTGTACTGTGTGGTAACAGGCCCACACCCTCTAAAGAGTACCCCACCCTCTACTTTTACCCCTAACCTACACATCACTGAGGCCAAATCACCTAAGTTGCTCGTCTTTGGATTGTGAGAGGAAACCAGAGCACCCAGAGGAAGTCCACGCAGACAAAGGGGGAATGTGCAAACTCCACACAGACAGTCACCTGACTGAGACTCATTCCAACCTGAGGCTGGAATCAAACCCAGGTCTCTGGTGCTGTGAGGTAGCAGTGCTAACCACTGAGCCACCATGCCACTTTACTTGAAATGAAGGAACTAGACAATGCTTTCATTGACCGAATGCTTCAAATAGTAAGGTGAGCAAGGACAACAGCCACAATTTCAAGTTATGAAAGGTGAAAACTAGGTTAGATGTCAGAAGATACTTCCTTCATCAGAATAATGTCTGTAACAGACTGATAGCTCATGTAGTGAATGCTGATGCACTCACTTCAAGTGCGATCTTTGTCAGTTTTTGATTGGGTGGGATAAAACAAGCTGTCATATTCTGGACTAGTTTTGATCGTCTCAAAGTGTGGGGGGGTGCAATGTCTATTCACAGTCAGGGTAATTGGAAAAGGTATTTCTACATTTTTAAGATGACGGTTTTTTTTATTTTTTATATCTGGTTCCTGTGCCTCTTCCAGGAGATGACATGACTCTTGGATGAACTGAGGAGTGTATACATTGTGATGCACAAGGCACCGGAACTACATGCTGAAAATGTGTTGCTGGAAAAGCGCAGCAGGTCAGGCAGCATCCAAGGAACAGGAGAATCGACGTTTCGGGCATAAGCCCTTCTTCAGGAATGAGGAAAGTGTGTCCAGCAGGCTAAGATAAAACGTAGGGAGGAGGGACTTGGGGGAGGGGCTTTGGAAATGCGATAGGTGGAGGGAGGTCAAGGTGAGGGTGATAGGCCGGAGTGGGGTTGGGGGGGGGAGGTGAGGAAGATGATTGCAGGTTAGGAAGACAGTGCTGAGTTCGG
>NC_057721.1:44431138-44440001 GCF_004010195.1 Chiloscyllium plagiosum | reverse complement strand
GGTGGCGGTTGGAGGGGCAGGGCTCAAGGGCGGAGGAGCGGGAAGTGGAAGAGATGCGGTGGAGGGCATTGTCGACTGGCGGGAAATTGCGGTCCTTGAAGAAGAAGGCCATCTGGGTTGTATGGTTTTGGAACTGGTCCTCCTGGGAGCAGATGTGGCGGAGACGAAGGAATTGGGAATATGGGATGCCGGAACTACATGGATGGGAAGGTTTGGATGACCTTGACAGGTCCATCATTTCTTGAATTGTGGCAAACATCTTACTGACTCCGATAACAGTTAGCAACTCAAAGCACTCACTTGAAACAAAAATTAGGATTCTTTAAAAATCAGTGTACTATGCTAGTTTAACGATCTAAAATAAGGAATTCAAATGTCAATGGGAAAAGATTTGCTCTGCATCTACCATCCAGAATTAGTAACCTTGTTTTAGTGTGTGTAAATGGAGGGGATGGAATACTAAAACTGAGATTAAGTCTGTTTGCACTAATCTTGCAAGTGTGCATAGTCCTGGGCATCCAATATCTAGAATATAGAACATACAACATCTCTTTCTTAATCATAAAGAGTTGTTGTAATCTCAAGCCACGAAGTCCCACTACACTTGGTTCTCCTTCTGGTTTAACTGGGCCAATTGAAACTGCAAAGGCACTTATAGCTACTTAGCAAGTATGTTGGTATTTTAGGCAAGCCTGATCCAGGTCAGACACAATAGGCCAAATGGCCTCCTCCTGAGCTTCAAGGCTTTTCATGTTTCTAAGACTAAACTTCCACCCTCAATGGAATTTTAAGACCTCGAAGGACAAACAGAAGCAAACTATCCAAATGTGTGAGGCATCGAGCACTCAACCTGAAAGGAAACCAATGGTGTAGAATGCGAATGGATATTAATTCTGGGTTGAATGAGTTTAACATAATTCACATCAAATGAAATTCTTTGCTACTAGTGTACAAATGGAGATTTTTAAGCATGTATCTATGTGATAGTGAAAGGAAGGTTTTCAAATATTTCATTTTCTTTACTGCAAGCAGTGGCATCTTTTTTACATACCAACATGTTTTTCACATTAGAGACACCTTTTCCCAGAAAATGGTCCCAGAAAAAGCACATTATTCAGAACCTTGGCACGCAAAATATTACTGTAACCAACTGGTCTGAATAATGTATTGCACCTGGGACCAATTTTAAAGAGAGCCTTGTCTATAGTTTGTATTTTAGTGAAGATTGAATGCAGGAGTAAACAAACAGAAACCTACTTTAATAATAAGATAAAGATCCACAAATGCAATATTAGAAAATCGATTTTCTATTTGGGGTCCAGAGTCCCAGTGTTGCACAGCATGGAAACAGACCCTTCTGTCCGACTTGCTCATGCCAGCCAGATACCCCAAACCATTTGTCAGCATTTGGCCTGTATCCCTCTAAACCCTTCCGATTCATGTACGCATCCAGATGTCTTTTAAATGAGTAATTGTACCAACCTCCACACTTCCTCTGGCAGCTCATTCCATACAAAAACCACCCTCTGAGTGAAAAAGTTGGTTGAACAGACATGAAACTTAATTTGACCAAGTACAATTTTAAAACTACATTCAATATAATAAACATGTACAGCTTTATGTTGCTGCAACACCTGTGAAATAATTATCCCCTGACAATGTTACTAAAAATTTGTTGCTTCTTCAAAGGGAATGCTGCACATTTAATGTTGCCTTGTTATGTCCTGCTACATGCCACAGTAACATAACCAATCAGTGCAAAGCCAGGGATCACTTACCTGTCAGATTCCCCTTAGCATTGTAGGATCCCCAGTAGGTTGCTTCTGTATTAGGAGTGTGACATTCATATTCCCCTGTATCTCGTAGTTGTAGGTTGGTAATGTGTAACAGTGCTGAGTCTCCATCAATTCTCTCAACATAGACCTCATTATTCTGGACTCTCTCTGCATACACAGCATAGGGGTAGCCAGGATCGTTCGTGCTGACTATCTGGATTTGCCTTGCAGGTGCAGAAGGCAGATAGATGGACCACTCAAAGTTCTGCTGTGTGGAACCCGCATATCCGGATACATTACACCAAATGGTTACGTGGTATCCTTCTGCTCTGATCAATGGGCCTTCCTGTACCTGGACATGTCTTTGAGCAGCACACATGCCTGCAAAGGAGAATTGATAGATGTAAATAGACAATTTTTCAGAAGCAATCCACACGTGCAAAGCACTTAAGTCCAAATTTTGCTTGCCTCCTTTTTTCCCACCACTTATGTCTCCCCATTTTCTCTTAGAGTCATAGAGTCAAACAGCATGGAAACAGGCCCTTTGGTCCAACCAGTCCATGCCAACCATAATCCCAAACTAAAGTAATCCCACCTGTCGGCACTTGGTTCATACCCCTCCAAATATTTATTATTCATGTACTTATCTAAATGTCTTTTAAATGTTGTAACTGTATCCACATCCACCATTCCCTCTAAGTTCAGTCCACACATGAACCACTCTGGATAAAAAAAAAGTTGCTCCTCATGTCTTTTTTAGATCTTTCTCCTCTCACTTAAAAAATATGCTCCCAGTCTTGAAATCCCCAACCCTAGGGAGAAGACATCTGCCATTCATTTTATCTATACCCCTCGTGATTTTATAAATCTCTACAGGCAACTCTGTGTGGAGTTTGCACATTCTCCCCGTGTCTGCGTGGGTTTCCTCCGGGTGCTCCGGTTTCCTCCCGCAATCCAAAAATGTGCAGGTTAGGTGAATTGGCCATGCTAGATTGTTCGTAGTGTTAGGTGAAGGGGTAAATGTAGGGGAATGGTCTGGGTGGGTTGCACTTCGGCAGGTCGGTGAGGACTTGTTGGGCTGAAGGGCCTGATCCACATTGTAAGTAATCTAAAAAAGAAATCACCCCTCAACCTTCTATGCTCCAGTGAAAAACTTCCCAGCCTATCCTTATAACTCAAACCTTCCATGTTGTGGTCCTGTTCGCCGAGCTGGAACTTTTTGTTGCAAACGTTTCGTCCCCTGTCTAGGTGACATCCTCAGTGCTTAGGAGCCTCCTGTGAAGTCCTTCTGTGGTATTTCCTCCGGCATTTATAGTGGCCTGTCCCTGCCGCTTCCGGTTGTCAGTTTCAACTGTGTGGCCGGTATATTGGGTCCAGGTCGATGTGTTTGTTGATGGAGTTGTGGATGAGTGCCATGCTTCTAGGAATTCCCTGGCTGTTCTTTGTTTGGCTTACCCTATAATGGTAGTGTTGTCCCAGTCGAATTCATGTTGCTTGTCGTCTGCGTGTGTGGCTACTAAGGATAGCTGGTCGTGTCGTTTCGTGGCTAGTTGATGTTCATGGATGTGGATCGTTAGCTGTCTTCCTGTTTGTCCTATATAGTGTTTTGTGCAGTCCTTGCATGGGATTTTGTACACTACATTAGTTTTGCTCATGCTGGGTATCGGGTCCTTCGTTCTCCATCAACAAACATATCGACCTGGACCCAATATACCGGCCACTACAGCGGACAGCTGAAACTGACAACCGGAAGCGGCAGGGACAGGCCACTATAAATGCCGGAGGAAACACCACAGAAGCGCCTCACAGGAGGCTCCCAAGCACTGAGGATGCCACCTAGACAGGGGACGAAACGTTTACAATAAACATTTGCAGCTCGGCGAACAGAACCACAACAACGAGCACCCGAGCTACAAATCTTCACCCAAAAACTTTGGTGACTTGTGTATTGAATTACAACTTTAGTGCAAATTGAGAACTCCATCAACAAACACATCGACCTGGACCCAATATACCGGCCACTACAGTGGACAGCTGAAACTGACAACCGGAAGCGGCAGAGACAGGCCACTATAAATGCCGGAGGAAACACCACAGAAGCACTTCACAGGAGGCTCCCAAGCACTGCGGATGTCACCTAGACAGGGGACGAAACGTTTGCAACAAAAATTTCCAGCTCGGCGAACAGAACCACAACAAGGAGCATCCGAGCTACAAATCTTCTCCCAAACTTTCAAACCTTCCATTCCCGGCAACATCCTGGTAAATATTTTCGGAACCCTCTCCAGCTTAATAATATCCTTCCTATGAAAGGGCGACCAGAACTGGACACAGTATTCCAGAAGAAGCCTCATTGATATCCTGTACAGTCTCAACATGACGGCCCAACTCCTATACTCAAAGGTATGAGCACTGAGGGCAAGAGTGCCAAACATCTTCTTAACCACCCTGTCTACATGAGATGCAAACTTCAAAATATTATGTACCTGAATCTCTAGGTATTCTACAACACTACTCAAGGCCCAACCTTTAATTGTATAAGTCCTGTTTTGTTTATTTTTACAAAAATGGGATACCTCACATTTATCCAAATTAAATTCCATCTGCTACTCTTCAGCCATTGATCCAATTGATCAAGATCCCTTTTAAATCTTAGATAACCTTCTTCCCCATCTGCAAACCTATTAACTATGGCTTCTAAATCATTTTGCAAATGTTGGCATTTTCCCCACAGTGAAGATATTCTGCGTGAGAATTCTTGGTGCACTCAGGGAACATTACAAGCTCCAAGTACACGAAGAAGATGCACAAGAGGAGAAGACACCCAATACAGCTGGAGTTGGGAGGAGTTCCTTCTCCATTACCATTTGTACAGGAGGGGAAATTAATGGAAATGTTTTTCTATCCCTTCTGTAGTGGCCTCCAGTATTGTTGTCCAGCAAGAGATCTTTATATGCTGCATGTCCGAACTACTTTCTCGCACATTTTATAGAATGATCTTAGATCAGTTGTATGATACTGCTTTGCATATTTAAACTGATCCACCACTATGGATGCTTAGAAGCAGTGAAGAGTACTATGGTAGTAGTAACACAGGTAGCGCATATTAGAAGTAGGTCCTCACACACATGTACTAACAAAAACTACACAAGTTTTTTGTATAAAATAGGAAAAAGCAGAGCATCCACTTTTTTTTTCTTGAATGTGGCCCACACCAAATGCCAAGGCAACAGATCAGGTAGGCCATTTAAATTAGGTTTGACTCTTCTGATCTGCAAATTGAAAGAATCAGATCAGTGCTTTGATTTGCATCTTTAACATCTTTAAATATTCTTATAACAAATGAACAAAGTTCAAATCAAAAACTCAGCATACATGTTTTTAGCTAAATTTTATTACACAAGTCCAAGAATTTCTACTATATAAGTTAGTTTTCTTTTGCAATTTCAGATGTTGATGGAAGTGAGTGAAGAATTTGTCCCTATTCTGATAGCAAATGTTTGGCTTGCAGCTGAAGAGATGATACCATTTTTAGATTTTTTAAATATTTCATGCTCCAGTGCTGAAGGACAGTAAGAAAAGCAGAAGTAATATGATTATCATTAATTATATTTTGGTCTGTCTTTCATTATAAGCCAGAGCATAAATGGTCAGAACCAGTTGAAGATCATTGTAATACATATGTATTGTAAACTAAATAAAGGGTTTATGCTCCAGTTAGACATCCCTTAATTTTAGTTTTGTTTTAATTTAGTTTAGTTTTATTTTACAAAATCATAGAAACTTCCAACAAAAGACTATGAAAATTTCCACCTGTGCTAGCTGTCTCCTTTAATCGAAATACCCAGCCTGGGACCTTCAACCTCACCCAGGACAGCATATAGTTAACTGAAATGAACATGTTGGTGCAAATCTAATGATGATGTTACTACAAAAGCTGATGCTTGCCTTATTGGAGGTCCACCTGTAAACATAAATTAAAATTTATGTTTTCGTGCATTGAAGTTCTGTCAGAAATTTCCCAATCATTAGCCATAACTTTAATAAAAATGCATGGAAAGCCGAGAGAAACAGCATGAATTCATCCCCCTCCCCACCTCAAACACAGAAATGCAGCCACAGTATTCCTCCATCATCATTCTTCACAGATTAACTGTTACCTCAATGCAATTGCCAGTGAACTCCAATTCATAGCACACAGCTACACGGTTTGCAGATGTACACAGATTTCTTTTAAAAAATACAACAGGTTTCTCATACTGCTGTACATTAAGGGTTTCAGTAGTGCATAGCTTTCTCCCTGACGTAAATATTACTTGAATTTGACATCAGATTCTCTCTTCCAACAGTTGACATAAAAATAGCAAGGAATGTTTTTTCCTCCTCTGGCCAATGTTCTCATCTCTGTTCTCCTGAAGGTGCTCACCTTACTATTAAAGAGCAGTCCAATGGCTGTGTGGAACCCTTGAGCAAGTGATTGTTAGTCTGTGAGCCTTCGCTGTGAATAATGATGCTTGACTGGTTAACATTGCAGCCAAATTTGATGCTGTACAAATTAGTCCATGTAAATTTGTTACGATCAGATGAAAAACGGATGAATATCGATTCCCCTCTTTTTAACCCCTCTCTTAGTCGGGTTGCAATAAATACTTTTATTTCTCGTTAGCATGTACTTATATCACACCTCAATTAGCACTTGGTTAAGTAGATCAAAATGGAGGAGTTAAAAATCACAATACCAGGTTGTAGTCCAACTGGTTTAATTGGAGCACCGCTCCTTCATCAGGTGGTTGTAGAGTACACAATTGTAAGACACAGAATTTAGAGCAAAAGTTTACAGTGATGATGTAACTGAAATTACACATTGAAAAATACCTTGATTGTTGAGTCTTTCATATGTTCGAATATCATGATAGTTTCACTTCTTTCATGTGTAAATCACAAAACTTTTTTAAAAAATTTGCATTCTCAGGTTAACTGTAACAATTGATGTTAGCTAGACAATATGTTGAAGGTGTTAGTCCCCTGTATTCTCTGTCTGTGCCATAATGTTTAGACTGATTCTAATCTAAAAAGTGAGATAACAGAGCCTTACATGAATTGATGCAGTTTTTGAGCAAAGTACAATGTAACTCTGTAAGTACAAATTCACCCCACAAACATATATGTATACGTGTGTGTGTGTGTGTGTGTGGGCCTTTGTGTGTGTGTGTGTGTGTGTATTAGTCTGTCTGGGTTGGGGCTGTCACGGTGGACGCTGCAAGATGTGTCAGAGTGTGGACATGGATACCACCATTACACATGGGGACACCTCC
This sequence comes from Chiloscyllium plagiosum, assembly GCF_004010195.1. Lineage (NCBI taxonomy): Eukaryota > Metazoa > Chordata > Chondrichthyes > Orectolobiformes > Hemiscylliidae > Chiloscyllium > Chiloscyllium plagiosum. The sequence continues at coordinate 44,432,911 of NC_057721.1, read as the reverse complement.
CACCATGTATGTGGCAGATACTCATGTGACTCAGCCAAAGTTGTCTACCTGATACGTTGCAGGCAAGGATTCCCTGAGGCATGGTACATTGAGGAAACCGAGCAAAGGCTACGGCAACAGGTAAATGGGCACTGCACAACAATCAGCAGACAGGAGTATTCCCTCTCAGTTGGGGAACACTTCAGCGATCCAGGACATTCGACCTCAGACCTTCAGGTGACCATCCTCCAAGGCGGACTTCAGGACAGGTAGCAGCGAAAAGTGGCCGAGCAGAGGCTGATAGCTAAGTTCTGTACCCATAGGGAGGTGCTCAACTGGGGCCTTGGGTCCGTGTCACACTACAGGTGACCACCATTGCACTATACACTCCTACACACACAAACACAGGCACTCCTATACACACACGTACACAAGTATTGTACTTGCAGAGTTACATTGTACTTTGCTCAAAAACTGCATCAATTCATGTAAGACTCTGTTATCTCCTGTTTTAGATTAGAATCAGTCTAAACATTATGGCACAGACAGGGAACACAGGGGGCTAACACCTTCAATATATTGTCTAGCTAAGACCAATTGTTACAGTTAACCTGAGAATGCAACTTTTTAAAAAAAGTTTTGTGATTTACACATGAAAGAAGTGAAATTATTATGGTATTCGAACAGATGAAAGACTCAACAAACATCAAGGTATTTTTCAATGTATAATTTCAGTTACATCACACTGTAAACTTTTGCTATAAATTCTGTGCCTTACAACTGTGTACTCTACAACCACCAGATGAAGGAGCGGCGCTCCGAAAGCTAGTGCTTCCAATTAAACCGGTTGGGCTATAACCTGGTGTTGTGTGATTTTTAACTTTGTACACCCCAGTCCAACACCAGCATCTCCAAACATGGAGGAGCCAATTCTAAGATTTACTTGAATACAATAAAATGGAATTTCATCACTTACTACAGGGAGTGAGTTTTCAATGAATAATGGTTGTCTCTTCAGTGCTGTCTTTTGACGTCAATGAAAGAGACAAGCAGAGTGCCTTCACAATCCTCCTTACAAATCCATTTCTCAGAAGCAGCTGTTGATAAAGGTCAATTTGTATATTCCCAAGTCTGCTTATTTGTTTTTCCAGACTGGCTAACTGGCAACAGGTCTTTCATTGCCCATTATGTGAAATGATCAGACATATGTACATTAAACAGGAGACACAGATCTAAGTTTTTTGATGCCTCACTGAGCAATAGTGCCTCTTGATATAAATGTTCATTGTGATTTAGCAAGTTTTGTGTATTTCAAATGAATTTGAATTAATCTGGGGTCAGATGATCACACAAACATTTTAGGTCAGTATTTGTCCTTCTTAATATAATTTTTAACCCAGGGTAGATCTCCAGTTTCACAATGAAATGGCAGAGATTGAATATTGATAATCAATTTTCCACGCATCCTGAGGCATGTACTTGCAATTTACAGCAAGGGTCACTGGAAAGGTAAAAGTAAAGTTGCCATAGTCAGAGAGGACCATTGTGTTGCTCTTTCATTATAGTGATTGTAACAAGATCAATTCCTCATGCATCACACCTGCCCCTCACATCATCGCTGATGCCACATGCTCAGTGACTTCCGCCCCCCCCCCACTGCCGTGTCTGCCACCACTTCTGCCCCCACCAACGCCACTCACCTGCATTCTGCTGACACGCCCCCCCCACAGACCCCACTGTCACTATCCCCACCCCCCAGAACCCCGAGGGGAACACTACCCCTGCTCATGACTC
>NC_057721.1:44374021-44428518 GCF_004010195.1 Chiloscyllium plagiosum | reverse complement strand
GACTCACCTATTGTACTCTATGCTACTTTCTCCCCACCCCCACCCTCCTCTAGCTTATCTCTCCACACTTCAGGCTCACTGCCTTTTTCCTGATGAAGGGCTTTTGCCCGAAACGTCGATTTCGCTGCTCCTGAACTGCTGTGCTCTTCCAGCACCACTAATCCAGAATTGTAACAAGATCAGCCAGCTACACTCCGGAGAATATGAGTACTCTGACAGGGGCTGTTAATCTGGTTCAATCAGGGAGTCCTGCCTGACATAAAAGGTTGAATATCAGAGATATTGAGCCCTGCATACCTGATTTAATGAGTGGCAGTGCCATTGTCAAAGGCCATGCAATTGTCAAGGGTGATTGGTATTGGGATGACACATTCAAAGAGTTATTTCAGCCTGGTAGTAGTTTATGCTGAGGGTCATCACATGACAAACAAGGGGCGAGGACGAGAAGGCAGGATCTTTATGGTAACATCAACTAGTGCAGGAATTGAACCTGCACTGTCAGCATCATTCTACATTGCAGATCAGCCATCCTATCTAAGTAAATGCCCCCCAACCCACTGGATAAACAATACCTAATAAAGATACAAAACAAAGATAAGGCCAGTTGTGGTACAACAACCTAAACTGAACTATGCCATTGTGCCTTAACTGGTTGAATTCTAGCTACAACTGTTTTTTGATGGCAATGATACGTCATTCAGTACTGCATTTCGAAACGTAACTTGAAGCCAGAGTCGGGTCTCAGTAGACTGAGATCCTGCAGAAGGAAGTTGCAATCCATTTCACATCTGGGACACTTAGGCCTTTACTGTTAATTTACACTGTAGTCACTTAAAGCCAGTGTGAAACCATGTGGTATAAATACATCATAATTTAATTTGGAGGTGAAAATTAGTCTGCTCTTCATCAAACCCACTGAGCAATCATAGCAGCTTTGTTGAGAAATGTATGATTGCAACAGAAAGCTGACATTGCCCATTTTTTTCTGTTTCAATCAATTTCATAACTGAAAACTTCCAAGTAACAAGGCATAAGCAGACAGCAATTAAAGCCCGATTTCACAAACTGTACTTGTGTGTGAGAAAGAAATGAATCTATGAACTAGACTGTAATTGTCAAAGTGTCAAGTGACACAGCTCACCACATGGAGTGAGAGGACACAAATATTAAAAGATAACTTTATTCATGCTAAATATTATAATTTGAACTCATACTGCAAATCTGGAGAGTGAGAGGAATTAAAAGGAGAATCTGTAGTTTCAACTGGGCTCTCCTTTTAAACATAATTGAAATTCCAATTGTTCACAACACACAAAAAAGTCATTAGTTCTTTGTGGATAATGTGAGAGGTGTAGCGACACCAAAGAAAATGAAAAGTGAAAAAAAAATTATGAAAAATAAGTTGAAACCCAAAATTAGAACCTGAATTACCAATGGTTTGAAATATTGTCAGTCAGAGAGTCGGGATGATCCTAAGCACAGTATGGGGGCTGAACTGATATGGGAGGAAGAACTAGTGTGATAATAATGTGGACCAGTAATCCAGAGGCTCAGGCTAATACTTCAGCAACAGGGGTTCAATTCCCACTTGGTAGCTGGTGGAACTTACACAAACTTAAATCTCAAGTTCAATGACCAGTAATGGTGGCTATTGTTAACTGTGATAAAAATCCATCTGGTACACCAATGCTTTAGGGCAGAAAATCTGCCATCCTTACCTAGTATGGTCTACATTCTGTGAGTCTGGACCCAGCGCAATGCTGCTGACCCTGCAATGGCCCAGCAAGTGACACCCAACCGCAGAGCTGAAACCGTAGTGATATACTGTTAGGAGCGAGTTGGACTGGGAATCATCAGTAACTCTAGTTCCCATGAAGTCTAAAGGAATCTAGTCAAACATGGGCAAATATATCTGCTTATTACCATGTAAGCTACCCATCCCCACCTCACAGTCTTTGAGGAGAGAAAGACCTGTCTTTGCCTTGAGGGTGTCTTCCATTGTGTTGTGTGACACTACTACTTTGGTCATTAGGATAAATCTCAAACAGATCTACCAACTCAAACTGGCATTTATGAGGTACTTTCAACCACCAGCAGCAAAGAATTATATTCAAGCACAATCTGCAATCTCATGGCCCAGCACATATCTCACTCTGCAAATCAAGGAACCAACTCTGGATCAACAAAGAGGTTAGTAGAGCATGCCAGTAACAGCACCAGAGATACTTAAACATGAGAGATCACCCTGTTTGGACAAACAGCTGAAAGAGCATGCGATAAAAACAGCTAAGTGATCTTATAACCAATGCATCAGTTCTAAACTCTGCAGTTCTGCCACATCTAGTCATGATTGCTGATGGACAATTAAACAACTTTTATAACACTGTGTTCAATACTGCTCTTCCTACTATAGGAAAGATGTGAAATTTGAAAGGGTTCAGAGAAGATTGACAAAGTTGTTGGTGGGATTAGATGGTTTGAGCTATAGGGAGAGGCTGAATAGGCTGGGGCTTTTTTTTCCTGGAGCAACAGAGGCTGAGGGGTGACTGTATAGTGGTTTATAAAATCATGAGGGGTATGATAAGGTGAATACCAAAGGATAGGGGAGTCCAAAACTACAGGGCTTGGAGCTTTATGAATCTATAATTACAATTGGAGCAGGGTCCACAAATACCCTCATTGTTAATGATGAAGAGGCCCAACTCATCAGTGCAAAAGACGTAAGTGAGGACTGCAGATGTTGGAGATCAGAATCAAGATTAGAGTGGTGCTGGAAAAGCACAGCAGGTCAGGCAGCATTCCTGATGAAGAGTGCCTGCCCAAAACGTCGATTTTCCTGCTCCTTGGATGCTGCCTGACCTGCTGTGCTTTTCCACACCACTGTAATCTTAACATCAGTGCAAAAGGCAATCCTGAAACATTTGCATCCACTTTCAGCCAAAGTGCTCATAGATGATCCATCCTGAGCTCCTCCAAAAGTCCCCAGTACCACAGATGCCAATGTTTAAACAATTCAGTTCTTGTGATATCAAGAAGCAGCTGAAGGTACTGGAAACTGCGGAGACTACAAATACTGACAACATTACAGCAATACTAAAAGCTGGTGATCCTCAACTTGCTGCAACCCGAGCCAGATTTTCCTGTACAGCTTCAACGCTGGCATCGACCCAAGAATGTGTAGACAAAAAAGTAGGACAAATCCAACCTGGCCATTTCCAGCCCCAACTACCTACTGTTTAAACCTGAAAGTACTCCCGATGCTATGAATCTCTTCTGGGGTAGACGTGACCTGTACAAAGGAGGACAGATTGTATCTGAATTGGAAGAGGACTCATATACTGGTAGGGAGATTCGCTTGAGAGGATTTAAACTAGTTAGGTGGGGGGTTGGAACCAGGGAGACAGTGAGGAAAGTGATTAGTTTGAGAATGGTACTGTTGAGAAAAGAAGCGAGTCAAACAGTCAGGGAAGGCAGGGACAAAGCAGAGAACATGGTAGGACAGATAAATTAACTGCATTTATTTCAATGCAAGAGGCCTAACAGAGAAGGCAGATGAACTAAGGGCATGGTTAGAAACATGAGACTGGGATCTCATAGCAATTACAGAAACGTGGCTCAGGGATGGACAGGACTGGCAGCTTAATATTTCAGAATACAAATATGACAGGAAGGACAGAAAGGGAGGCAAGAGAGGAGGGAGAGTGGCATTTTTGATAAGAGATAGCATTATAGCTGTACTGAGGGAGGATATTCCTGGAAATACATCCAGGCAAATTATTTGGGTGGAACTGAGAAATAAGAAATGTATGATCACCTTATTGGGATTGTGTTATAGACCCCCTAATAGTCAGAGGGAAGTTGAGAAACAAATTTGTAAGGAGATCTCAGTCATCTGTAAGAATAGGGTGGTTATGGTAAGTGATTTTAACTTTCCAAACTAAGACTGAGGCTGCCATAGTGTTAAGGGTTTAGATGGAAAGGAATTTGTTAAGTGTGTACAAGAAATTTTCTGATTCAGTATGTGGGTGTACCTACTATAGAAGGTGCGAAACTTGACTTACTCTTGGGAAATAAGGCAGGGCAGGTGACTGAGTGAGGGGTCGGGGGGCACTTTGTGACCAGCAACTATAATTCTATTAGATTTAGATTTAAAATAGTGATGGAAAAGGATAGGCCAGATTTAAAAGTTGAAGCTCTAAATTGGAGGAAGGCTAATTTTGACGGTATCAGGCAAGAACTTTCAAAAGCTGATTGGGGCAGATGTTCGCAGGTAAAGGGAGGCTGATAAAAGGGAAGCCTTCAGAAATGAGATAATGAGAAAGTTCAGAAAAAGTATATTCCTGTTAGGGTGAAAGGAAAGGCTGTTAAGTGCAGGGAATGCTGGATAACTGGAGAAACTGAGTGTTTGATTCAGAAAAAGAAGGAAGCATATGTAATGAATAGACAGGGTCGATCGAGTGAATCCTTAGAAGAGTATAAAGGCTTAGTAGTATTAATCTTTAGTAGTAAACTCCTACTACTTAAGAGGGAAATCAGGAGGGTGAAAAAGGGACATGAAATAGCTTTGGCAAATAGGGCTCAGGAGAATCCAAAGGGTTTTTACATATACATTAAGGACAAAAGGGTAACTAGGGAGAGAACAGGGCCTCTCAAAGATCAGCAAGGCAGCCTTGGTGTGGAGCCACAGGAGATTGGGGAGATACTAAACAAGTATTTTGCATCAGTATTTACTGTGGAAGATATAGAATGCAGGGAAATAGATGGTGACACCTTGAAAAATGTCCGTATTACAGAGGAGGAAATGCTGGAGGTCTTGAAACGCATAAATGTAAATAAATCCCCAGGACCTCATCAGGTGTACCCTCAAACTCTGTGGGAAGCTAAGGAAGTGATTGCTGGGCCCCCTGCTCAGATATTTGTATCATCGATAGTCACAGGTGAGGTGTCGGAAGACTGGAGGTTGAGTAACATGGTGCCACTGTTTAAGAAGGGTGGTAAGGACAAGCCAGGGAACTACAAGCCAGGGAACTACAGACCAGTGAGCCTGATGGTGGGGAAGCTGTTGGAGGGAATTCTGAGGGACAGGATATACATATACAGGATGTACTGTTCCTACTCAGGGAGCATTTAATGGGGATAATTTTAAGGAAGTGAGGGGAAATTTAACTAAAAGTGTCGAGTCTGTTTTACTCTTCATCTAAATCTGTGCTGTCCTTGTCGTGGCAGTATTTGATGGAGACAGTGTCGAGAGACATTTATTTTCTGTTTAAAAGAGCAGAGGAAGCTGTATTTTTTGTTCACTTTTACTTGAAAAGAGTGGAGAGACTTTGAGTCAGAGAGTCATAGAGAGTTACAACACAGAAACAGACCCTTCGGTCCAACTCGTACATGCTGACCAGATATCCCAACACAATCTAGTCCCACCTGCCAGCACCCGGCCCATATCCCTCCAAACCCTTCCTATTCATATACCCATCCAAATGTCTTTTAAATGTTGCAATTGTACCAGCCTCCACCACATCCTCTGGCAGTTCATTCCATACACGCACCACCTCTGTGTGAAAAGGTTGCCCCTTGGGTCTCTTTTATATCTTTCCCCTCTCACCCTAAACCTATGCCCTCTAGTTCTGGACTCCCCCTCCCCAGGGTAAAGACTTGTCGATTTATCCTCTCCATGCCCCTCATGAATTTATAAAACTCTATAAGGTCCCCCTTAGCCTCTGACACTTCAGGGAAACACAGCCCTAGCCCATTCAACCTCTCCCTATAGGTCAAATCCTCCAACCCTGGCAACATCCTTGGAAATCTTTTCTCAACCCTTTCAAGTTTCACAACATCCTTCTGATAGGAAGGAGACCATTGGCTCATCTGATCAAGATCCTGTTGTAATCTGAGGTAACCTTCTTCATTGTCCACTATACCTCCAATTTTGGTGTCATCTGCAAACTTACTAACTATACCTCTTCTGCTCATATCCAAATTGTTTATATAAATGACGAAAAGTAGTGGACCCAGTACCGATCCTTGTGGCACTCCACTGGTCATAGGCCTCCAGTCTGAAATGCAAGCATCCACCACCCTCTGTCTTTTATCTTCGAGACAGTTCTGTATCCAAATGGTTAGTTCTCCAAGTATTCCATGAGATCTAACCTTGCTAACCAGTCTCCCATGGGGAACCTTGTTGAATGCCTTACTGAAGTTCATGTAGATCACATCCACCACTCTGATCTCATCAATCCTCTTTGTTACTTCTTCAGAAACCTCAATCTAGTTTTGCGAGACATGATTTCCCATGCGCAAAGCCATATTGACTATCCCTAATCAGTTCTTGTCTTTGTACATATGTATCTTGATCAGATGGGCCAATGGGCTGAGGAGTGGCAGATGGATTTTAACTTCGATAAATGCGAGGTGCTGCATTTTGGCAACGCAAATCTTAGCAGGACATTTACACGTAATGGTAAAGTCCTAGGGAGTGTTGCTGAACAAAGAGATCTTGGAGTGCAGGTTCATAGCTCCTTGAGAGTAGATAGTAAAGAAGGCCTTTGGTATGCTTTCCTTTATTGGTCAGAGTATTGAGTACAGGAGTTGGGAGGTCATGTTGAGGCTGTACAGGACATTGGTTAGCGCAGCAGGTCAGGCAGCATCCAAGGAACAGGAGAATCGACGTTTCGGGCATAAGCCCTTCTTCAGGAATGAGGAAAGTGTGTCCAGCAGGCTAAGATAAAAGGTAGGGAGGAGGGACTTGGGGGAGGGGCGTTGGAAATGCGATAGGTGGAAGGAGGTCAAGGTGAGGGTGATAGGCCGGAGTGGGGTGGGGGCGGAGAGGTCAGGAAGAAGATTGCAGGTTAGGAAGGCGGTGCTGAGTTTGAGGGATTTGACTGAGACAAGGTGGGGGGAGAGGAAATGAGGAAACTGGAGAACTCAGATTTCTCCTTCCACCTATCGCATTTCCAACGCCCCTCCCCCAAGTCCCTCCTCCCTACCTTTTATCTTAGCCTGCTGGACACACTTTCCTCATTCCTGAAGAAGGGCTTATGCCCGAAACGTCGATTCTCCTGTTCCTGATGCTGCCTGACCTGCTGCGCTTTTCCAGCAACACATTTTCAGCTCTGATCTCCAGCATCTGCAGTCCTCACTTTCTCCAGGACATTGGTTAGGCCAGTTTTGGAATATTGTGTGCAGTTCTGGTCTCCAAGAAGCTCAAAAGCATGTAAGGCAAAGTGCTCACTTGACTGGCATCTCATACATCAGCCTCAACATTGACTTCCTCCTCCATCGCCAATGCACAGTATAGCATCTCTACAAGGTGCACTGAGGCAACTCACCAAAGCTACTTTGACAAAACCAAATTCGTGACCTCTAGCATTTAAATGTGGTTGCAACAGATGCACAGCAGCACTATGACCTACAAGATCCCCTCCAGATCACAAGCCATCCTGAGATGGAACTACTTCATGAGTACTGGGTCAAAATCCTGGACCTCCCTTCCCAACAGCACTGTGATGGATCAACCCCCTATGAGATGCAGTGATCCAAGAGGCATCTTCTCAAGGACAATTAGGTATGGATAATAAATCTATGTTCCGTCTAAATTGCTTGCCACTGCGTGGAACTCTGGGATCTATGCAACAGCTTTTGAAACCAAAAGTCAATGTGGATTCTTCGAGCTGGAACACTGCCAGTGACGTCCACATCCCACTGACGAATAAGCATTTTAGAAAAGAGTCAGATGACCCTGAGCAGAGTCTGAGGACTGCGAGCATATAAATTCACTAATGTGAATTAGTTGGAGTGAATGTAAGCAGAATACATACATTAGATTGTTTAGGTTAAATCTCTGTCAGCCGTTTCAGTTATTCTCTGAACATAGATGCAACAAAAACATTAATGATGTCCATTTTCACACAGTTACCACAAAAATTGTATGTGGAAATTTTCATCAAAAAGTGACTGAAACAATGAAGATGCATCCGTGCAACTTACTGATGTAGCACTAACTTAATTCCCTTTTTCTAAGCTACAAATATCAATGCAACTGCTTGACCATAACAAAACCCAGTGCAAAGAATGCATGGAGAATCTGGCACACATGCATTTATTGACACATGTAGTCATTCCTGGGCAACTGGTTATTGCTTTAATAAACACTGAAGCCATTATTCATCCTGCAATTTCACAAGCAACTTCGACCAAAAAATGCAACACATGGGACTGATTTAAAATACATCAAACACACTATTTGGAGTCACTTTTAAAATAAAAAATAAAAAATAAATCAGCAATCAAGAATTAAATATTCCTGGTATGTGCTTCCATAAGTTAAATTATTAAGTAAAATGTTCTCACCTACTGGGCTCTCTTGACAGGAGCAGTGGTGGAAATCTTTTTCCTTAATCTTAATTTTAGTTTTTACTGAAATTGTCTCCCCTGAGACAAAAGTCTAACTCCATGCTTCTCAAAGATTTGGGGTGGCACAGTGGCTCAGTGGTTAGCACTGCTGCCTCACATTGTCAGGGACCCACGTTCGATCTCAGCCTTGGGTGACTGGTTGTGTGGAGTTTGCACATTCTCCCCATGTCTGTGTGGGTTTCCTCTGGGTGCTCTGGTTTCCTCCCACAGTCTAAAGATGTGTAGATTCAGTGAATTGGCCATTCTAAATTGCCCACAGTGTTAGATGCAATCGTCAGAGGGAAATGGGTCTGGGTGAGTTACTCTTCGGAGGGTCGGTGTGGCCTGTTCCCATACTATAGGGAATCTAATCTAATTTACACTATTTTACTGATATCAACATTCTTCATTCAACAGAGAGAGATTATTGACATCAAAGTGGAGTTTGATCATACTCTGTACATTCCAGCAGATGTGTATATGTGTGAGAATCCTGGACGTTCATTGGGAGATTGGAAGATGTTCATTTCCCCTGATCCCTCTCCTCTTTGCAGAGCTGAAACTAAAAAAGACTGGAAGTCACACCAAGGATCCTGATCTGCATCCTGATGGGTTAGGACTTTGAACAGCTTAGTAACAAATTTGCCAGGAATTTTATTTTATTACAGTTTTCAATGTCTTTATGGAGACCATTTGTTCAAATGTACCTCAGGATGATATATGTTGAATAATTCTTTATTTGAATTTCATAATAACACCCATTGGGAACACTTAGTTCCTGCAAAATTGCCAATTATTATAATGACAATATTGTTCATTATCATTATTTGGTTTGTAGATTTTGGTTTCATGTTATAAGGGCAAAGTTAGTGAAGCCTTTCAATATGTTGCATATCATAAATGCAAAATAAATTAAAAACACTCAATCCCATTGGCAGTGTTTGCAGAAGAAGAAACAGATACGGCTAAATTTTTTGAGTTTCATGGAGGGTTTCTCTCTGTGCGGCCTAATGAGATTTCTGGTGCTTACTTCCCAAACTTGCCTTATTCCGGCTGCACCACGCACTGTGATGCCCACTTGTTGTATCTTACCTCTCACCACAAGCAAAAGCACTTGCCATTCATGTCATTCTGTGACTGGGAATAATCAACATAGTGTTTTAGGGCAATTGTCGATGAAGTAAGTAGTTAAGCAACTGAATGGAGGTAATTGATGAATGAATTGATTGGATCAATGTTCGTGATCAGTGTCAATTTTATCACTACAATGGAACAGGTGTGAATCCAGTGGTGTAGTGTTAGTGTTTCTACCTCTGGTCCAGTGGTTCTGATTTCAAGTTCCGCCTGCCTCATAGCTGTATCATATCTGATCAGGTTGATTTAAAATATCTCTCAAAGGGGCACATTTGAGATTGGTACATGGAAGGAGCTGTAAAACTGTATAATTATAAACTCAATGTGCCATAGTTTCTCTCTCACAAATGGGCTTGGTACCAGATTGACGTTGATGATATTCCATCAGAACATTGTTGAGTCTGTTATAAAATGTCAGTGTTCTGCAGGCATACAGGAGATTGCCTCATAAACCTTCAAAGTAATTGTGATAGATTAGAAAATGGAGAGATGCAACACTTGGGCGGCACGGTAGCTCAGTGGTTAGCACTGCTGCCTCACAACACCAGGGACCCAGGTTTGATTCCGGCCTCGGGCAACTGTCTGTGTGGAGTTTGCACATTCTCCCAGTGTCTGCGTGGGTTTCCTCTGGGTGTTCTAGTTTCCTCCCACAATCCAAAGATGTGCAGGTCTGGTGAATTGGCCATTCTAAATTGCCCACAGTGTTAGGTGCATTAGTCAGAGGGAAATGGGTCTGGGTGGGTTACTCTTCAGAGGGTCGGTGTGGACTCGTTGGGCCGAAGGGCCTGTTCCCATACTGTAGGGAATCTAATCTAACACCTGGGTGTCCTTGGAGACCAGTTGCGAAAAATAAGCATGCAGGTACAGCAGGCAGTGAAGAAGGCAAATAGTATGTTGGTCTACACAGTGGGAGGATTTGAGTACAGGAGCGGGAATGTTTTGCTGCAATTGTGCAGGGCATTGGTAAGACAACACCTGCAGTACTGTGTATGGTCCGGTCTCCACATCTTACCAGATTGATTCCAGGGATGACAGGGCTGACATATAAAGAGAGACTGGATTGGTTAGACAAATAGGAGGGATCTAACAGAAACCTGTGAAATTGGAACAGCGCTAGACAGGGTAAATACAGTAAGCATGTTCCCGATGACCAGTAAGTCCAGCACCAGGGGCCAGACTTATGGAACACAGGACAGGCCACTTAGAGCTGAGATAACAAGATATCCCTCCATCCAGAAAGTGATGAGCCTTTGGAATTCTCAGTAACAGAAAACAGTTAAGGCCAAAATATTGAATATTTTCAAAAAGGATATAGATATAGTGATTCAAGAAGGAGATAGATATAGTGATTAGAGTTGAAGAAAAAAGGATTCTCTGGAGAAAGCAGGAAATGGGGTACTGAGTTGGATGATCAGCCACAATCATACTGAATGACAGAGCAAGTCTGAGGGCTGAATGGCCTATGCATGCTCCTACTTCTACGTTTCTACGTTCACATTATTCAAATTTGATGCCACATGGATTTGAATCAGGGTTGGGTGATCATGGAAGCACATGCTTTCTCTCCATGCAAATCTTACATCTTTGAAACACGAGTGGGTTCTTTCTTAATTATATGTTTTTGGGAGATATGTGTCTTGATTAAACTTAAAATATAAGCCATAACTATTAATTTAACCTGGGACAGTGTTTGTAGAGGAATAAGACGGTGTTATTTTCTGGGTCTGTAGATTGTGAAGAAGCAAAAATGGCCTTTAGTAGAGTGATATGTGCTTCTTGTCAGATGTGGGAGTTTAAAGAGAGCTTCAAGGTTACAGCGGATTATATCTGCCATAAATGCTGTTGGATGCGAATCTTATCAGATTGAATGGATCGGTTGAAGAGACAGTTAGAAGCAATGAGGAATTTGCACCAGCAACAGTATGTGATGGATGGCAGTTATAGGAAGGGGGGAAAGTCTCAGACACAGTCACATAGATGGGTTAACTCCAGGAAAGGTAAGAGAGGTAGGCAGCTAGTGCAGGAGTCTTTTGTGGTTATACCCATTTCAAACAGGTATGTTGTTTTGGAAAATGTAGAGGGTGATGGATTCTCAGGGGAACATAGCACGAACAGCCAAGTTTCTGATACTGAGACTGGCTCTAATGCAACGAGGGGTACGTCGGTTTCCAAGAGATCAATTGTGTTAGGGGATTCTCTAGTCTGAGGTATAGACAGACGTTTCTGTGGCCAGCAGCAAAAAATCAGAACGGTGTGTTGCTTCCCTGATGCCAGGATCAAGGATGTCTCAGAGAGGATGCAGAATGTTCTCACGGGGTAGAGGGGCCAGCAAGAGGTCATTGTCCACATTGGAACCAACGACTTAGGAAGGGAAAAGGTTGAGATTCTGAAGGGAGATTACAGAGAGCTAGGCAGGAATTTAAAAGGAGGTCCTCGTGAATAGTAATATCTGGATTACTCCCGGTGCTACGAGCTAGTGAGGGCAGGAATAGGAGGATAGAGCAAACGAATGCATGGCTGAGGAGCTGGTGTATGGGAGAAGAAATCACATTTTTGGATCATTGGAATCTCTTTTGGGGTAGAAGTGACCTGTACAAGAAGGATGAATTGCACCTAAATTGGAAGGGGACTAATATACTGGCAGAGCAGGATTTTAACTAGTACAGTGGGGGTGGGGGGTACCCAGAGAGATACTGAGGGAAGAGATCAATCCGAGACTGGTACAGTTGAGAACAGAAGCGATTCAAACAGTCAGGGCAGGCAGGGACAAGGTAGGACTAATAAATTAAACTACATTTATTTCAATGCAAGGGGCCTAAAAGGAAAGACAGATGAACTCAGGGCATGGTTAGGAACATGGGACTGGGATATCATAGCAATTACAGAAACATGGCTCAGGGATGGGCAGGACTGGCAGCTTAATGTTCCAGGATACAAATGCTACAGGAAGGATAGAAAGGGAGGCAAGAGAGGAGGGGGAGTGGCAGTTTTGATAAGGGATAGCATTACAGCTATGCTGAGGGAGGATATTCCTGGAAATACATCCAGGGAAGTTATTTGGGTGGAGCTGAGAAATAAGAAAGGGATGATTACCTTATTGGGATTGTATTATAGACCTCTTAATAGAGGGAAATTGAGAAACAAATTTGTAAGGAGATCTCAGTGATCTGTAGGAATAATAGGGTGATTATGGTAGGGGATTTTAACTTTCCAAACATAGACTGGGACTGTCATAGTGTTAAGGGTTTAAATGGAGAGGAATTTGTTAAGTGTGTACAAGACAATTTTCTAATTCAGTATGTGGATGTACCTACGACAGAAGGTGCAAAACTTGACCTACTCTTGGGAAATAAGGCAGGGCAGGTGACTGAGGTATCAGTGGGGGAGCACTTTGGGGCCAGCGACCATAATTCTATTAGATTTAAAATAGTGATGGAAAAGGATAGACCAGATCTAAAAGTTGAAGTTCTAAATTGGAGAAATGTCAATTTTGATGGTATTAGGCAAGAACTTTTGAAAGCTGATTGAGACAGATGTTTGCAGGTAAAGGGACTGCTGGAAAATGGGAAGCCTTCAAAAATGAGATAACAAGAATCCAGCGAACGTATATTCCTGTCAGGGTGAAAGGGATGGCTGGTAGGTATAGGGAATGCTGGATGACTAAAGAAATTGAGGGTTTGGTTAAGAAAAAGAAGGAAGCATATGTCAGGTATAGACAGGACAGATCGAGTCAATCCTTAGAAGAGTATAAAGGAGGCAGGAGTTAACTTAAGAGGAAAATCAGGAGGGCAAAAAGGAACATGAGATAGCGTTGGCAAATATAATTAAGGAGAATCCAAAGGGTTTTTACAAATACATTAAGGATAAAAGGGTAACGAGGGAGAAAGTAGGGCCCCTCAAAGCTCAGCAAGGCGTCCTTTGTGTGAAGCCACAGAAAATGAGGGAGATACGAAATGAGTATTTGCATCAGTCTTTACTGTGGAAAAGGATATGGAAGATATAGACCGTAGGGAAATAGATAGTGACACCTTGCAAAATGTCCATATTACAGAGAAGGAACTGCTGGATGTGTTGAAATTCATAAAGGTGGCTAAATCCCCAGGACTTGGTCAGGCGTACCCTAGAACTCTGTGGGAAGCTAAAGAAGTGATTGCAGGGCCTCTTGCTGAGATATTTGTATCATAAATAGTCACAGGTGAGGTGCCGGAAGACTGGAGGTTGGCTAACATGGTGCCACTGTTTAAGAAGGGTGGTAAAGACAAGCCAGGGATCTATAGACCAGTGAGCCTGACCTCGGAGGTGGGCAAGTTTTTGGAGGGAGTCCTGAGGAACAGGATGTACATATATTTGGAAAGGCAAGGACTGATTAGGGATAGTCTACATGGCTTTGCATGTGGGAAGTCATGTCTCACAAACGTGATTGAGTTTTTTGAGGAAGTAACAAAGAGGATTGATGAGGGCAGAGCAGTAGATGTAGTTTATATGGACTTCAGTAAGGCGTTCAACAAGGTTCCTCATGGGAGATTGATTAGCAAGGTTAGGTCTTACGGAATACAGGGAGAATTAGCCATTTGGATACAGAACTGGCTCAAAGGCAGAAGACAGAGGGTGGTGGTGGAGGGTTGTTTTTCAGACTGGAGGCCTGTGACCAGTGGAGTGCCACAAGGATCGGTACTGGGTGCTCTACTTTTTGACATTTACATAAATGATTTGGATGCGAACATGAGGTACAGTTAGTAAGTTTGCAGATGACACAAAAATTGGAGATGTAGTGGATAGCGAAGAGGGTTACCTCAGATTACAACAGGATCTGGACCAGATGGGCCAATGGGCTGAGAAGTGGCAGATGGAGTTTAATTCAAATAAATGCGAGGTGCTGCATTTTGGGAAAACAAATCTTAGCAGGACTTATACACTTAATGGTAAGGTCCTAGAACAAGAGACCTTGGAGTGCAGGTTCATAGTTCCTTGAAAGTGGACTCGCAGATAGATAGGATAGTGAAGAAGGCATGTGGTATGCTTTCTTTTATTGGTCAGAGTCTTGAGTACAGGAGTTGGGGGGTCATGTTGCGGCTGTACAGGACATTGGTTAGGACACTGTTGGAATATTGCATGCAATTCTGGTCTCCTTCCTATTGGAAAGATGTTGTGAAACTTGAAAGGGTTTAGAAAAGATTCACAAGGATGTTGCCAGGGTTGGAGGATTTGAGCTATAGGGAGAGGCTGAACTGGCTGGGGCTGTTTTCCCTGGAGTGACGGAGGCTGAGGGGTTGATCCTATAGAGGTTTACAAAATTATGAGGGGCATGGATAGGGAAAATAGACAAAGTATTTTCCCTGGGGTCGGAGAGTCCAGAACTAGAGGGGTGAGAGGTGGAAGATATAAAATAGACCTAAGGGGCAACGTTTTCACACAGAGGGTGGTACGGTATGGAATGAGCTGCCAGAGGAAGTGGTGGAGGCTCGTACAATTGCAACATTTAAGGGGCATTTGGATAGGTATATGAATAGGAAGGGTTTGGAGGGATATGGGCCGGATGCTGGCAGGTGGGGCTAGATTGGGTTGGGATGTCTGGTCGGCATGGACGGGTTGGACCGAAGGGTCTGTTTCTTTGTTGTACATCTCTATGACTCTATGACCCTATGACATGATTGCTGGACTCCTGAAGCTGCATTCAGGTTAACTGGTCTAACACAAAGGGCTTCATAACAGCATGGGCACGGTATTCACAGCATCCCATCGCAACCTGGAAAATCTTTCATCCTGTGTGAAACCACACCAGTTGTAAAATTTATTCTATTATGTTAGTTCAGAATATAATTTCGGAGAAAGAGAGGATTGCAGATGCTGGAGATCTGAGTCCAAGAGTGTGGTGCTGTCAGATGGTACAAATTCTGAACAAAAAATGAATGAACTGTGGATGCTAGAAATCAGAACAAAACAAATTGCTGGGAAAGCTCAGCGGGTCTGGCAGCATCTGTGGAGAGAAATCAGCGTTAACGTTTCAGTCCCAGTGACCCTTCTTCAGAATTGATTGTGGCTAGGAAAAGGTTGGTATTCATGCTGAAGATGGGGGGGGGGGGGGGAGCAGTAAACGATAGATGAAGCCCAGTGAGAGAGGAACAAACAGTTGGACAAAGGGGTGCATAAAGGCCAGTATGGGAGAATGAATAGCTGCTAAATGGGGACCATTACTAACAGATAATGGAATGGTTGCAGGAACAGTCCATGTGATGATAAGAGTCAGGACACTGGAGAAGGCACTTTTGAACTCGCTACTGAAACCCAATGGCTGCAGGGTCCCCAGGCAGAAAATGTGATGCTATTCTTCCAGCTTGTGCTGAGTTTTAAAACTGGGCTAATATATATGTTTGGCGTGAGGTAAAAGCTTGACAGACCAAACATTATTTCATGTTCATATTTTGATGTTAAAGGAAACTCAGATCTCAAAATCTGTAGAGGCTGCATGCATAGCATACATAAGTAACTTGAGCCTGAGTGTTCAGTATGGTGGGTAGAAGCTTACCGGCGATCATGTTTGTAACGTGTAGGTGCTCAAGGCTAATGGTAGAAGCAAGTGTGAAGCTTCTTTGTACAAGCAGCTAGAGTGCCTAACAACTGATGCCGATCAGCTCCCCAGACAGAATAGTATTCTGCACCATGACAACCACATCCACATGCATTGTGGCAAGAAATGTTTAAAAATTTGTATCGTTTCATAGCAACAAAAAGTTATTTTAAAAATATTTTCTAAAATGTGGGGTTGGGAGGAGCAGGGGTGTTTGAAGACCACAGGTTGGCAACTCCCTGCGCCCCTCCAGTATAGCACCCCAACTGGTCAGATTATTCTTGGATGATTCTGTCAGAGAGTCAATTGCAGAATGCCTCGTCACCAGAATTTCCCAAAATTACAATGTGTAGCTTGGGTTTGTTGGAAGAAAGACCCTCCCTATCAGATCATTTTTGCACATGTAGAGTCTCAGAGCCTCCAAACATTACCCTCAAGGTGTTTTGCTGGGAAAGAGAGGGTTATCTACCTGCTATTGACATGCGCTTTTGCAAAGCAAGTTTGTGCAGAGACATAATGGTTCATCCTGAACATCTCTGTGCTCTATGGACTGTTAATAAGGATATACAATGAAAGAATCATCAACTCTCTCTGAAGGGCAGTTGTGAAAGATGTCCTTTGGTCCTCCAGCAAGTTAATCTGCAGAAAGTTATCCAGCCATGAGCGTTGCAGACTGGCACACTACCTGGTCCACGACTACATGTTGACAGGCTGAAAACTGGGGGATGGAACCCCTTCAGGCTGTAATTGTAAGCGTAGTAACATGTAGTACTGGAATAAATTGATTTGGTTTGTACCCTAAGTAATGGCAATGTTAAATTGTGTTTTGGAAAATAAGGGAAAGTCAGCTTGGTGCATGACTCACCTGCCCTGCCTGAAACTTTCTAGTTTTGCACTGCAACGAACCATCCTCAACCCGTCTCAAGGTCTCGGTCCATGTGCTGAGGAATGCAATTTGAGGTCCACCTGCAATAGTGCATGGCAATACTGGAACTGAGCAAACCCCTGGGACAGTATCTTCGACCGCAGCTGTATATCGTGGATATCACACAACTGCGATTGTAGTCAGGCACCTCACAGTAACCACATTTTGTATAGAAAGGACTTGAACTGTTTTGCATTTTCAGCAATGCTCAATCTGGATGGTGATGAAATGTAATCTAAAAGTTATGAAGGTAGTACATTTTTGGGAAAAAAATTGAATAAGTAATTTCACCAACTATCCTAGACTGAGGGACTGGAGCTAATGCAAAACCCTCAGGCCATTTACACCAGAAAATGTTAGAAATGAAATATAAGTCTTAAATACAGCTTGTGATTGTAAATGTGGTGAGTGTGACAACTTGAAGTAAATTAATAGGCACTGTAATCAATTAAATGAATTGTTTGAACTACTTTGCAGTTCGACAAAAATTTATGGTTGAAATATACTGTAAAAATAAAACAAAAATGTTTAAAGCCATCTCACCGGCAGTTGCCTCAGGACAACTAGCAAGTGTCTGCAGCTCCCCAGTCTATTTTAAGTGCTTCAACATTACTACCTGTTCTGGCACAGAGATAACAGAGATAATTTCCAGTGCTTGCTAGTATTATGATGGTAGTATTCAACTGCAACCACACAATGTTTTGGCCAAGCAGAAGAACAACAAGTTGTAGTTATAAGGACATTTTAACACTGAAAATGTCCTTGGTTCTTTACAGAGGAATGAGGAACCAAAATGAGTGAAACAAATAAGGTACATAAACAAAGACGAAAACCAAACTTTGATTCTATTCAGTTTGCACAACAATCCACTTGGACAGGTTCTTCACATCCTGTTTCACCCAACATGCTGCTTAGAAGTTCCATTTCACAAATCCTTACTGCATAGGTGGTTACCAATGTAGTGGGAGGCAGGGGAACATTATCTGCCAAAATTATATGTATGGGGAGTGGATGCAAATGATTTGCATCAGCAATACTTGGCTTTATGGAATATACCTTTGTTTTGAAGGAGTTGGAAATTCCCAAAAGTTCTAAGCCAAGAATGTGCTGAGAAAGAATAACACACAGATTTGTGAAGCATTAAAAAAAAATCATTGAGCAAATAAGAAGCAATTGAAAAGGGAGAGTGGAAGAGCAGGAGGTTCAGTCACAAAGTGGCAACTGCTTGAAAATGCACAAATTTTTATCTTCAGAGACACTGCTGTAATACTATTGCTTTAGTCCTTAAACCTTAATAATCAACATTAAAATTTGTAGAAAACATCAATTTTAAAAATATTATTGGTTAGAAAATGTGTATGTTACATGAGGCTTGAATTGAATTTTGAAAAGAATGTAGCTCAACCTCCTGACAATCTTTCTTTACTGACAAAAAGTTTAAAAACTTGTGAAAAAAAATGTAACTTCTGCAGCCTGCTGCAGATTGACGAAACACAGAAGCTCATTAAACTAAGATGGCTCGTTTGCATATTTTATTTTTAATCAGACCATCTGTTCGAAGTTGGCGCGACTTGAGTAATTATGTTGGAGCAATAGAACATCTCACTGTAGCTCTCTGAACCTCGTCAAAGCCTCTAGGTGGATGGGCAGAGTTTAGCGATATGGACCAGCGCATTTTAAAACCTAGTCTGAGAGCCAGAAACCAATTAAAAGCTCTGCTGATACTCCCAGTGCTGTGCAGTAGCAGGTTAATGGGAGTGATGGTGGGATTTTTGAATGAATGTATTGAAAAACTTTAATTTGACTGTGAACAAGTGCTCAGGATCTCAGTTACAAGAGAAACTCATCTTTGCCATTTGCTGTTGTAAAGATTATAGATGTTAGAGACTGAATTAAGTTTTTGGAATTCAGAAAATCACTACCAATTTTCTGATTTCACAATCCTGTCAATGATCATTAATTTGAATATTGAAAACTATTCTTCTGGTATTTGTTGAGGTACAATATATGAGAAGCTCGTCATTGCACTGAAACCATCTTTCTATTTATGTTTGCATTGTGAATGGTGCTAAAGTGTGTTATGCGGTGGCCGATCTTGCAGAATTGCCAACTATTAACAAGATCAGTGCAGACACTAAAATAATTATTTTGAAGACATGGAGCTTTATGTGGAAGCCTGCTTTTCATTTGTACATTTATCGGGAAGATAAAAGCAGGTGCTTCGCTCAGCACATCACAGAGCCAGTATTCCTTACTGGCTTGTGCCCAAGCTCACAGCAAGCAGAGCAATTGATGTATGCTCAATGCGACCATTCCTCAGTGCATATGCTGTTCCTCCACCTGGCTGGAGCAGCCGTGTGCCCCATTTACATGATGTCTTGTAATTAGGCACAAGCCTACTCTCCAGAGGAAGCAGAGTCATGCATGTGAATTATTACAGCAGACCTTAAAGACCTGAAGCTGATAAAAGGCACATTGCTGTTCTGCCTGGCTGCTGTCAAGATGGGTTAGATTCAACAATACCACTTCTGTTTCTTGAATACTGCTGAACAGAGACATGTTGCTGAAGCTTTTTGTCATGCACTTTTCAAGACAATTGCAGTAGTGTGAAATTTCAAGTGATCACAGCAATTTACATCACAGAAGAAAAGGATCCTGGTTAGTAACAAACTGATTCTGATTTACCAAAGCATTGCCTTGCAGCGAGCAACGGGGGAACTCTTGGCTCTCCAGGCTCCTGGAATATTCAAAGAAGGCATAAGGCTTGAACACATTCTTTTTTTTTGCAGTGCAAATCAAATGATGAGCATCAGACAAAAAGCTTCAGCAAAGTACCTTTCTTCAGCATTCAAGTTTTGTACTACAAAGCTACAAATTCTGGTTCTGTAGAGCTATATTTGATCTGATTTTACTTTCATACAACATTTGGCTTTATCGCTTGCATTATCTGGTTCCAGTTCCTCTTGGGTTGTTGCTACACTTTGCCAGGTAATAAGTCCCTACAATTCAAGAGCACTTCATTGGCCGCCAAGTGATTTGGGGCATTACAAGGTCGCGAAAGACACTTCACAAGCACAAGTTTTTATTCTCTTTTAGTGAAATAGCTGGTTATATCTGCCAATAGGTGAGGAAGATGTTGATGCTCTGCTATCAAAGGCAATTACTATTAAACAGCTGCTTTAGGAAGTATAGGAGAGAAAAGCGGTGATGATTGTTTGCAAGTGTCAATCTGTTAGGAAGTATAGAATAGATTACCACTACTGAGTGATAGCATTATGATTGCAACCTGGATATTTGGCAACCCTTTGTATGATGAGATGATTATCATCAGAATGATTCTGAGAGATATAAAACATTAGCTCCCACCATAGCACAAATATGATTGGGTTGAAACTCAACTGGGTTGCAATAATATGCTGTCTTGCCGACTTATTTCCAAAATGCACTTTTTTTTCCCCAAGATCCAAAACTGAAACAAATTATATTCTCCATTATTGCTTCCTTCTCCACGAACAGCTGCACTTAATGACTTCCTTCTGATTTATCTTATTTACTCTTTTCCTATTTCAAAGTTTTAAAGGTATGCTGCAGTTATGAAAGGTATCCAAAAGGAAATAAAAAGTCAGTAGTATATGAGGCAAATCGAAAACAGAAAGAGAAAAGACCTACAAAGAGAAAAGCCCAGTTACTAATAGCAAACTCTTGATTTTGAGTGTGTAACTTTTCATCAGAAAAAACTGAAATGAGATAAAAGAGGAAAAGGGGAAGGAGGAGACAGAAGAGGCAGAGAATCAATGGGGATTTCTATGACATGAGTGGAACTGCCTGCTAATTGATGAATAGGTGCCTATTAGATAAGGTCACCACAGAAAATACTAGCAAAATGTACCAGATCAACCAATCCTGCGAAGAAGGGGAAATCAAAGAGACCAAACTGGGCATAGTACCTTGCCTTCAAAATCTCTGAGGAAAGGTCTACACCACAAATATCAAACCATTTCCTTACCCCGGTAGTTCCTTGAAATGATCATATGCAGCCCTAGAACACACTACAGTTAAGAAAAAATTAGAGATAAGTGATTGGCTAGAATTTGAGAAACACAGAAACGAATTGGTTGAGGCACGGAGTTTTTCTCAGATCTGGTTGAGGAGCCGTGTGATGACAAAAACACCCCACTACAATCACACCACCAGTGGCAATGTCCAATTACCACAGGCTTATATTGCCAGTCTGCACAATAACTGTGTACTACAGGTATTTGTATTGGTAAAGGTTGGTGCTCAGTGTATTCAATAACATTTCAAATAACAGTTGGCCTTCATCAGTCAGGGCATTGAGTAAGGAAGTTGGGAAGTTACGTGGCAGTTATATAGGATGTTGGTGAGGCTGCACTTGGCATATTGTGTTCAGTTTTCATTACCTTGTTATAGGATGTTATTAAACTGTAAAGAGTACAGAAGAAATTTACAAGGATGTTGCTAGGACTCAAGGGTCTGAGTAATAGGGAAAGATTGCATAAGCTAGGACATTTCTCTTTAGAGAGTAGGAGACTGAGGAGGGAATCTTATAAAAGTGTATAAGATCATGAGAGGCATGGATAGCGTGAATGCATTCAGTCTTTTGCCCAGGGTCGGGAAAAGAGCATCACTTTAAGGTTAGAGGGGCAAGAATAAAAGGGAATCTGAGGGGCAACTTTTTACACACAGAGGGTGTACGCATGTGGAATGAGCCGAAGTGGTTGAGGCGGGTACATTAACATTTAAAAGGCATTTGGACAAATACATGGACAGGAAAGGTTTAGAAGGATATGGGCCAAGTGCAGGGAAATGGGGTTAGCGTGGATGGACATTTTGGTCGGCATGGACTAGTTCAGGCCGAAGGGCCTGTCTCCGTGCTGTAGGACTCTGACTCTATGAGTTGATCTCCTGTGATATGAGAAGGAGTCAGGACTGAGGCTAAGGTTAAGGTGAAGGGAATTTAAGGCTGAAAATGCTGGTGAATGCATGGCATGAGCTGGTAAAACATTACAATGTGGGAAATGGAGCTCAGAGCTGAACTAGAAGGGGAGAGCTTGGAAGCTGAGATTCTGCTGGCTTTGGGTGAGGTACTGTAATGTTCCTACAGCTCCCAAAGGTGGTCAGCTCATCCACCTGAATCAAGCATAAAGTCCTTTTGATATGCAAATGATCATTTCCAATCAAATTCAGGTTTTCTGGGTGAGATGTCAGTCAAAACTCCATTTTTGATAAGCTCTCACTACTAAATTTAACCAATCCTATCCATCCCTGGCCCAGGAATCAAGCGGACATGTTTATTACTTGCAATGATCATGGTTGGTCCTGACTGAGAGATTCCTGATCTCTCTGTCTCTGTCTCACCAAATATATTTATATAGTGCACAATATAAATATATTTGGAGATACAGAGAGAACACCATCCAAAATATTAGCTGATTTCTCTTTCAGAATGTATCAATTCTGTTGTGTGTTTGCAGTCATGTTTTAATTTACCATTTCTAGTATCAACAATTTTACTTTTATAAAAAACTATTTTAATCAAAACCTGAAACGAACGAATTACCTCCAGTCAGTTAACCAAGGGAGGCCTATTTCTTGAAAAAAATCAAAGTCACTGAGATGTTTCAGCATTTTGATTATGCAGATTACTGTAATCCCTCTCTCCCTCCACCTCCCCCCCCCCCCCCCCCACCCCACCCCCGCCATGATAACACTAAGTAGTTTTTCACAGCGTACAGGGAAGTGGGTGTGAGGTTCAGAACTGGAACAAGACTTCAGTGATTGCAAAGGCAGCGTATATAGAGTGCAGGCAAGGACATACATGAAACAGCTGACTGGACTAATAGAAAGTCTTACCCTGCTGTGCTGCATGTATGGTACTTAAACTATCATCTGTAATGTACCTCACCATGAACACAAAATTTGTTATCTCAAAGTACAATTACTCTGTGCAACTAATTACAACACTGTTTTCCTAACACTCATACAACAGCCTTGGGGATTTAATAGAATGTTCCTTTAATAATTAGCAATCACCACAAAGTCCACAAGGATATGGAGGGTGAACACGATGGTCCTCAGCTGATTTCAGCACACAGCAAAATAGGGCTATGTTCAGTGAGTAAACCTAGCTATTTTCAATGAGGGGGACCTGTTTAAACATTTTCCCTCACAATAATCATATAGCTCACCATAAAAACCCCAACTCCCCTGTCAGAGTAAGTGTCATGAAACATGCATCACCATGAAACCATAAAAAGCTCATGTTGATGAAAAAAAATTTAATGGCAAACAGTAATTAATGGAAAATATTATCCTGTTGCAAATGGTAGGATTAAAAAAAAATCGACAAAAATAAAAATTATATTTGAAATGGGTTATATTTTAGCCAATGTTTGATTTAACCAGAAGACCTCTATAGAAAATAAAGCAATTCAGAAAATGTTTGAACAAAGTCTATTTGAAATGGATAGTGAGATATGGGAGGTTCCACGCTGTGGAGTTGAAGGTTAGTTCAGCCAATACTTCTGTCAGATTGTGAAAGAAATCTGCACTAAATCATTTGCTTGGATACATTAACAGGCATTGGAATCCTCTTCTTCTCACAATTGAATACCCTGCTGGCTAAGGCTTGTTATTTTTTTCACCTGCTCAGAAGACATTCTGGAGTTAGTTGTTTAATAAAAAACAAACTCCCTTACAATACTCTTCCTCTCACCTCACTTAACCTGAATTTGGCAATAACATTTCACGGGTAACAATCAGAAGGTCATGTATCCCTGAAATGTTACCATATTCTGGTGAAGTAGGGTAAGAGGAAGAAAACTGTAAGGCAGAATCTTTTAAAGAAAAAGACAATTCAGAATGTCTTCTGAGCTGCTTCCACTTACCTGTCGTCTTCTGGAAGAAAGCTCAGTTTCCCTGCATTTCCTCAACAATATGTGTAGCAGAAATTATTGTGGTAGTGTTGCTATAGTCTAACCAGACAAAAGGGCCTGTTCTCTTATCAGAGTGAAGCGACTGATGGTGATTTAACCTGAGGGCCATCAGACATCAGGCGAGGGAAGAGGTTGAGGAGGAAAGTCCTTCATGGTAACCTCAAACCAGTGATGGGAACTGAACCCACACTGTTGGTATCAAACTACTCAGCAAACCAAGGAACCAGCCAACTGAGTATAACCAATTCCCACAGAAATTATTAATATTCGTGCAAATAATAAAACACAAAAAAAAATTAACGTTGTAACAATGACTTTGCAAAACTGGAATTGAGACAGCACTTAACCAGGAAGGTAGTGGACGTAGTTAGAACAGAGATGATGAGTTAATGGAACATTAGGACACCATTTCAGATTATGTTTATTTTACAGAGGGTAGTACATCAGGGTCAGTCAGGCGGGTGTTGGAATAGTCAGGTCTAGAGGTAACACAGGTATAAACAAAAGTCTCAAGGAGAGAGTGAGGACTGCAGATGCTGAAGATCAGAGCTGAAAATGTGTTGCTGGAAAAGCGCAGCAGGTCAGGCAGCATCCAAGGAACAGGAGAATCGACGTTTCGGGCATAAGCCCTTCTTCAGGAATGAGGAAAGTATGTCCAGCAGGCTAAGGTAAAAGGTAGGGAGGAGGGACTTGGGATGAGGCGGAACAAAAGTCTCAGCCATGGATCAGCAGGAGGCGGCAATATTAGGGAGATGGAAATACGCAGTCTTACTGCAGGCATGGACGCGGTCAGAAGCACATTTCAGGGAGAAATACTCTGACATTTGAGAGACAGAGGAGGTGAGGTCGAGAGAGGGAAGAGTGGGGAGGGCACATCAAATAGGATGCACACCCAGTCCACTTCAATGCCACCCATCCTTTAGCTGTGCCCCATAATGCAGGGGGGTGGGCAGGCATCTAAACCAGTAGCCCACCAACATATTTAAATAAGCTACTAAGGATTAAATGGGCTTAAAAGCTCAATTGACTCCATTGTTCTGCTAGGTAAAAACAATGACAGATCCTCGGATGCTGCCTGAATTGCTGTGCTCTTCCAGCACCACTAATCCAGAATCCATTGTTCTGCTGCCTACACTGTAATATGGTTAGAAGCATGCAGCCCTTTTTATTTAAATACATTTTTAAAAAGGCAGGAAGGAAAAGGGGTACTATCTTTGGTTGGATGCCCTTTGCTATTGAGTTACTCCTCTCACAGAGAAGACTGCAACCCCCACTTCCTTCCTCTGCCAGAATTTTAAAACCTACCCCTACATATCTGTTCACAAAAATGACCCTAAGCTTCCAGTTGCCTGCCACTTCACAAACCACCATGTTCCCTGGCCAACATCTCTGCCTCAGGGTGGCTGTAGTGCTTCAGCGAAGCTCAGTGCAAGGTAGAAGAACAGCACTTCATTTTCCATTTGGGAACCCTGCAGCCTTCCGGACTCAGTATCCAGTTCAACAACTTTAAGGTTTTAGCTCTTCCTTGTCCTTACCACAACCCCCACATACTAGGCCTTGTTATCACGCGGTCTGCTATTACACACTACCCATTGTTCGCCACTAGCAGTCCCCAATAACAGTTATTCAACCTCCAAGCCACTCCTTTGTCTCTCCAACTATTGTTCTCTCTCTTTGGGCTCTACCCCCACCCATCATTTACACCTTAACCCTCCCCCCACTATCTTCTGCATATAAATCAACAATTTCCTAGCTATCATCAATTCTGTGGAAGGGTCACTCGACTCAAAACATTAACTCTGATTTGTCTTCAGAGATGCTGCTGGACCTGCTGAACATTTCCAGCAAATTCCAGGGTGTGCATCCTGTTATTGTTCCTAAATTGCTCCCTCCCTGTGCAGTACCCCTGACTAACCTGGGATGGGATCCACTGGGGCTTTCATTCTGGAGCTGGTTGCAATCCCAGAAGCATCAACCACTGTGTCCTTAGTATTGCAGACTGACACATTCCAAGGTGCAGGACTATGTGCTGAGGGATGGACTAAAGCCTAGGGCAGCTGCTGCCAAGGAGCAGTGGGAAAAGACCATTGTCTGAGGGTCTTCCGGCTGAAAGTAAATGGGGTCCAGTCAGTTACCAAAGCCTCCCATTGCCTCAAATATGTATAAGTATTGGTATTGTATGTATAGGAGGGGTCTTTGATCCTTTGGACAGAGTCAAAATCCAATGTTTTGCTTTTTCAGTTAATATGCAACTGTACAGAACAATTTGTGACAATGCATACATACAGAGATTTTTTATTAAATGAAGTATATTTTTGAAATATTTCAGAGCGCTGCTCCTTGATTGCAAAGGCAATCCCAGGCTACTTTTCCCAACTGCAAGTCATCCTCTTATAATCCTCCCTTTTAGCATCTCCATCTTTTTATCTCCAAAAACAAATGCAAGGAGCTTCTGACTTTCTTTGCCACTAAGATTGGGACCATCCAGTCAATTGCCCCGGCAGTTCCCCTTCCTTTACCTCCCTAGCCCATTTCGGAAGGTGAGGCCACAAGCAGTGTTTCCTTTTCCTCCACCCTATTAATCTCTGCCCCAGGGCAGGGGTAATCCTACAGGACACGGCGAATACCCTTGCCAACTTTTATAGGTGCGCCATCAATAGCATTCTATCGGGATATATCACTACCTGGTGTGGCAACTGTACCACTCAAGATCAGAGACGATTACAGAGAATGGTGAACTCAGCCCAAACAATCACAAAGGCCAATCTCCCATCTATAGAATCCATCTACCAGGCCTGTTGTCAAGGAAAGGCCGCAAGCATTCTTAAAGATCCATCCCACCCTGGCAAAGTTTTTCTACAACCTCTACCATCGGGGAGAAGGTACAGAAGCCTGAACACACGCACCAGCTGGTTTCGTAACAGTTTCTACCTGACTGCTGTTAGAATACTGAATGGACTCACAAATTCTTAACATTCACCTGTACCTGTGTTTTAGTTTTTGCTGCTGTTTACCTATTATTTACTATCTATGCTACTTAACTATATGAACTGCCTGTATTGCTCGCAAGACAAAGCTTTTCACTGTGCCTCGGTACACGTGAAAATAAATTCAATTCCAATTCAATTCAGTGGGCTAGGGAGGTAAAGGAAGGGGAACTGCCGGGGCAATTGACTGGATGGTCCCAATCTTAGTGGCAAAGAAAGCCAGAAGCTCCTTGCATTTGTTTTTGGAGATAAAAAGATGGAGATGCTAAAAGGGAGGATTTTAAGAGGATGACTTGCAGTTGGGAAAAATAGCCTGGGATCGCTTTTGCAATCAAGGAGCAGTGCTCTGAAAGCTAGTGCTTCCAAATAAACCTGGTGTTGCGTGATTTTTAACTTGTCCACCCCAGTCCAACACCGGCTGCTCCACATCATTCCAGTGAGGAGTTCTGGCAAAGAGGGGTAGGACCAATGTTTCACTGTGGCTAATTCAGTTTTCTACCAGTTAATCCAAAAAAGCATGCCACCCTTGTACTTAAGATGTGGTCTGTACAAAGGGAACTGCTGCAGTGAGATACAATAATGGTTTTAATGGGAAACAGCACAATGAAGACCGAACAGTGTGGTTAAGGAGACTGCTAGCTGTAGAATGATGTAAGAAAAACAATACAAAGATTATGGCGATGGGATTTTGTAAGTGCAATGCAGAACTATGGTAACAGATTTTTCTGGGGCAGGCCAAGAACAAAGTAGAGTTAGGACATAGACAGGGATTAAGAAGTGATTCGAGATTACTTTATCTGTGGCAAATAGTTTGGAATCAGCAAGATCAAGTCAAGGGTATAGTTGTGACTGCTCTGTTTTTCTTTCATTCACTACTGGCATATTAGCTGTTTCCCCAAAGGCAAAGTCTTCAAAGGAGAATATTTTCAGTGTGACCGGCAAGACATAAATGAAAATGAAACAGAAACGGCTCATCAGGCAATAGTAAATGCAAACATATGAATATTTAACCATAGGATTGTAAATACGGCCCCCTACCTAAAAATTTAATTTCGATGAGAAGTCAAACGAATAGCCATAATGCTGTGTTGTGAACCAACTGACATTGAAACAGAGTTACACGCAAAGGAAAACGATTGAGGGTGGGAGACATAAAAAAAAGATTTTGACACAGGTTCATTCAAGGCGGCAGATTTTAATCCAAGTTGTTCTCATGTTTGGAGTTCATGGCATACACCCAACACACACGTAAAATATGATGTGGATCATTGAAATACATCCTTATGCCTGAACAGTACTCTTGGCACAACTCACTCTGCTACAGGTAGTTTGCCTAATCAAGATTTGGAGGTGCCGGTGTTGGACTGCGGTGAACAAAGTTAAAAATCACGCAACACCAGGTTATAGTCCAACAGGTTTAATTGGAAGCACCTGTTAGCTAACACCTAACACCTTCAACACGTTATCTGAGGTAACCAAATTGTTAAAGTTCACCTGAGAATGTAACTTTTAAAAAACGTTTTGTGATTTACACATGAATTCTAACAGATGAGAGATTTAACAAACAATCAAGATATTTTTCAATGTATAATTTCAGTTACACCACACTGTAAACTTTTGCTATAAATTCTGCATCTTACAACTGTGTACTCTACAACCACCTAATGAAGGAGCAGCACTCCGAAAGCTAGTGCTTCCAATTAAACCTGTTGGATTATAACCTGGTGTTATGTGATTTTTAACTTAGCCCAAAATGGATATCCTTGATTGGGCAATCTGCTTCACTGGTCCTCAGGTAGTTCTAGGAGCATGGATAAACAATCTGTTCAGTGATATTATTACATAGCTCTGGAGCAGGTGGGACTTGAACACAGGTCTGCTGGAAGAAAGGTAGGGTCACTATCACTTCACCACAAACTATTGAAGGCAGAGACTCTGATGACTTCTGTGGAGTTGTGGTAGAATTTGGAAGTTACATGCTACTCTTATTGCTCATTGGAACACTTTAAGAACATCAACTTTCTTTTCCTTCAGTGAGCCTGAGGCAAATTCCAAAAGGACGTGGAACAGATGCAATATCAGGCCTGTCTTTGCCAAAATATTTCATGTTGAGCCCAAGAGCCCAATGCACAAGAGAATTTCTACTTCGAAATCTTTTGGGGAGAGAAAGAAATGAACTTGACGAATAATCTAGGTCAACATAGACAAGACGGCAATTATAGGAATTAGCAATGAGGCAGTGATGGATCACTGCATCAATACTACATAAATTTATTGTCTTCATATTGCTCCATCCAGCAACACCATGTTCTCTTTCTCAGATACTCGATGTAGTCATTTTTTCTTTAATCCTTTGATTTCTCCATATCAAGGCATTGACACGAAGAGTGGACAACAGATATTCTTACAAACCATGATAACTTTGGCTCTAAAGATAAAATTTAAGAGATTATATTGTAGTTGGGAACTTCTGAGCCACCTTCGAACTAGACAGGGGAATGTGTCTCAAATCTTCATCAAAGTGGCCTTTGTGACTGAAAAATAGTTTTGGGGAAAAACGTGAACCAAGTTCCAAATCACTGAATTCCACAACTAAACTGTTTGCCGGGATATCCACTTAGCATGTTGGATCTGCAGAACTAATGTCTTCCAACTAAAAACTCTGGTTCAGTATTTGTTTGGTATGGAAGTGCTGATGTGAAGTGACATCATTTGTGTTGGGTGAGCACAAATAAGGCACAACCGTAAATATTTGCCTTATCATAATGCAAAGCCGAACATCTCCAACACTTTCTGAATTTCACGTCCATTATATTTTAAACATGTTTGTCAAGTTAAAACCTCACCCTCAAATACATTTGTTTCCCCACAGATTGCATCAATTTGAATTGTGGTCGAACAAGTTGCAGGCTACCACAGATCTATTCTCTTTCAAAACCAAGGCACATTCTGATATTATCACCCTTTGTCTTTATGCTCTCTTATATTTGATAGCAAACTGAAATTTATGATAAATTAAATCTATATCCATAACTCTAAAGATCTATGAATAATCTATTCCTATTGCTTTTTACTTGATATATGAAGGCACATTCTGGTTGATAATCTTTATTTTTTTTTAAAAAAAGAGTATCTGCCCAGAAAATTAAATAAGCCATTCCTGATATCAAATGCATGGTAAGCAGGAGACAGATGGAATCTTGGGCTGACATCCTACTTTAAAAAAATACTTTTAACAGTGCAGTGCTTCCTCAATATTATGCCCAAGTGTCAATTTAGATTATGCAAATTGTGATTGAAAATACAACCTTCTGACTCAGAGGCAAGAGTATTATCCACTGAATCTATTTTTATATTTAGAGTGAGGAATTAAATATAGTGCGCCATTCCTTAAAAAAATACAAACAAGAAACTAATACATTTGACAGAAATTATTGAACTCTAAGCACAAAGATTGATGACCTCAATACCAGCCTCATTTTGAATCTTCCTGTCAATCCTATGTTGTAGTGAAATAAACCTTCTAGTCAGTTAGAAGGGGAGACGAGAATAATAGATGAACAGGTTCTGTCATTCAATCGCATGCTGATACTGACACTGAAATATTTAACAGGTACAACATGTGACATAATCCCTACAAGGTACTCCTTCCACAGATCCTGAAAGCTGTTCACATCTCCAAGAGACTTACATTATTGACAAACTAGCAGAATATAAGATTACATGATGAAAATAAGAACTCAAAATGAGGATGACAATGCTGAGCAGGAATAGTTTGCTGAGGGACTGGTATTTTATTTATATTTTCCTGCTGACTTCAGGTGAATGTCAATGAAGAACATGAACAAGGGCTTCCACTTCAGGGAGAAAGGACAGATTCCCACCCACTTCAGCCTATACAACCCCAGTTCTCATCCAGTTAAAAATAAGGCTTGAATATTTTAACTAATGTGTCACATACTTTCCTATCTTCACATGACATATTGGTAATATTGCTGCCAACACTCTTCATGATACCTTTAACTCTGAGATGCCGGTGTTGGACTCGGGTGCACAAAGTTAAAAATCACTCAACACCAGGTTATAGTCCAACAGGTTTAATTGGAAGCACACTAGCTTTCGGAGCGATGCTCCCTCACCACCTGATGAAGGAGCGTCGCTCCGAAAGCTAGTGTGCTTCCAATTAAACCTGTTGGACTATAACCTGGTGTTGTGTGATTTTTAACTTTTAACTCTGAGGCATTCCAACTTAAAATGAAACTGTTCAGTGTGATAAAGTCAAAAAGTTTCACTTCGCATCACAACTTAGCATGTATTTACCTTTGAACCTCAGAAACCATTTTTATACAGTGTTACTCTATCATAGAAAGATTAAACAAATGGGATCGTCTTGGATCTAAGGGCTCTGTAAGTCAACAACACCGTTGATAAATTTTCTTATCTGCTTCATGATGATCCCGCAAAACAACATTTTTATTAACACAAAACAGGTCATTTGAGTGGTAGGTTTCCCACATCCTGGAACTAAAAAAGATTGTGATTTTACAACAGTTGTCTTGTTTAATGAAATGCACAAGCTCTGAATGAAACAGACAAAATAGCCTTTGATATTGCTTTGAACAGCTGTATGACAGCTGCTGCCTGAAAACAACATTGTACTGAATCTCCCTAACACTGTATGATATAGTGTACCCAAGCTGACAGCCATCCAACATCAAATTTATAATTAGGCTTTCTCATTAGTGAAAAGGGAGGATGGATAAAATGCATGCAGCCTACCCAAATGGCATGGAGCTCCCCAGAAAACATTCATGGGAGTTCTTATTAGCAGTATATCTATCTGGAAACAAAGCCATTACTTGTATGAAACAATAAGATGGAAATTGTTGGACAGCTTTCAAAATATTTATTAGCACCTCATCTCTGTGTGAATTCTTGTTGACGACTGTTTTAAGTTTAAAAAATAAACAAACTGGTCAAATACGAACTCATGACTTACATATGTTAATGGGATGTCTATCACTTACACTTGCATTTAAATTGTAATCAGGTCAGGATACAAACATTTTAAAAATCAAATCCATATTAAGGAGCTTGAGACTCACTCAGCGTATATAGTACAAATCTATATTTTTGTATCTAGCTCAGAAATTCTCTTTGGCTGATGCAATGTTTGACAGCATGTTGTTCACAAGGTTTCCCAAAGCGAAGCTGTCCAGCATAACCAAATTTTGGTTATGCTTTGTCCACGGTCTGATGTGATCAATAACATATTAGCAGGAAGCAGAGTTTTATTTCTAATTCTTAGTATTGATTACCAGTCTGTTAAGAAAGAATTACTTCAAAATTAACTTAGTTATTGGTGTTTTTGATACTCTGACATATTGCCAACTACAGAAGGACTGGGAGAACTTACATAGTATTTTTGATGTTTGCAGACCATCACAAACCACTTTATAGCCAATGAGGTATTATTGAAATGAAGTGCAGTACTTTAACAGTAATGTGGCAGCAATTTGTGCCAGCAAAGTTCAAGCAACACAACGAGATAAAATGACCAGCTTTTGCAACGTTGATTAAGGGATAAGTATTGGTCAAGACACTAGAGGGAATACTCAGCTTTTTCTTATTTAGAAGAGAAAGAGCTGATTTCTGTAGTTATTAGCAGTACTTTCGTTCATTTTGAAAAGCTAGAGTTATATCATGATTGGTGTTGCCATGGGAATGTAGAGTTTGAAATCTTCATAATGCCCTTTCTATAAAGAAAATAAGACCCCATGTATCAAGGTACATGCTTTCTAGCACATGTAAATGCATTGCACTGACCATCTTTAAGTCTGGATGGTTTAATAAACTATTTCTAATAGCAGAATTACAACTAATGATGGACACATTGTTCTGAGGCTTGCAAGTCATGGGCTGATTGAGCATGATGCCCATTATGAATTGTCAATGTGATGTGTTTTCTCTTGCTGCATTGCCATACCATGGATGGCCCAACCAATTAGCATCTTCTTCTCATGCTGGATAAGTTGGTGTCCTTTCTTTTTAAGTCTATTTCTTGCATCCTAGTCCTGATGAGTACAAGAATGAAAGCTTCAACATCTCTTCTTTTAGCAATGTTTGAATTTTTCTTGTCCTGAGTAAAGTTAATTTAAGGAGGGCACCCACAATCTGTACCTGTTATAACCTCAGTCCAGTTACCTGAGTCATGAATCATCCTATAACAAGGACTTCTGGTGAAGCTGTCACCAACACAGGGTTATGTCACAACTTACTGCCACTATACTCAGTGCTAATAGCCCACTCCCAAGGTAGGCACTTGGGGAAAATTTGAGTTAAAACATATTTCAAAGCCTCTTTCTCTCTCTCTCTCTCTCTCTCTCTTCCTTTCAACTTCATTTTCACATGTCCAAGTCAGCTGGCCATGCAGCACATTGTCCATCACTTAGTTTCACTTAATTATCCCAAAAACAGAATAGATAGGAGAAAATGTGACCTTACAGTCTGTGCTCGATCAGCATTTGTTTGTTACAGAATGTTAAATGGTTGAGCACACAAGTCCACTTGGCCCAACATGTCCATGCAGAATCTTACTGTTAACCCAACAACTGCAATTTAATTCATATCAGATGCTGCATACGATGGACAACTAATCCAATATCATGTGCCACTTGCTCTACCAATTACATACTTCTAGATGATTCTCAAATAATAAATGTGTCCTCTTTCCTTTCTATTCATATCATTATTAGTGTGGATGCAGGTTTCTGCATTTCTTTTTAGTTCAAAGAAAGGGGTGAACATAACCGAAAAAAAGCTGGATTTTCCACCCCAAACCAATGTATGCCAGGCAGCCAGAAACAGAAAATGAATGGAAATTCCATTCTTGTGGAGTCTCAGGATTATTAGGAGTGTGAGATTTTTCATAAGATGGCTATATTTTGAAATGTCTCTTTTATCTCAAGGCAAAATTGAACATATGAACTGGTACTAGTTTGCTTGACTGCATACCTCTGTGGAGAAAGTGAGGACTGCAGATGCTGGGGATCAGAGCTTAAAAATGTGCTGCTGGAAAAGCGCAGCAGGTCAGGCAGCATCAAAGGGGAAGGAGAATCGAAGTTTCGGGCATAAGTCCTTCTTCAGAAATGCATACCTCTGTGGCCTGGTTACCATGGGAAAAGTCTTTTTGAATAGTCTTTTATCAAGTCTTTTTGAAGTCAGGTATCAGGTTCAACAAAGGTCAGAACAGCTGACTTTATCAAGGACGGATTTACAGTCAGTCAGTCAAATTCAGAGATGCAGGAGAGATAGAAAGAAAGAGAGAGAGACAGACAGAGAGAGAGAGAGAGAGAGAGAGAGAGAGAGACAGAGAGAGAGAGAGAGAGACACGGATGTTGCTATGCAGATGGAAAGCAGTGATGATATGGCTGTGAGGGTGGAATGCCAAGGAGAATGGACTCCCATTTGAAGTGATAAGCCCTATAGAAACCTAAAGGCCGAGAAATCATCAGTAGGTGCCATGTTGCTAGAAGTCAATTCAATTGTGCACAGGGGGATGACTGAAAGGAGTTTTAGAAGAACTTGTATAAACTTTGTCCACTTCCAATCGCCCACTTATAGGAAGGATACTATCAAGGGGAGAGGGTTCAGAAAAAAATTAACAGGATAGGCTGGGAACTTTTTCACCGGAGCATAGGAGGTTGAGAAATTACCTGATAGAAGTTTATAAAATAATGACAGGTTTAGATAGAGTTGATGGTAGTTGTTTTTTCCCTAAGTTAGGGAATTTCAACACTAGGAGGTATATTTATAAGGCAAGAAGAGAGAGTTATAAAAAAGACATAAGAGCAAATTATGTGAGAGGGTGGTTGGCATGTGGAATGAACTTCCTGAGGAAGTGGTGGATGTGGGTACAATTACAATGCTTAAAAGGCATTCGGATGGATACATGATTCGGAAGGCTTTGGAGAGATATGGGCCAGGAGCAGGCAAGTGGGACTAGTTAGTTTGGGATTGTGTTTAGCCTGGACAGGTATAGACAGGAGAGATCAAGTGAATCCTTAGATGAGTATAAAGGCAGTAGGAGTAGAGGAAAATCTGGAAGGCACAAAGGAGACATGACTTAGCTTTGGCAAATAGAGTTAAGGAGAATACAAAGGATTTTTACAAATACTTTAAGGACAAAAGGGTAACGAGGGATCGAATAGGACCCCTCAAAGATCAACAAGACAGCCTTTGTGTGGAGCCGCAGGAGATGGGGGAGGTACTAAACGAATAATTTGCATCAGTGTTTACTGTGGAGAAGGACATGGAAGATATAGAATGTGGGGAAATAGATGGTGACATCTTGAAAAGTGTCCATATTACAGAGGAAGAAGTGCTGGATGTCTTGAAACACATAAATCCCCAGGACCTGAACAGATAATAGACAATAGACAATAGGTGCAGGAGTAGGCCATTCTGCCCTTCGAGCCAGCACCACCATTCATTATGATCACGGATGATCATCCTCAATCAGTATCCTGTTCCTGCCTTATCCCCATAACCCTTGATTCCACTATCCTTAAGAGCTCGAGCCAACTCTTTCTTGAAAATATCCAGAGACTTGGCCTCCACAGCCTTCTGGGGCAGAGCATTCCATACACCCACTACTCTCTGGGTCAAGACGTTTTTCCTCAACTCTGTTCTAAGTGGCCTACCCCTTATTTTTAAACTGTGTCCTCTGGTTCAGGACTCAACCATCAGCAGAAACATGCTTCCTGCCTCCAGAGTGTCCAATCCTTTAATAATCTTATATGTCTCAATCAAATCCCCTCTCAGCCTTCTAAACTCAAGCTCAAATCTTTCAGCGTACGATTGTCCCGCCATTCCGGGAATTGACCTCGGGAACCTACGCTGCACTCCCTCAATAGTCAGAATGTCTTTCCTCAAATTTGGAGACCAAAACTGCACACAATATTCCAAGTACGGTCTCACCAGGGCCCTGTACAGCTGCAGAAGGACCTCTTTGCTTCTATACTCAACTCCCCTTATTATGAAGGCCAGCATGCTATTAGCTTTCTTCACTGCCTGCTGTACCTGCATGCTTGCTTTCATTGACTGATGTACAAGAACACCTAGATCTCATTGTACTGCCCCTTTACCTAACTTGACTCCATTTAGGTAGTAATCTGCCTTCCTGTTCTTGCCACCAAAGTGGATAACCACACATTTATCCACATTAAACTGCATCTGCCATGCATTGTCCACTCACCTAGCCTGTCCAGGTCACCCTGTATTCCCCTAACATCCTCCTCACATTTCACCCTGCCACCCAGCTTTGTGTCATCAGCAAATCTGCTAATGTTACTTTTAATACCTTCATCTATATCATTAATATACATTGTAAAAAGCTGCGGTCCAGCACTGATCCCTGTGTACCCTAAAACTCTGTGGGAAGGTAGGGAAGTGATTGCAGGGCCTCTTGCCAAGATATTTGTATCATCGACAGTTTCAGGTGAGATGCTGGAAGACTGGAGGATGGCTAACTGGTCCCACTATTTAAGAAAGGATAAGGACAAGCCAGGGAACTACAGGCCGGTGAGCCTGACATCGGTGGTGGGCAAGTTGATGGAGGGAATCCTGAGGGACAGGATTTACACGTACTTGGAAAGGCATATACTGATTAGGGATAGTCAACATGGTTTTGTGCGTGGGAAATCATGTCTCACAAACTGGAGTCTTTTGAAAAAGTAACAAAGAGGATTGAAGAGGGCAGAGTGATGGATGTGATCTATATGTGATTTTAGTAAGGCATTCAACAAGGTTCCCCATGGTAGACTGGTTGGCAAGGTTAGATCTCATGGAATACAGGGAGAACTTGCCACTTGGATGCAGAATTGGCTAGAAGGGAGAAGATAAAGGTTGGTGGTGGAGAGTTGTTTTTCAGACTGGAGGCCTGTGACCAGTGGAGTGCCACAAGGATCAGTACTGAGTCCATTACTTTTTATCATTTACATAAATGAATTGGATGCGAGCATAAGAGGTACAGCTAGTAAGTTTGCAGATGACACCAAAACTGGAGGTGTAGTGGACAGCGAGGAAGGTTAACTCAGATTACAGCAGGATCTTGATCAGATGGGCCAATGGGCTGAGAAGTGGCAGATGGAGTTTAATTTAGATAATTGCGAGATTCTGCATTTTGAGAAACAAATCTTAGCAGGACTGAATGGTAAGGTCCTAGGGAATGTTGCTGAACAAAGAGACCTTGGAGTGCAGGGTCATAGCTCCTTGAAAGTAGAGGTGCAGGTAAATAGGATCGTAAGGAAGGCATTTGGTATGCTTTCCTTTATTGGTCAGAGCATTGAGTATAGGAGTTGGGAGGTCATGTTGCGGCTGTACAGGACATTGGTTAGAT
Organism: Chiloscyllium plagiosum; assembly: GCF_004010195.1. Classification (NCBI taxonomy): domain Eukaryota; kingdom Metazoa; phylum Chordata; class Chondrichthyes; order Orectolobiformes; family Hemiscylliidae; genus Chiloscyllium; species Chiloscyllium plagiosum. The sequence continues at coordinate 44,391,158 of NC_057721.1, read as the reverse complement.
CACTTTTGGAATATTGCATGCAATTCTGGTCTCCTTCCTATCGGAAGAATGTTGTGAAACCTGAAAGGGTTCAGAAAAAATTTACAAGGATGTTGCCAGGGTTGGAGGATTTGAGCTATAGGGAGAGGCTGAATAGGCTGGGGCTGTTTTCCTTGGAGCTCGAAGGCTGAGGGGTAACCTCATAGAGGTTTATAAAATCATGAGGGGCATGGATAGGATAAATAGACAAAGCCTTTTTCCTGGGGTGAGTGAGTCCAGAACTAGAGGGCACAGGTTTAGGGTGAGAGGGGAAAGATATAAAAGGGACCTAAGGGACAACTTTTTCACTCAGAGTGTGGTACGTGTATGGAATAAGCTGCCAGAAGAAATGATGGAGGCTGGTACAATTGCAACATTTAAAAGGCATCTAGATGGGTATATGAATAGGAAGAATTTAGAGGAATATAAGCCAAGTGCTAGCAAATGGGACTAGATTAGGTTGGGGTATCTGGTTGACATGGACAAGTTGGACCGAAGGGTCTGTTTTCGTGCGTACATCTCTGTGGCTCTATGACTGGTTGGACCAAAGGGTCTGTTTCTGAGCTGCATGACTCTATGACTCTATAACAGTCTAAGACAGAGAAGAGAGCCTGTGGAACACCAAGAGGGATTCAAGACTACAGAAACATTGCTGCTAAGAGTGTGGCATAATATACAAATGTGGCACACAGTTATTAGTAATATTAAGAAACTAATAAGAGTATCTTTTCTGTAGGTTAGAGTATGCGTTGCATACTGAGTAACGTTTGGTTGATATGATTTAAGTTTGTTTGTTCCAATACAAGTTTTAATCCTTGATATCTTGGATGACACCTTTACATCAGTCACTAGGAAATTAAATCTCTTTTTAAAAGTTATCAAGTTAAAAGTTTATAGGGATCAAAACAGCATTAACATGTCAATTCCAGAATCAAAGTGAATTGTTTCAGTGGTGCTGTTAAGAAAGGTGGTACCAGGATAATCAATATCCATTTCACCTTTATTGACTTCACCTACCAAGATGCCAATATCGAAGGTATTTGCACATGTAGCTGGCAATGACCACGAGCAACTTCTTTCAGAGTCCAGGAGAACAGTAGGGCAAATATGCCATCTGCTACATGGATAACCGCAACCACCAAAAAGCATGGAGCTGGCACATGCAGAGGTAGTAGCTGTCAGCTGTGGCCTCAAACCTGGCTCCATCTCCTCGCAAACACACAGAGATGTCAATCCTTGGGAATGATACTACAGGCTGGCACAGAAAGCTACTGCCCAAGCAAACCAGTTTACATAGCACCAATGTTAGTTCAATTGCATAAAACAGGTCAGATACAGGGCTGTTCCATCATTTGGCACATCTCTTTAGCAATCTCCCCCCAATTAAGCTAGTCAGGGAAGAAAGACTTGGACTTAAAAAAGCACCTTTCGTAACCCCAGGATGTCTGAAAGTAGTTTACTGTCAATGAAGTGCATATTTGCTTTGCTCAACAACCATTCATGAGAAGTGCCTTGGAATTGTTTTACAACCTTGAAATATGCTAAATGAAAGAAAGTAATTGTTGTTGGAATGTTGCCAATGTTGTCATATATGTTAATGAGTTGAGAATGGGTTCTCAAACTTTTCAGAGAACTTCAAAATTGTTGTGCTCTTCCTTTTCAATTATCCTTTTGCCTTTGATTTTATCTGCATGCAATATTTTAATCTTTCAATTCTATACAGTGGAGGCAACTGAACAAGATATATGACTGACACCTGACTGATGAAACTAGAACTTAAAACTTGCAGAAATATCACATTTTTATTTGCATGGATTTCTCCAGCTTTCCACTGCTAAGCTAGACAAAGGTGAAGTACAGTAGAAAACAGTGCTCCTTCTGAAGAGGACAGGAAAGAAAAGATAACCTTCATATTGTCCAGTTCACTCTAATCACTTTAAAAGGTTATATTTTGAAGAGAGGTGTAGAACTGTCTACTGAACACGCCTTAAGTAAACAACTTGAGGCCTTGGGGTTTTCCTTAAAGTTGGAACAATGGAAGCAGTGTGGGTGTGGCCAGTTCTCACAGAACAGGCTTTGTACTTATTTTAATCTTTAAGCAGCAGAAGCCTTTGGGGTCTCAAAAGTGTTGGTGGTTTCAGTGAATGATTCTTAGTACTATTCTCTCTGAACCCTCACTTGATGATTTTTCCTCCTGCTTTGGAGAACTACATGTAAAAATCTGTGTCTGAATTTGTCCTTTTTGCCAAGGGGTGTGTTCATGGGATATTACTATATCGTGATGCCTTGGATGCTGCCTGACCTGCTGCGCTTTTCCAGCAACACATTTTCAGCTCTGATCTCCAGCATCTGCAGTCCTCACTTTCTCCTATTACTATATCGTAACAGTTAATTAGTAAGAGGTACTGCATCTATTATCTGGTTAATAGTTAGTTAAGTTATTCTAAATTCCCCTTTCTTTTGTCTATATTTTAACTATAGTGTTTAAATAAATTGTGATTTGGAGACGCCGGTGTTGGAAGGTGGTGTTGGCGATGACCACCTTCATCGCCGGTGATGAAGGAGCAGTGCACAGAAAGCTAGTGCTTCCAAATAAACCTGTTGGACTATAACTTGGTGTTGTGTGATTTTTAACTAAATAAATTGTGTTTTGCTTAATGTTGAGTAGTTTGACCAGTTGCATTGCATCTGGAACATGGCACTTCACATTTACCTTTAAAAGAAGAAAAGGTTAGGGTCTAGGCTACCTTCTTAAAATATTTTGAGGGGGTCTGGCCTGGTTCATAACACCATATCCTAATGTTCAAAATATGATGGTAGTTCCAGGTAATATTTCAAGGAATTATCAGTGTGGATATCAGACAAATGGTTTTTTGCATCATTCAATTTGCATCACTCAAATTTGGACAGCAAGTAATCTCCTATTCCACAATCTAGTTCTTATAAATCCGATGGATTCACATCTCCAGAGCAATGAAACAAATCATCAAATGACCCAGTTGTTTCAAAGCAGACAGACATACAGTGGGTGTCAAGCTATAGATTAATTTTAGCTCAACCAACAGTCAGAAAAGCCATAAAAATACACATGTAAACTTTATAGTATCAAATTAATTTGAATTTACATATGTCTTTAAAAGTAGTCAAGGTTTAATCAGTACATTTCCTTCTACTGTCATTAAGTTCACCTCAAGTCCTTACTTTTCAATGGCTAGTTCTCGCCCTAGGGTCTTCATTTTTAGCCAAACTAAAATGTGGTAAGTAATAGGCACCTTCAGGATAATGGGTATTCTCCTTACACAGATATCTGTGATATCATTTAAGTGCCGAGTGATGTAATTGACAAACCATAGAAATTTGATAATAGAAAGTGGATATTCTCAAAGATTTTGATCTTGAATGATACTGGATTCCTTCACTGCTTTTTGATTCACATCATTGCCCAGATTGAGTCACAGTCACCAAAGTCAAATGGATTGGTAGCATGCAGGTCATATCTTGAAATAAACAAAGTGATGCTGATAAACAGGAACTTTTCTATCCATGTGATTTTTTTCTGGTTCTCCAATTTTCTCTCCTGAAGGAGCTAACTCATGCTGTGAAACTAACTCACCAGTCTTTCATTACCTGACCCAACAATTTACACAGGAACTGAAACACTGCAATGATGTCTGACCATGGGAGCTAAATTAAATAATATTTACACCCTTGCATTTTTCAACTTGAGCCCCTGAATAATGATGAGTTAATGTGCCCTGACATTCTTTTTCAGTTTGATCAGCCTGATATGTAAATACGTCAGAAACAGCATGCAAATAGTTACAGAATGGGAGACAGAAAGAGATCATGAGAAGCTCATAAAAATAAGGGGAGTCAGCAGCTCAGATCAAAAGCAAAAACTGCTTGATTTCAACATTTGCTAACTCAGTGTTCCCCAATCCAAACAGCAGCTTGCCCCATTCCTCATTCTGGAAATTCCAGCAGAACCATGTACATGCACAGCCCGATTGGCCAAAGAGGAAAAGCATGTAATAAGTAATATTAACATTAAAAACAAATACCTAGCAGGGAGGTAGTATGCTGTCTGTCCAGTTGTGCGTGAAGCTTAATTGTTATAGTGTTGATGGGAGAGGCAGTGGTGGAATAGTCATGTCATTGGACTAACAGTCTTAGGCTAATATTCCAAAAGAGTAGAGGCAGCTTTACCCCGTATCTAGACCCATGTTGTAATTATCCCAGATCTGTTTGATGGGACAGTGCACAGGGAGCTTTTGCTTTCAGTTTAACAGAATAGAAGGAGTGAGTGTATTTGTGTGGAAAAATGCCACTCGAAGGGGAGTAAATGCTGGAACTGTAAAAGTTAACTGAAATCCCTCAGAATCCGGAAAGGAGAAGAGGAAACATGTTTTGTGGAAAGTTAAAGTTATGTTAATGAAATTCACTAAGTTAGGGTGCGAGGATCTCCAATACAATCTTCAATGTGATGAAAAAAAAAATGAACAGCATCAATACTGGAAGCTCAATTCGACTGAAACAGAGTGTATCCAACATATAAAAGCACGCATTGCTAGGTCTATGCAAGTCCTTATAATGTTTGAGAATACTTCCATGTAAATGAAGCAGCATCCCCCCCATCATAAATCACATGATTTTATTGATGCTGTCAAGCCTGCATTTCATTTATATCAGAAAATGGTGACAGCAGGTAATTCCAGTAATAAAAGCAAACTAATTTATGAAGTCCTTGGCCCTGAATAATCTTAGATGCTGAGAAATATTCATCATTTGAGAATGCGATTTGAACAGTTCTTCCTTTATTAAAGCTCCTCTGCTGTGTTATTTGACTTTGTACTGCATTGTTAGTTCAGGGTATACCAGAGGAAAAAAAAAATCAAGGTTCATTACTTGGAAGCTTCATAGCACCAGAATTATGCTCCATACAAGGGTTATTTAGATTAATTAAGTCCATAGCAGCTGAATTTCTTTTTATATTTCTGGATAACATTTCTTAACAAAACCATTGATTGTGGTATAGCCATTGAACAACAAGGTACATTATTTAATCCCTTCATTTGCAGAGTTTCTAGACCTTAGATAAACTACTAGGAGAGGCACAATATTTCATAGAATCATACAATACAGAAGAGGCCCGTTGACTTATGGAGTCCCTACTGCCCAAGATATACAACCTGCAATGATCCCATTTTCCAGCACTTGGCGCATAGTCTTGAATGTTATGACACTTATAGTGCTCATTAGAATATTTTTTACGGGTTGTGAGGTTCCCCGCCTCAATTACCTTCCCAGGCAGTGCATTCCAGAGTCACCTCACCTTCTGGGTGAAAACATTTTTCCTCATGTCCCCTAAAAACCCCCTGCCTTTCAAGTTAAAATTATGCCCTTTGTTATTGATCCTTTGACCAAGGGGAACAGCTGCTTTTTATTCACCCTGTCTATGCCCCTCATAATTTTTAAAATTACATTCCCTACAGTTTGGAAACAGACTCTTCAGCCCAACAAGTCCACACTGATCCTCCAAAGAGTAACCCACCCAGATCCATTCCCCAACCCTATATATTTACCCCAGGCTAATGCACCTAACACTATGGGAAATTTAGCATGGCCAATTCACCTCACCTGCACATCTTTGGATTGTGAGAGGAAACCAGAACAAACCCCCACAGACACAGGGAGAATGTGCAAACTCCACACAGACAGTTGCCCAAGGTGGAACTCGAACCTGGGTCCCTAGTGCTGTGAGGCAGCAGTGCTAACCACTGAGCCACTGTGCCACCCCTAATCTAATACACTTCTACCAGTTCCTTCCTTCGTTTTCTCTGCTCCAAAAAAAAATCCGAGTTGATCCAGCCTCTGATCTTATTTGTTGTGGTACTGTTGTTATCAACAGTTTTATCTACTAATTAGCAACCAACAGATTTTTATTGCCATGTCTAAACATATCAAAGCAAATGTGTTATAATTAACTCAAATCATTTGTAGTTTGCTTAATCATAGACCACTCAAATGTTGTACAATTTAAAATGTCCTCTCAATATTCAACTCTGGTTTTGAAAGAAAAAAATCTGAAACTATTTTGCTGGCTATTAAGTGATCACAAATTGAATATTCCAAATATCCTTCAGTCGATCAAGAACATTGCTTGGGCAATGGCTCCACTAACTCTTAAACTGCCCTTTCAGCTCCAATTTGGACACTGTAAAATTATTCTTAAAAAAAACACATTTCAGTGCATTTTATATAATACTTTGTTGCTAGTGTCATGATGCTTTAGAAATAATGACGTTCAGGTGCAAGTAATAGGTAAACTTTCTTATCACAATTGAAGGAAACGATCTGCTTTGATTATCCTGATGGTCTTAATGAAACTGCACACATCATGATTTCCAGTGGCTAAGAGAAGAAGAATTCGGGGCCAGGAATGTAATTTCCCAGTGTAAGTGAAAGTTGGGAGCATTCCATTAAGCCTTCCCAATGTATCTCCCAAGATGTTGTCAGACCCGGAGCTACACAGAAGCTGATATATATCCAGATTGTTGAGTTTTATTGGGTTACTCCTAATTCCAATTGTTCAATCAATAACTATTTGACTAAAAAATGTATAAAAGGTGCTGTAACTACATGTGGTTTGTGGACCCATAACAATAAAGACATCTGGACAACTATGTTAGCAAGGATTATTTTCTAACAGTATCGCCCAGGAAAAGCCAACTTTCGGTACAGTTGAGGTCACAAACCATAAGGTTGACTTACAAGAGGATTAGTGTGGCATTATATGAATCTAACCAGACAGGATGATGAAATAAATGAAAGTCTAAAATTGGATTTATATAATATCTTTCACTTTTTCGGCATGCCCTAAAGATTCTGCAACTAATAATGAACTTTTGAAGTGTACACTCTGTTGTAATGTAAGGAAATGAAGTGGTTGCCTTGTGTAATGGCAAGGTTTCTCAAAATTGAAATAACAAGCAAATGATCTGTTTTGTGATGCTGATCGATGGATAAGTATTGGCTAACATATCAAGCATAACTCCCTTTCTCTACAGATCAAATAGAAATTAAACATTGCTGAACAGAGATACATGTTGCTGAAGAGTTTTGCTTCACACTCTCAGGATAATTGTAAGAAGGTCAAGTTTCAAACAATCACAATAATTTACTGTATAGAAAGGAAAGGGTGTTGATTGGTTTGCAAGCCAATTTGGATTAGCTAAGGCATTGCCTTGGTTCCCACAATCTTCCAGGCAATTGAAAGAAAAGTGCAAAACTTGAGTTATTCCTATATGTGAATGTATGGTATTTATAGCAAACATACAATGGTATAAGCTTGACTGACTACCTCAAATTAGCTATTAGCATCGTCAGAATTGTTTATCAAAAGCAACTCAATCACATCTAACAGTTCATATCTTCTTTTGGATTTTGAAACCTTCTGTACTTCAACATGGTGATTGGATTCTTAGATCTATCCAAGAGGGCAGTCAAGAACCCAATTTTAACATCTCAGCCCAAACACATGCAGCATTCCTTCAGTATGGCACAGATTTCACGGACTCAAAAGATTATAATTGGCTTCTGTGCCTATGTATTAAGAGAAATAGCCATGATTTCTGTTTCCAATGCTATTCAAAGGCATCCATTGGAAAATGTATCTGTGTAAGTGTTATTTAAAGGATAAAGGGGTGGCCCACAATTGATGAGCTCATGAGCAGCTTAAATGTGAAGAATGAACAATATATTGGATGGTATATCATACTCGAGAAACCAGTATGAATATAACTCTTTTAGACAGGGTTGTTGAAGGGTGGCAATATGACTCCCATTTCCCTAACAACCAACTATTTTCACTATGAAGAATCAAAATATAACAATAAATAGTCACTGAACTCAAAATGTTAACTCTGCTTTCTTCTCACAGATGCTGCCAAGGCGTGATGGTTAGTACTGCTGCCTCACAGCACCAGGGACCCGTGTTCAATTCCAGTTTTGGGTGATTGTCTGCACGGGTTTCCTCCCACAGTCCAAAGATATGCAGGTTAGGTGAACTGGCCATGACAAATTGCCCATTGTGTTCAGGGATGTGTAGGTTAGGTGCATTAGTCAGGGAGAAATAGGGAGGAATGGATCTGGGTGGTTTATTCTTCGGAGGGTCAGTGTGGACTTGCTGGGCCAAAGCGTCTGATTCTATACTATAGGATTTCTAATTCTGCCAGACCGGCTGAGTTTTACCAGCAGTTTCTGTTTTAAATTTTAACAATAACTTCTACTTATAACATGTCAAAGCACTCAGCATGGTAAATTATCTTTGAAACACTGGTCTGTTAAATGTATAGCAAATTGCAAATTATTTGTAAGATTCCTAACATATTTGAGGAAAAGTGTTCATCCAATGAATTTGATCATATGTAAACTGTATTTTAAATTGTGAAACTGTCCTATTTGTCAGTGTATATCTGTAGTAATTTGATTTGCCAGGTTGGTATAGGCTATTTAAATGCACTATGGCCTACAATTTCAATTGTGTCTGTTAACAGATGCATGGGAAGATACAACATGCGTTGACTCACTGAACCATATGCACATAGGGACTGTGAGGGACTAAGAGCTAATGCCCATGTGTTAAATCTGCAGCAGGTCCAGGAAAGCTGTATGCTTGAGAAAAACTGAGCATTGCAAAGTGGCTGCCCAAGGGCCTGAGGGGCTTCGTATGTTCTCCGATGCAGCATTGTAAGGCTTGGTTTAGACAAAGGACCGTAGGAAAGAAATCCTATATTTAACTTCACTTTCCTACCTGTCCTCCATACACTTTATAGCCTATCTGCAACCAGATAGCCTAGTTGGAATAAAGAAAACTGGTGCAGAGTGACTGAGTCAGGGCTATTTCCACAAATGCTGGCCTACACTGTGCACTGCTTTCGGGGGTAGTATCCATTCTAGATGTACCTGGTCTTGAAGAGAGCTCATCTTTAAAGATTGCCAATGCTGTTTGTACACTATGGTGTAACATTGTTTGCCAGTTCATCTATAGTGCATTCTAAATTGCACACACACAAATCAGTTGATTTGCTGTAATGCATGCTGCATAACTTCTGATGTGTTTAACAGTTTTAACTAAAATAGCCAATTGAGTTGCTTGATTCCTGACTAGTGGTTGATTATCAAATCACTTCCATTTACATGATATAAATAACAGCAGTGATGCTGAGGTACATTATGCTCTGACAGTATCTTGTATAGATTTAGCAAGCCTTTCATATTTTTATACTTCTTTCCCTTTGAAATAAAGACCAATACTCATTTTACACACCCTACTGCCTACCAAATGTGCAAGCTGACTTTCTGTGATTCACAAATCAGGACACCCAAATGCCTCTGTTTTCTGCAGTCTTTTGCCATTCAAATAATATTTAGTTCCTGTAATCTTTCTGCCAAATTGCATAACCTCATGTTTTCACATATTACAGTACATTCCATATGCCAAGTTATTGCCCACTCATTGAACCTGCCTGTATCCCTTTGCAGACTTGGAGTCATCCTCACCATTTGACTTGCCATGACTGGACTAAACTTTTGCCAAACTATGAAAAGGACTACTGTGCTCTCAAAGTCAAATCATTTGTAGAAAAGGCCAAATTAGTCAAAAAACAATAACCAGAAATTAACTAGCAGTTGAAAACAACTAACCAATAACAACAAATTGCGTTTATATAGCAACTTTAAATAGTGAAACATTTTAGTGAAACAAGGCACTTCACAGGAGTTGAAAAATGTGGTGCTGGAAAAACACAGCAGGCCAGACAGCATCCGAGGAGCAGGAGAATCGATGCCCGTGTGGTTGGAAGGGTTCCTAGGCGGAAGATGAGGCGCTCTTCCTCCAGGCATCGTGTGGTCAGGGTCTGGCAATTGAGGCGGCCAAGGAACTGCATGTCCTTGGCGGAGTGGGAGGGGGAGTTAAAGTGTTCAGCCACAGGGCGGTTGGGTTGGTTGGTGCGGGCGTCCCAGAGGTGTTCCCTGAAACGTTCCGCAAGTAGGCGGCCTGTCTCCCCAATGTAGAGGAGACCACATCGGGTGCAGCGGATACAGTAAATGGTGTGTGTGGAGGTGCAGGTGAATTTGCGACTTCACAGGAGTGTTGACAATCAAACTCTGACACCATGCCTCATATGAAGGTATTAAGGAAGTAAAGTTATAGGTTTTTGAGCACTATATCAAAGGAGTTGTGGGGGGGTGGGGGGTTGAAATAGTCAGAAAAGTGTAGGGAGGGCTATCCACAGCTTGGGGCACAAGCAGCTAAAGACAACACTGCCAATGGTGCAGTGATTAAAACTGAGAAAACCCAAGAAACCAGAATTGGAAGACAGAGATACATTGGAGGGTTGTGTGCTTGGGGGAAATTATGGCTATTTCAATGGGCAAGGTCATAGAAGGATTTAAAACAACGATGAATATTTTATAACAGAGGCAACTAATCCATGAAGAAATGGATGAGTTAATAGTGGGGTGCATGCTCACCGTTAGAATAATTTCCAACTGAGTCTTCCATTTAATAAGTCTGGTTGTGAAATATTTCTAAAGACAGTTTTAAGGTAAATGGAGGAAACTGGTTTACCATAATGAGGCCTGTAATATTTCCAGGACCTGCCTTAGGCACCTGCAAAACATTCTGATTCAATGCAGCAGACAGCAAATTACTGCCATGGTAAGGAGCATGTTGGACTCTTATATGTGACTATCTAGCTGTGAAACAGTCTCACCCTGACCAAGTTTCTAGGTTGATTTTTTTAAAAAAAACAAAAAAATCAAGCTGTCTTCACAGAAAAAAAACTATGTTGATACTTCTGGTCAAGAACTTACAGGGCAAAATGTTAGTCAAATAGTCAAAGAAAATGCAGTGATTTGCACTGATTATTTGACACCATCTTTGATACTAAAACAATGTCTGCTCAAAAAACTGAGCAATGTGCAAATTCTGTTTTGTAAACAGGAAGTTCTGCTTTGGTGATTTCTCTTTTGTATTGCAGGCTGCAGGATCATTTACAACATGTCAAATGTGGAATTTCATCCTATTGAATATACATTCCCAATTTCAAGATTCCGGCTGTGTAAATATGCCAGAAATATTGGAATTAGCTGGTTTCCCATTGCTCACAACTGAGTCCGTCCCATTTTAAACAAGACACGATTTATCCAGTTGACTGGTCGATGACAAACACAATAGTTTGCTTCCATAAAGCAGAAAGCATTTGGCACATCAGGGGAGTTAAACCGAAAAAGCAATTAAGTACAAGGGGAAGTTTTGATTTCAGATGATAAATGATCTAATATCAAAGATGTACAGTACAAAATTTAATCAGGGTTACAACTCTGCCATTGTATTATATCTCAGTGTTGAATTTTGTCTTTGGTTACTGCTGGTGCAGCTGTTGAGTCATCTGCTGGGACAACTGTAACAGCAACAATACAAAGCCAACTGCTAGCCACAAAACTCTCTTGATGTTTCAGCTGCTTGCTGTATTATATACTCTATTCTCCACATGGATTTTCAAATGGGTTCAATGTGCAACTTGCTGACCTTATTAAGGAGCCTGAAAGAAAATGGCCTGTCATCAAGTTAATGGAATGGTGGTGATGCTTTACTTTCTTCTGCATAATATATTTCTCATTTACGTGAAATATAAGGTAATCGGACTGGTGCCAGAAAGACTGATTCAGAACAAGATTACATTTCACAAATATGAGTAAGCATATAACTGAAATATAATTTGTAATGAAATACAATATATAATCCCTTTGTCAGCTTATAAATATATCATGTCCTTTCTGCTTTGCAGTACAAATACTGTATCTTCAATATATATTGGAATTAAATCATCCTCAACTTTTTAAAACTGGTGTAATTTTCACTGATGAGAATAAGGGAAAATGGGAGCATATTTACATAAGAAAGTAACAGACGGAGATTGAGTTTAATCAAACAGCAAGCTCTGTTTGTTCCATGTTGCAGGTACAGTAACCTACAACCTATGAACAATGGATTCATGACTAAACCAACATTTGATTCATTCACCGAACACATGCTGTTTGCTAAATTATTGTCTCTAAAGTTAGCTTTGTCACTTAAATTATGCACTGCATAAAAGCTGCATGAACACTCTAAATATATATATTTGCTTTGACAAGATGCTGAGATAATGACTTGTTAACAGGGATTTTTTTTGGTTACCAGCAATCTTATGCATTTGAATATTACGTGAGCAAACCAAGCTACGCAAGATAAATCAGTGTTTGAAACCATTAAAATATCAAATTCTGTGGCTAGGTGCAGAATTGTAACAGTTTGTTTACCTATATGTATCAGTACTTGATAAAATTCAAGTCAATAAGGTCGTCATTACCATTTGAAATCCTCAAGGTGTGCAGAAATATTCCAATTAGACTCTGGGAATGCCCTGATGAAAAACCCTGATTGTATCTCTGAATGGGCTTGTGGACTGCATTTCAGACTCTCCTAAGACTAATTATAGCTTGCTCAGATAGTTAAAAGTGTGATGCATGACAGTACCAACAGCATAGGTTAAGTCCCTGTATCCACTCAGGTAAATCCTGGGTTCTGCCAATATCACTTACCCGAGTGCTATCATGGCATAATTAAGCCTTGACTAGCAATGCTGAGACACAGAACACAGTACATACAGAGAAAAAAACTTGTGAAGCAAGCTGATATTTTCTAAACTGTATTACCACTGATCATAAAATAATTTTAAAATATCAAGCAGAAAGATGTGAGCCACAGTTCCTTCACTTTTATGAAAGATAAACAATTTACCACCTCTTATTTTAGACCTTGGGTCTAGACCTTCTCCTTGGCTTTTGAAGAAATGTCTCAAAACTGCAAAGTGATCAGTAGTTTTATTCATGTCAAACACTTTTCACTCTGTAACTCTTTAATTTCAAAGCTAGACCTCAACTCGGATATCTTTCTTGTGCCTTGCAAGGACAGAGGAACAGTAATAAGCCATTGAGCCCTTGACTGCTCCACTGTTGAGTTACATTGTAGTTCATCTGTACCTCAACTCTACTTTCCTGCCTTTGCTCTGTATCTTTTGCATAAAGTTATTCCTGCTGTCATTCAATCCGGCACTAATCTTTAAGATTTTGCTCTTGCTATCTTTTTATCATTTGAAATAATGCAGAGGGATCACCATTCAGGCATCAAAATTCAGAGGAATACAACTCAAGTTTTTTAAAAATAATTTAACCCTTCAACCTCTGGTTTCTGCTGAAATCATATTATTCATTCTCCTGGGCTAGTATAATAAATAGTTTGATTAAAGCTCTGTAAAAGTGAGACATCATTTCCTCACCATTTCAATCCCCTGGAGTGTGACATTGACATTCCATTCATCTTTTAGATTACTTCTTGGATCTTGTTAATAATAGAAGATAATTTGCCATTCAAACATCTCTCATTTTCCTGGATAAATAATCCTGGGTAATAATGCTCTCCTGACATTTTCCTGCAACTTTTCTCATTTTCTAATATGTTGCAATGGCCAATGATTCTACAAACTGTTCTCTTATCCTAAACTACTAAAACAGGGCTCTCTGCATTCTTTCATTAGCTATTGCCTTGCTAAACTGCAAATAAGATGCAACATCATTTCCTATTCAACACCAATCATTCTAATCTCCCTCCATTTTACCCAGCTCCTATACTTGAAAACATTTCAACTTTGGGTGTTACTGGATCTCCTTCTTAGTCACCTTGATTTTCACCTCCACTTGCAGTACCGGCACCTCCAAACCTTGGTTTTCATTACTTCCATACAACATGTGCAGGATCCTGCATGAGGCCATGATCACTTCACTTAATTTTCCCTAATTTATAAATGTCCACATACATACACAGCCTAATTATTAACTCCACTTATACAATGCCCCAGTCTTTTTGCTTCCAGGTATATATTCCACTTCCGGCTTCAAAAATCATACAATGAAATTTAAGGCTGTGAGCAATGATGCCTCTGGTACTCTGAATTTCATCTGCATTCAGTTCTGGGCAAGAACAAATTATGTTCAAGTGAGGACAGATCTTTACGTAAACAATGATAAACAATAAAACACTGTGATTGTGTTAGCTTTCAATGCAACAATAAAAGATAAGGCTGGCTTTCTAAGTATTAACAGAATCTTTTGTTCATTCAGTTAAGCCTTGCAAGCTTAGTTATGCTGCTGTTGTATTTATAGGGAACAGAACAGGTCATATTTGTTCCTAACTGACAGTAACAGAGTTGACTTCATGTTTACTCATTTGTTTTCAATTACACATAGAACTTGGGAATGCAAGTCAGAAGTGTACGTTACAAGCAAACTGTTACTCCTCCACACAGCCAAACTGCAGAATATACAGGAAAAGCAATGACTGTTCCATACACTCTTGATAATATAATGCACAAGAAAAGGAGTGACTATAGGCTGAATAAACAAACCACTGAAATGTCAAGAATCATAGAGTCATAGAGGTGTACAGCATGGAAACAGACCCTTCAGTCCAACCTGTCCATGCCGACCAGATATCCTAACCCAATCTAGTCCCACCTGCCAGCACCCGGCCCATATCCCTCTAAACCCTTCCTATTCATATACCCATCCAAATGCCTCTTAAATGTTGCAATTGTACCAGCCTCCACTCTCCCTATAGCTCAAATTCTCCAACCCTGGCAACATCCTTGTAAATCTTTTCTGAACCTTTTCAAGTTTCACAACATCTTTCCAATGGGAAGGAGACCAGAATTGCACATAGTATTCCAACAGTGGCCTAACCAATGTCCTGTACAGCCGCAATATGACACTCAACAAATGATGATAACCAATATTAGAAAGCAGTTGCCATTCCAAGTATAAGACAAGCAGCAAAAATGATTTGATAAGTTATTACCTCTGAATGACCTCTTTCAGAAGAAAGTAACTGAAAACAAAAAATGCTGGAAATCACAGCGGATCAGGCATCATCCATGTAGAAAGTAAGGCCTGCAGATGCTGGAAGCTCTGGGAGCGAGTCTGCCTGAGGACGTGGCTGAAGAATTACTGATGAAGGGCTCTGGCCTGAAATGTCAATTCTCCTGCTCCTCAGATGCTGCCTGACCTGCTGTGCTTTTCCAGCAACACATTCTCAACAGGCATCATCCATGGAGAGTGAGAACGTTTTGAGTCTAGATGACTCTTCATCAGAGCTTCACTATACTGTAGCTCTGTTTGACTGAAACAGTAAAGGAATATAAAAACACAAGATGTAGGAGCAGAAACATGGCTCCACCATTCATGGACTATGTTGATCTTTAACTTAATTTTACTGTGCCCTCCCGAAATCCCTTCATTCCCCGGCAAATCAAAAACCTGTCTGGCCCAGCCTTATATGTATTCAGCCATGAAGCATCCACAACCATTGAGAAAATTCCAAAGATTCACCTACCTTTGAGAGTGAAGGTATTTCACCTCATAAACATTTCACCCCTTGTCCTTAAACCATGCCTCAGTGTTTTAGAATCCCCAACCAGGGTAAACTGTCTCTCAGCATCAATTTTAGTGAATTTCACCAATTTAGAGAACTATTGATATATCATTTTCAACGCAAGGAAATCTTTATGTAAATCTACTCAACAAAACTGCAAAGTACTCCAGATTGTTCTCATCAAAGCCCTGCATAATTACAGCAAGAGTTCTTTATTCTGCTGCTCCAAACCAGCTGCAATAAAGGCCAATATGCCATTTGCTTTCCTAATTGTTTGTTGTACTGAATGTTAATTTTCTGCATTCCTTGTACAAGCACAACCAAGCCTTAACATTAACATTTACCAAATTTCACACCTTTAAAAAAAAATCTGCTTTTCTATTCTTAATACCAAAGTAAATAACTTCACACCTCTTACATTATACCCTATCTGCCATCTGTTAGCCATTCATGTACCCTGTCAATATATCTTTGCAGGTTCTTCGATTTCCTCCCAGATCTTACCTTGCCACCTATGTATCAAGAGCAAACGGGGATATATCACTCACTGTCTTTTCATCTAATTCATTAATATAAATTATAAATAGCTGATGTCCAGGACTAACACTTGCAGCACTTCACTGGTCATAGCCTACTAACTTGAAAATGCTCAATTTATGATTAATCTTTGCTTCCTTTCCATTAATGAATTCTATATCCTTGTTAATTTATCACACTCCCTCCATGAGATCTGGTCTTTTTGTGTGACTTCTCATTAGATGCCTTTTGGAAATCCAGCTAAGCTGTATCTACAACTTTCCCACATCTACCCAACTAGCAACATTTTCAAAAGAAAATCGGAAATTTGTCAAACAAGATTTCCCTTTGGTAAATCCGTGCTAAATTTGTCTGGTGATACTATGATTTTCTAAGTACATTATGGTGGACTTAATAAGGTTAACAAGATGCCCTCTTTCTACAGCACTGAAAAAGTAAGGCCAAGCTCCGAGAACAAAATCTTGTGCAAGCAAAAGTTATTGTTTTCTGCAAAACTGGCTGCAGTTATGAGGCTGAGGCGGAAGAGATGGCAAGAAACCTGCAACACAGCCTATGCCAGTCATGCCAGTTAGGACTTAACAAGGCAACAGCAGCATTTCCTAGGACTGACAACCCTATAGGTCTGAAATCCACACCTTTTCTGTACTCTGTACCGCCAATGGCAAAGCAGTGGCCATAGATGGTTCTGAGTAATCCAAGATGGAGGACAGGAAAATTTTCTGGCTGTGACAGGCTGCTCCTTTTTTGAGGTATTTTAGGTGTTGGAGGTGATTTCCTCGAATTCTATGAGTAGCAATTACTGTCTTATATGCTGTTGCATTGTTTCGGAACTTCGGAGAGAAAAAAAAGAGTCAAAACAACGGCACTGTTAAAAGGGAGAGGAAGCAAAGGTAGCACATGGTGAGGTCAGTGCAGGAGAGAGAGAGAAAGGGAGAGAGAGAGGGAGGGAGAGAGAGGGAGGGAGAGAGAGGGAGGGAGAGAGAGGGAGGGAGAGAGAGGGAGGGCGAGGGAGTGAGTGAGAGAGAGAGAGAGAGAGAGAGAGAGAGAGAG
>NC_057721.1:44358338-44373766 GCF_004010195.1 Chiloscyllium plagiosum | reverse complement strand
GGGAGAGGGAGAGGGAGAGAGGGAGGGAGAGGGAGGGGGAGAGGGAGGGGGAGAGGGAGAGGGAGAGGGAGAGGGAGAGGGAGAGGGAGTAAGAAACTCACATTGCTAACTGACAAAGCAGTGAACCCACGCGGTTACTGCCTTTGCTGTTTAAATTCATATATCGCTGGACATTGGAATGCGTTTAGGAAAATTAACAAACACTGAAATTCAGAACAGATCTTGGAGGAACCTGCTTGGGAGAGGTCACAGCACAGAAACAGATAGTGAATACTTTTAAGTGTGGCCTTACTGTATTCCTGCAGTAGCAAGTACAGTGGGTTCTTTCTTGATTATATGTTTTATGAAATATGTCCCCTGATTAAATTTAAAAATATAAACCATTAGAATTAAGTTAGCCTGGAGCACTGTCTTATTCCTGTTTTTTAGAGAAATAAGATAGTGCTATTTTCTGGGTCTGCAGATTTGAAGAAACAAAAATGTCCCTTAGTAGAGTGATATGCTCTTCTTGTCGGATATGGGAGTTCAGGGAGATTCTACGGGTTACTGAGGATTACATCTGCAATAAATGCCGTTGGTTGTGAATCCTATCAAATCGAATGGATCGGTTGGAGTGACAATTAGAAGCAATGAGTAATTTACAAGAGCAAGGCGGTGTGGTGGATGGCAGTTATAGGAAGGGAGAAAAGTCACAGATACTGTCAGGTAGTTGGGTTAACTCCAGGAAAGGTAAGAGAGGTAGGCAGGAAGTGCAGGAGTCTTCTGTGGCGATCCCCATTTCAAACAAGTATGCTGTTTTGGAATATGTAGGGGATGATGGATCCTCAGGGGAATGTAGCACAAACAGCCAAGTTTCTGGTATTAAGAGTGGCTCTAATGAATGAGGGGTACGTCAGGTTCCAAGAGATCGATTGTGTTCGGGGACTCTCTAGTTAGAGGCACAGGCAGATGTTTCTGTGGCCAGCAGCGAAAAATCAGAATGGTGTTTTGCCTCCCTGGTGCCAGGATCCAGGATGTCTCAGAGAAGGTGCAGAATGGTCTCAAAGGGCAAAGGGGAGAGGGACCAGCAGGACATCGTTGTACGCATTGGTACCAACAACATAAGAAGGGAGAAGGATAAGATTCTGAAGGGAGAATATAGAGAGTTAGGCAGGAATTTTAAAAGGAGATCCTTGAGAAGAGTAATATCTGGTGCTATACACTAGTGCTGCGAGCTAGTGAGGGTAGGAATAGGAGGATAAAGCAGATGAATGCATGGCTGAGGAGCTCATGTATGGGAGAAAAATTCACATTTTTCGATCACTGGAATGTCTTCTGGGGTAGAAGCGACCTGCATAAGAAGGACGAATTGCACCTGAATTGGAAGGGGACTAATATACTGGCAGGGAGATTTGCTCGAGCTGCTCGGGAGGATTTAAACTAGTAAGGTAGAGGGGGGTGGGACCCAGGAAGTTAGCGAGGAAAAAGATGAATCTGAGACTGGTACATTGAGAAAAGAAGCAAGTCAAACAGTCAGGGCAGGCAGAGACAAAGCAGACTGATAAATTAACTGCACTTATTTCAATGCAAGAGGCCTAACAGGGAAGGCAGATGAACTCAGGGCATGGTTAGGAATACGGGACTGGGACATCATAGCAATTACAGAAACGTGGCTCAGGGATGGACAGAACTGGAAGCTTAATGTCCCAGGATAAAAATGCTACAGGAAGGATAGTAATGGGGCAAGAGAGGAGGGGGAGTGGTGTTTTCAATAAGGGATAGCATTACAGCTGTACTGAGGGAGGATATCCTGGACATACATTCATTTGGGTGGAACTGAGAAATAAGAAAGGGATGATTACCTTATTAGGATTGTATTATAGACCCCCAAATAGTCAGCGGGAAATTGAGAAACAAATTTGTAAGGAGACCTCAGTCATCTGTGAGAATAATAGGGTGGTTATGGTAGGGAATTTTAATTTTCCAAACATAGACTGGGACTGCCATAGTGTTAAGGGTTTAGATGGAGAGGAATTTAAGTGCGTACAAGAACATTTTCTGATTCAGTATGTGGATGTACCTACTAGAGAAGCTGCAAAACTTGACCTACTCTTGGAAAATAAGGCAGGGCAGGTGCCTGAGGTGTCAGTGGGGGAGCACTTTGGGGGCAGCGACCATAATTCTATTAGTTGTAAAATAGTGATGGAAAAGGATAGAGCAGATCTAAAAGTTGAAGTTCTAAATTGAAGAAAGGCTAATTTTGATGTTATTAGGCAAGAACTTTCAAAAGTTGATTGGGGACAGATGTTCATAGGTAAAGGAACGGCTGAAAAATGGGAAGCCTTCAGAAATGAGATAACTAAAGTCCAGAGGCAGTATATTCCTGTTAGGGTGAAAGGAAAGGCTGGTAGATGTGGGGTATGCTGGATAACTAAAGTAATTCAGTATTTGCTTAAGAAAAAGAAAGAAGCATATGTCAGGTATAGACAGGATAGATCAAGTGAATCCCGAGAAGAGTTGATCTATCCTGTCTATACCTGACATAGGGCCCCTCAAAGATCAGGGAGGCCGCCTTTGTGAGGAGCCACAGGAGATGCGGGAGATACTAAATGAGTATTTTGCATCAGTCTTTACTGTGGAAAAGGACATGGAAGATATAGACTGTAGGGAAATAGATGGTGGAACATTGCAAAGTGTCTAGATTACAGAGGAGGATGTGCTGGATATCTTGAAACAGGTAAAGGTGGATAAGTCTCCAGGATCTGATCAGGTGTACCCTAGAACTCTGTGGAAAGCTAGAGAAGTGATTGCTGGGCCTCTTGCTGAGATATTTGTATCATCGATACTCACTGGTAAGGTGCCGGAAGACTGGAGGGTGGCTAACGTGGTGCCACTGTTTAAGAAAGGTGGTAAGGACAAGCCAGGGAACTATGGACCAGTGAGCCTGAAAGTCAGTGGTGGGCAAGTTGTTGGAGGGAATCCTGAGGGACAGGATATACATGTATTTTGAAAGGTAAGGACTGATTAGGGATAGTCAGCATGGCTTTGTGAGTGGGAAATCATGTCTCACAAACTTGATTGAATTATTTGAAGTAAAAAAGAGGATTGATGAAGATAGAGTGGTAAACATGATCTATACAGACTTCAGTAAGGCATTCAACAAGGTTCCCCATGGGAGATTAGATTACATTACAGTGTGGAAACAGGCCCTTCGGCCCAACAAGTCCACACCGACCCGCCGAAGCTCAACCCATCCATACCCCTACATTTACCCCTTACCTAACACTACGGGCAATTTAGCATGGCCAATTCACCTGACCTCTGGGTGCTCTGGGAGACTGGTGAGCAAGGTTAGATCTCGTGGAATATAGGGAGAACTAGCCATTTAGATACAGAACTGGCTCAAAGGTAGTGGTAGAGAGTTGCTTTTCAGACTGGAGGTCTGTGAGCAGTGGGTATGCCACAAGCATCAGCATCAGTGCTGGGTCTGCTACTTTTCATCATTTATATAAATGATTTTGATGTGAGCATAAGAGGTATAGTTATTAGGTTTGCAGATGACACCAAAATTGGAGGTGTAGTGGATAGCAAAGAAGGTTACCTCAGATTACAACAGGATCTTGATCAGATGGCCCAATGGGCAGAGGAGTGGCAGATGGAATTTAATTCAGATAAATGTGAGATGCTGCATTTTAGGATAGCAAATCTTAGCAGGACTTATATACTTAATGGTGAGTTAATAGGTAGTGTTGCTGAACAAAGAGACCTGGAGTGCAGGTTCATAGCTCCTTGAAAGTAGAGTTGCAGATAGAGAGGATAGTGAAGAAGGTGTTTGGTATGCTTTCCTTTATTGGTCAGACTATTGAGTACAGGATTTTAGCAACAGGTCAGGGACTAGATCTCAGCACCAGACCATCCTTTCCATGGGGTGCCTTTGAATTAGGCAGCTCTTGTAGCTTTGGACATCTGTTTCTTGCACTCCCTGTATGGTGAGCCCCCTATGCTACTGGGTAAAACCAGTGGTAGCAGCATGAGGCATTAAATGGGCTCTTCAATTGGTGGGAATGCCGATCCAGATTTAAGTTGGTGTGGAGGTGGGAATATGGTGAAGTTAACGTTTGTCATCAAGTGGGGTGTGAAAGATCCAAAATAACACTATCCCTTGTAGTTAAAACACTACAAATTGAACATTTGTATTGAACATTAAACAATTTTACACATCTTTTTGTGTTTCCAATAACAATGGGAACTAATATTCTGGGCAATCTATTCTTCTTAGAGTTGCTGCTGGCTGCCTACTGTTGTTATGCTACCAATTGTTCTATTAGAAAACATACAACATAAGTACTCATTTGGCTTCTCCACTTTATACTCATGCTAACTTTTTTTTAAAAGGCTAAGATTAGATTAGATTCCCTACAATATGGAAACAGGCCCTTCAGCCCACCAAGTCCACACTGACCCTCTGAAGAGTAACCCACTCAGATCCATTTCCCTCTGACTAATGCACCTAACTCTATGAGCAACTCAGCTGCACATCTTTGGATTATAGGAGGAAACCAGAGCACCCAGAGGAAACCCATTCAGGCACAGGGAGAATGTACAAACTCCACACAGATAGTGGCTGAGGTGGGAATCGAACCCGGGTTCCCTGAGGCAGTAGTGCTAACCACTGAGCCACCATGCTGCCCCTATTTAGGAATAGAATATGGTACAAAATATGAAACGACTATTCCAGACGCATACACTCAACAAATAGTTAAACATCCAAAATCAAAGAGGAAAAGATAGCAGCAAAACTTTTACATACGCATTACAGGCAGGAGAATTCATTAACAACACCATAAAAACATATCTAAATGATTTTCTTAAAAGTTCATCTGGCATTTTCTTGAAAGTTTATTGTACAAGCTGAACTGCAATGGGCAGCTCTGTAAGACAATTGGTAGCAGCATACAGGGTTGATAATGACTAACAGGAGACATTTGCAACAAAAAAATTCAATAGTTAAATGTGTCATTCTGATCTGAAAATGTGACAGTTCTTCTTATTTAGGCAGGGTTGAAATTATTCCTACTCAATTTACATATATCTGTCAAACGAACTGCTTCTTTTCTGTCAGAACAGGCAGTGTAAAATGTCATTATTGCATTGGCACTGTTAAGGACAAAGCGGCAGCTGATTAGCTCCTAATTGGGAAAGAATACATTATGACAGAGACAAGATCACCTTTAATCTGGTTTTACCCTTAGAAACAGTACCGTCACCAGTGAACTATGAAACAGACTCGGAAGAGTTCTGCAGTTTGTTGATCAGTACCGCCCTGAACTGTTCTGAGGAACGGTCACTCAACCTAAAGTATTGGTTCTGATTTCTCTCCACAGAGAGAGCTGCTGAATTTATCCAGCAATTGCTATTTTTATTTCCATCCTGAACTGTGTTCCTTCAAATCTTTCATGGAATGTGGGAGAAATGAAAGTGAACCCACATCCCACACCAGACCAACTCAAGCCCTTCTTTAATGTTAAAAGTCTTTTTGACTTAACTGTAATCAGTGGCAACTGAGTGGCTTGCAAATGATTTCAGAGTGCAGTTAAGAGTCATTGTGGACCAGTAGTCACATGTAGGCCAGATTTCCTTCTCCATAGAATACAGTGGATATTTTTATGATATATCAATGATAGGTTAATTATTACCATTACTAAGAATAGCTTCTAATTCTAAATTTATTGATTAAGTGAATTTAAATTCCACCAGCTGGCATCCCTGCCACCACAACATCAACCTGGTATTCTGGATTACTGGTCAACTGACATTAGCACTACAGCACAGTCACCCTATGAATAACTCGCTAATAATCAGAATAAGAAGGTATATTACCAACTCTATTTGTTTGCTTGCATTGAGACTCAGTACAATAATTCAAGATCACCAAAGTAGAAACATTAAAGAAACTGCTTTCATTGGTCCACGTTTGGTGCTTAGCAGTAAAGTGACAGCTCACTTGCAACAACAAGAAAGATTGCTCACAAATAGCCAAAGATCTCTTTGGTATGAATGTTATTATTCTCAATGTCAGTCTGAATCAGGCGCTAATTCAAGGATGTTCAACAATTACGTCATCCAGCAGGAAAAGCAATCAACCATATTGAAGTGAGCAAGCTAGGAGGTAAAATGGATTGAATTTTTCATTTTCAATTTATATTTTAGCAAGTTAATCAAATAACTCAGGCATACATGTGGAATTAAAGTGCAAGCAGAAATAACATTAAGTTTTTAAATAATATTTTAAAATGTAAACTTATCATTATGAATAAATTTGGCTTTTTACACATGTAAAATTAGATTTTAAGAGGCAGTGAGTGCAATAGTGATTATGAACTTAATACATTGGTAAAAAGGTTGCTATACCTTATGAAGCAAATTGGGACTCTATCAAAGGTTTTTACACTGCAATTAAAGCACAAAGGGGCGCATTTATCTCAGTTCATAGTACACTATGGGGAAGCCTAGAATCATGGACGTTGATTTCTGGATTTCCACATTTAACTGTATATATGGTGTGTTTCAGAGGTATAATACTGGTGGTCGCTCATAGCTCTAGCATTATTACTACTATATAATCTGAACTTTGTAGTTTCAATAGTGGGCAACTCTTCAAGACTACCAATGGTTAATTTATGTAACCTTTTTACACACTACACATGCACCTAAAGTGCAACTGGTTAGACAGGTAATTAGACACAGCCTAGTGTCCAAATCCAGTATAAAACAATACAACAAAGGCTTTCTCACTCTGCTTTTTAATACAACACCAGGTTATAGTCCAACAGGTTTAATTGGAAGCACACTAGCTTTCGGAGCGACGCTCCTTCATCAGGTGATTCATCACCTGATGAAGGAGCGTCGCTCCGAAAGTTAGTGTGCTTCCAATTAAACCTGTTGGACTATAACCTGGTGTTGTGTGATTTTTAACTTTGTACACTCCAGTCCAACACCGGCATCTCCGAATCATGCTTTTTAATATACTGGGACAATGTCACCCAGCTGCCCATTACCATTGATAATTTGTTCATTTGCATAGTACAAATTAACATCACATTTCAAGAAGCCACAAATATATGTGTTTTGAAAAATGAATAAACTCTTATTGCTTTAGAAAGAGAGGGTCTGTTGAAACACAAGTTATTACAATTCCAGTGCACTGGTGTTAACCTGTAGGCTAAATTGATAATATTAATTTTTTTACAGGCTACCTTATATGGAGAAAAACAAAAGCAGTTAGATGCAACATTAGCAGATTCCTATCTCACTGCAGATGCAGTGAAATATTAACAAGATTGTGCAGGCGAATTTAATCACAACACTTTGCAAGATAGTACATCACACTCCGTTCCAGGAATAGTTGGCAATCAAAAAATCATCTCACATCTTTATGAAATGTCAAGATTATTTTACAATTTCTTTTACATTCGAAAATTGACTAACTTTTTTTAACTTCCATTAGAATGAGATATGTTTTAGATCAAAATACTGTGAAAGTATGGGATTCGGAGTGGTGAGGCATGCATTGGGATTACAAAATGTTTGCGTGTCAAAAAGTGCATTAAATTATATTTAATTTGTTCATGGGACTGAGACAATTGATTACCAATAAACACAACTATCATACTTTGTGTTAGATTTGATTCCAATCAATGGAGATTTTTCATGCTGATTCCTATTGACTTTGCTGAAAATGTGTTGCTAGAAAAGTGCAGCAGGTCAGGCAGCATCCAAGGAGCAGGAGAATCGACGTTTCGGGCATGAGCCCTTCTTCAGCCCTTCTTCTGCAGTCCTCACTTTCTCCTATTGACTTTGGTTTTGCCAGGGCTCCTTGATGCCACATTAATTCAAATGTTGGCCTTTGATGTCAAGAGTAATCATTCTCGCCTCACCTCTGGAATTCAGCTCTTTTGTCCATGTTTGGATCAAGGCTATAAAGAAGTCAGGAGCTGAGTGGCCCTCATGGAGCCAAAACTGAACATTATTGGATGGGTTAAGTTGAGCAAGTGTAACATGACTGTCAATGACACTCTCTATCAATTTGGTGATGACTGGTGATCATTGCGACAGCCAAACCTCTCAAGGCACAACCAAACTGTCCAAGTACTTCCAAAGCTATCAAGAACTGTCGAACAAATGATTTGAGTTTTTAAACTTAATCAGAGCCTCAAATTTCATTGTTTCATTTGACATGTGCCATGACAGGTATTGTGCTGCGAGACTGAGTTCCGGAACAATCATTTTCACAATTGGGTGCCTACAAAGTGAACATTTTGATAGACATCTTCAGCGTTTGTAAAACAAAATTCTTTTGAGAATTTAAGTAAAATATTTGTTTTAATCTTGAAGGAATTTCAGTGTACTGAATGTGTTTTACAACAAAAAGAGATAATTTGTCAATGATCATCCAGCATCATAACTTTATTTATAGAACATGAAAAGTGAAGGGGTGTGAGCATGAGGGGTGTGTTATCTTATGTTTTAAACATTGAACAGAGCCACAGTCCCCAGACAATTGCCCTGCCCTGCCCATCCCGGAGGCTAGCACTCTTGCCAGGTTGCCTGGTATGTATTACAATCCAGCCACATACATCTAAAACCAAAAATGGGAACAGCAGACAGACATTTTAAAATGTTGGTTTCCTGGGACTGGGATTTCTCCTGCCTCTGCATGCTTGGCCTAGATTCGGAAATTTGGGCCCTAATCTTTTACACTATGTTCTACACATGCTGTAAGAAAAAACCTTTAAATCTGATGACAGGTCATACCAGTCAGCTGTTTCTCCCTCTACAGATGCTGCCTGTTCTGAATACTTACAACATTTTGTTTTAGTGGAAAGCTTTTCATCTTGCAGTCATCAGGATGAAGACAGAAGAAAGCAAAGTTTAAAAAGAGATTAATTTATAGAGCAGAAGTGAACAATGCTGTTTAGTTGAGCTGGGGGTTGGTGCAGCAATGCCACTGGATCTGTTCACTATTAATCTTAGTTAGCTTAGGTAATTAATGACCTATAACAACATTAAAAGAGGCTGTACCTTCAAACATGTCCTTGCCAACTTTGGTCCAACCAACCAGTCCTCTTTTTATCCACGAGTTACTGTTCCCTTTTGAAGTTTCTTTTCTTGCATTTCCTGTTCTGATGAGGGCAAGTCTAAAAGCTTCTCATTAAGAAACGATTTGGAGATTGTTGATCCCTGCTATATTCCTCTAGCAACATCCTGATCAGATTCTAGCTGCTTGGTCTAAGCTTAATCAGCTAACTAAGATTGACAGGTAACACATTCAAATGCAACTCCATGCCAACCACTCACAGGAGTTGTGTAAATTTTGGTTTCCCAAAACCCAAAGGAAATTGGAATTTCCTGCTGCTGGAAGTCAAAGCTTCTTGCTACTGGAAATGAAATCTTTGAAAGTTATAAAAAATGTTGAAAGCACATGCCAAGGATTTAATTTGGTTTCTCACCGGGAATGTACAAGTGGAGAGTGAAGGATTTTCATTTGTTTTGCAGGTTGTATTGCAAGGAAATAAATATTAAATGAAGATTAATCTGCAGAACCTGTTCTTTTGGCTTTATCAGAAACACTGGTTAAAGCTTGTTATTTATTAGCGAAGTGTAATTTTGTGGAGAGTTGTGCAGTGCCTCTCTCTCTGTGGGGCCCAGCATGATTTCTCGCTCTCTCATCCCAAACTCACCTCATTAACTATCTAACCTGTCCCTATAGCAACATACTCATCCAGTTCTAGCCTGATTCTATCACTCACTGTACCCGAATTAATTTGCGACGCTGCACGGGGATACAGAACAGATCCCGGGTGCCAGCACCATCTTTAAAAGGTCATTGTGAACCTGCACAAGTTCCTCAGTCCTTAGCTGCCCTACAAGGTGACTGATATTTGTCCCAAGCACTGCAGAGAAGGGTAGGCTGGTATCTCCTCACTTTATAGATGGGAACCTGAAATCCTAGAGAAGTAGGCCATCCAGGACAGGGCATGAAGGCCACAATACCAAAGCCTGCTGGCCTGAGCGGAGTTTGCCATGCAAATCAGAGTGATTTCAGCTGTCTGGACGATACCCAGCAGTGTCTGAAAAAAAATCAATGACCTCTCCACTCCATCATACACCACGACCTTCTCTCTGCGAGTCTACACTCATTTTATCTCTGCTATCGCACCCAGCTCTCCCCTGCTCTGCTACTCTCACAAGTGAATGCAGCATCATCCTCACTGACTCTTGCCTATCCCAACAATACCGAGCCTGCAGGTTCTCTGCAATTCCTACTCACTCACTCAGGACAACTCTCCACTTTCCCACCTGGATTCACAATAATAGCTGTGGCCCCACTTTCATCTCACTGAATCCCTCCCTTCCTCCCACTGTAGGAGACAACAGCCCATAAAAGGACAAAAAGAGTCAAGCTGACAGGTGGGCTGCCTAACATTTCGACTCTCACTCCTTTGTAGGAGAGGGTCTTGACTGCTCCAAGTGGTTGACTGACTGCGTCTAAGCCCCTGGAATGATATTGGAGGCTGTCCTTGACTTATTACACTGGCGTACACTGACTGAAAGACGTCTGACGTATCGTTACTGGGGACTGCTGACAACCATGACAAATGTCCTCGCTTTGTGCCTGTGCTAAATTGTAAGGTGAGACAGAAGAACTGAGAATCTAGTGGCTCTGGCTGCTGGAGGTGGTGGGCAACGCGGGGTGCGGAAAGTGTGACAAGGTAAGGTAATGCAGGAATGCAGTGAGCATCCAAGTTGGCTCAAGGTCAATGAGCTGTAAGACAGCATGCAAACATCCCTGAGGTGCAACCTAGTCCAATCTGTGAGCTGCATGCTAAGTATCCTTGCAGCAACATTGCAATGCTAGTTGTCAATGCATCCAAAAAGTGCAGTTTTAGATTTAAGGGTAAGGTCCTGCAAAGTGTTGCCAAACAATGAGACCTTGGAGTGCAGGTTCATAGTTCCTTGAAGGTGGAGTCTCAGTTCGGCAGGGTAGTGAAGAAGGCATGTGATACGCTTGCCTTGATTGGTCAGTGCATTGATCATAGGAGTTGGGAGGTCATGTTACTGCTGTACAGGACATTAGTGAGACCACTATTGGAAAACTGCAT
The DNA here is from genome assembly GCF_004010195.1 of Chiloscyllium plagiosum. NCBI lineage: Eukaryota > Metazoa > Chordata > Chondrichthyes > Orectolobiformes > Hemiscylliidae > Chiloscyllium > Chiloscyllium plagiosum. The sequence continues at coordinate 44,362,625 of NC_057721.1, read as the reverse complement.
TCAATTCTGGTCTCCCTGCTATAGGAAACATGTTGTGAAGCTTGAAAGGGTTCAGAAAAGATGTACAAGGAAGTTGTCAGGGTTAAAGGATTTGAGCTATAGTGAGAGGCTGAACAGGCTGGGGCTGTTTTCCCTGCAGTGTCGGAAGCTGAGGGATGAACTTATAGAGGATTATAAAATCATGAGGGGCACGGATAGGTAAATAGACAAGGTCTTTTCTCCAGGGTAGTGGAGTCCAGAACTAGAGGGCATAGGTTTAAGGTAAGAAGAGAAAGTTTTAAAAGGGACTTAAAGGGCAACATTTTCATGCAAAGGATGGTGCGTGTCTGGAATGAGCTGCCACTGGAAGTGGTGAAGGCTGGTACAATTACAGGATTTGAAAGGCATCAGGATGAGTATATGAATAGGAAGGGTTTAGAGGGATATGGGCTAAGTGCTGGCAAATGGAAGTGAATTAGGTTAGGATATCTGGTTGGTGCAGACGAGTTGGACTGAAGGGTATGTTTCCATGCTCTACATCTTTATGACTTTAAATGTTCTGGAAATGGATAGGAAAGATGCTTATGAGAGTCCAGAGATGCTGGAAAGTATGGATGCCCACATGTATGGACTCTGGGGTGGGAGAAGTGTCAGCTGCTCTAGAGCATGAGACGTTGCTGTGAGCTGTCCAAGATGGTGGTCCACAGGAACAAGCATTGAGTTGAAGTTGCCAGGTGCTTGCTCTGACTTTCATGTCAGGAATTGTTGGCACTGAGTTTGCTTACGGCAAATAGTAGCATAGGAAAAACTGTATATTAATGAAGCGAGATTTGCAGTTAACGAAGCCAGCTGTGAGCAATAAACCACAGAAATGAACATCTCAGTGATCCCTAGCAAGAATCTTGTCTCAATACCTGGAACTCTGTTTGAAAATGCAATATGTTGCTCCCAACATTCAGAAAAGCTTCATTTGACCTCTCACATAATACTGACATCATGGTGGGCAAGTTATTGGAGGGGATCCTGAGGAACAGGATTTACATCTATTTGGAAAGGAAGGATTAACGAGGGATAGTCAATGTGGCTTTGTGTGTGGGAAATCGTGTCTCACAAATTCGATTGAGATTTTTGGTTTGATTAAGTGACAAAGAAGATTGATGAAGACAGAGTGGTGGACATGATCAATATGGACATTTGACAAGGTTCCTCATGCTAGACTGGTTGGCAAGGTTAGACCACATGGAATACAGGGAGAACTAGCCATTTGGACACTGAACTGGCTCGAAGATAGAAGACAAAGGGTGGTGGTGAAGAATTGCTTTTCAGACTGGAGACCTGTGACCAGCAGTGTGCCACAAGATACAGGGAGAACTAGCCATTTGGACACTGAATTGGCTCGAAGACAGAAGACAAAGGGTGGTGGTGAAGAATTGCTTTTCAGACTGGAGACCTGTGACCAGCAGTGTGCCACAAGAATCGGTGCTGTGTCTACTGCTTTTCATCATTTATATAAATGATTTGGATGTGAACATAGGAGGTATGGTTGGTAAGTTTGCAGATGACACTAAAATTGCAGACGTAGTGGACAATGAGTACAATGGGATCTTGATCAGTTGGGCCAATGGGCTGACGAGTGGCAGATGGATATAATTTAGATAAATGTGAGGTGCTGCATTTTGGAAAGGCAAATCAGGGCAGGACTCATAGACTTAATGGTAAGTTCGGGGGGGGTTACTGTGTTACTGAACAAACAGACCTTGCAGTGCAGGTTCATAGTTCCTTAAAAGTGGAGTCACAGGTAGATGGGATAGTGAAGAAGGCATTTGGTGAGCTTCCCTTTATTGGTCAGAGGATTGAGTACAGGAGTTGGGAGGTCATTTGCAGTTGTACAGGACATTGGTTAAACCACTTTTGAAATATGCTTGCAATTCTGGTCTCCCTGCGAAAGGAAAGATGTTGTGAAACTTGAAAGGGTTCAGAAAAGATTTACAAGGATGTTACCAGGTTGGAGGGTTTGACCTCCAGGGAGCGGCTGAACAGGCTGGGACTATTTTCCTTGGGACGTCGGAGGCTGAGGGGTGACCTTATACAGGTTTATAAAATCATGAGGGGCATGGATAGGTTGAATAGCCAAGGTCTTTTTCCGAGAGTGGGGAAATCCAAAATTAGATGGAATAGGTTTCAGGAGAGAGGGGAATGATTTAAACAGGACCGACGGGTCAACTTTTTCACACAGATGGTTGTGTGTGTATGGAATGAGCTTCCATAGGAAGTGAAGAAGGGTGGTACAATTATAGCATTCAAAAGGCATCTGGATGGGTACATGAACAGAAAGGACCTTGCATGCAGTACAGTGCTGTCACTCTGACTCCCACATTTCTCAACACAGCTCATGTTCTTTAGGCCATGTAAGATTCTTCAAGATTATTAAATATGATGAGCTTCTTTCATGGCAATTATTTTCCTGAAGAAGGGCTTATGCCCAAAACGTCGATTCTCCTGTTCCCTGGATGCTGCCTGACCTGCTGCGCTTTTCCAGCAACACATTTTCAGCAATTATTTGGCTAGAACTACAAAGTGAACTTTGCATTCATTGTGGCCCCAGAAGCTGACTAGAGTAAATTAACCTTGGCAAACAATGCAAGTACAGTGTAATGGGGTCTAATTCTGAAAGTTAGCACTGGAATGGGAGAAGAGAAGCTTGTATGTTACAACTGCTGTTCTTATGTACTCCCTTAATAGTTGCCTCTGTGTAACAGAACAAGGTCAATGATTTTTTTAAACATTTTCATTTTAGTATAGAGGGTTCCAAACCAAACGTGCTGTTAGTGGGCGGCACAATGGCACAGTGGTTAGCACTGCTGCCTCACAGTGCCAGAGACCTGGGTTCAATTCCCGCCTCAGGCGACTCTCTGTGTGGAGTTTGCACATTCTCCCCGTGTCTGCGTGGATTTCCTCCGGCTGCTCTGGTTTCCTCCCACAATCCAAAAATGTGCAGGTTAGGTGAATTGGCCATGCTAAATTGCCCGTAGTGTTAGGTGAAGGGGTAAATGTAGGAGAACGGGTCTGGGTGGGTTGTGCTTCGGCGGGTCGGTGTGGACTTGTTGGGCCGAAGGGCCTGTTTCCACACTAAGTAATCTAATCTAAAGCATTCAAAAAGGCAATGCAACATCAATCTCTCAAGATGGCAGTAATGTTCATCCCATAAAAATATTTTTTAAAAGTGCTGCCTATTCCCCAGCTTGTGGTTTTTAAGTTACCCATCTCCTTAGCAACCTAGAGTTACTTAGGCATAATGAAAGAAAATGCATGCAATACTGCATCTTATTCATTATTATTAGATATATTTACATCTACCTAAATATCACTTCTCCAGGAAAATCCCATTCATGTCAGGCAGCATGGTGGCTCAGTGGTTAGCACTGCTGCCTCACCGCACCAGGGACCTGAGTTCAATTCCAACCTCTAGTGACTGTCCACATAGAGTTTGCACATTCTCAGTGTGTCTGCGTGGATTTCCTCCAGGTGCTGCGGTTTCCTCCCACAATTCAAAGATGTGCAGGTTAGGTAAATCGGGTGTGCTAAATTGCCTACAGTGTTCAGCGATATATAGGATAGGTGCATTAGTCAGGAGTGAATATAGGGTAGGGGAATGGGTCTGGGTGGGTTACTCTTCAGAGGGTTGGTGTGGACTTGTTGGGCTGATGGGTCTGTAGGGATTCTAAGGAGGTGACAAAATTCCCTAATTTCTCTCTCCTGTCCACAATGCCATCCTAGAAAGAGAGGAAAGTCTAGGCTACTGATTTGTTGCAAAATAATGCAGTTATGTAGTTGTTATAAAGCTCAAGTCATGAGTCAGCTAGAATTGCTTCAGTTTTAAACATAGGTTTCACGTCAGTGTGGCATAAGCATGTGATCTCCAATTTGTCACTGTTTATCTAACTTCAACCAATGTCACAAATTCACTTCGTAATTTTCATTAAATTTTCATCTGTAAACAGCAAAGTCTTTAAGTATACAAATATCTTACATAATAAGAGACTACACTCTGAATGTACATCATTGAATCAAAACCATTTTGGAGCATCATGGGGAGATGGAAATACTTGCCTGCTCTACATAGAACATAGAACATAGAACAATACAGCACAGAACAGGCCCTTCGGCCCACGATGTTGTGCCGAACATTTGTCCTAGCTTAAGCACCCATCCATGTACCTATCCAATTGCCACTTAAAGTTCGCCAATGATTCTGACTCTGCCACTCCCAAAGACAGCGCATTCTATGCCCCCACCACTCTCTGGGTA
>NC_057721.1:44343340-44357681 GCF_004010195.1 Chiloscyllium plagiosum | reverse complement strand
AGAACTGATCCCTGCGGAACTCGACTTGTAACTGGGCTCCAGGCTGAATATTTACCATCTACTACCACTCTCTGACTTTGACCGGTTAGCCAGTTCTCTATCCAACTGGCCAAACTTCCCACTTTCCCATGCCTCCTGACTTTCCGCATAAGCCTACCATGGGGAACCTTATCAAATGCCTTACTAAAATCCGTGTACACTACATCCACTGCTCTACCCTCATCCACATGCTTGGTCACCTCCTCGAAGAATTCAATAAGACTTGTAAGGCAAGTCCTACCCTTCACAAATCCGTGCTGGCTGGCCATAATCAAGCAGTGTCTTTCCAGATACTCATAAATCCTATCCCTCAGTACCCTTTCCATTACTTTGCCTACCACCGAAGTAAGACTAACTGGCCTGTAATTCCCGGGGTTATCCCTATTCCCTTTTTTGAACAGGGGCACAACATTCGCCTCTCTCCAGTCCCCTGGTACCACCCCCCGTTGACAGTGAAGACAAAAAGATAATTGCCAACGGTTCTGCAATTTTCTCTCTTGCTTTCCAAATAATCCTCAGATATATCCCGCCAGGCCCGGGGGACTTGTCTATCCTCAAGTTGTTCAAAATGTCCATCACATCTTCCTTCCTAACAAGTATCTCTTCAAGCTTACCAGTCCGTTTCACACTCTCCTCTTCAACAATACGGTCCCTCTCGTTTGTAAATACTGAAGAAAAGTACTCATTCAAGTCCAAAGATGTGCAGGTCAGGTGAATTGGCGATGCTAAATTGCCCGTAGTGTTAGGTAAGGGGTAGATGTAGGAGTATGGGTGGGTTGCGCTTCGGCGGGGCGGTGTGGACTTGTTGGGCCGAAGGGCCTGTTTCCACACTGTAAGTAATCTAATCTAATCTAAACCTCTCCTATCTCTTCCGACTCAATACACAGTCTCCCACTACTGTCCTTGATCGGACCCACCCTCGTTCTCATCTCTTGATATAGAACTTGTATCTGAAGTTTATGAAACACTTTGTACAATTATGTTATCTTCACTGTTTTATAAACTCATAACTGAAGATACAAAATACTACTTCAGAAGCTGTTACAGGTAAATCTTCCAGAATTATTCAGATTTTTTTATTGGAAACCTACAATCAACTCAGGAGTATAGGTGAAGAGGTTTCAAAGTCATCATTCCACTGAACAGAAAAGAAAATGCTATTCTTCTTTTTCCGAAATAAAGTATTGATTTCAAACAGACAGGTACCCACCAGAATACCAAGAGAAATTTCAAACCTGTAGTCTGTAAGGAATTGAGTAATCTCATCACAATAAGGTAGCGATGTCTGGGAAACAGTGTAACTAATAATATGTATATACAGTGTCAATCCCTCTGCACAGGAGTTTAAAGAGGGCTTATCAAACTGAGCATGATTTATTCATTCTAAATGCACACTTTGCCCTTTTGTTTGCAAATTTTATAATCAAGCAGTAAATATGGCATTCAACTGGCATATCTACCGCTAACTGTTCCATAACGGACAGCAAATAAAACTTTTGTTTATAATTCTCACTCTCAGTTCATTTTTACATTCACCATTGAATATCCTTAAGACAGAAATTTGTCTGAGGTGGTGATGAATACACAGTGCATGGAACTGAATAACAAATGGTGCACACATTGAGTGATCATTCCAGTTATGGTTACCACCACCACCCAAGACAAATTTCCAATCCCTTAGCTGTTGACAGATTTTTTTGCCATTGCTAGATCTAAACTGTTTGAGTGATATAAGTGTTCAATAAACCTGTTGAAGCAATGTGAGATGGCCATTGTAAAAGCTAATAGAATTTAGACCGTATTTCCAAGCCTACAGCTAGTAGTGCTCTACTTAGGTTATATAAAGCTCTGTTATGAAGTACGGTGTCCAGTTTTGAATTGAATTGAATTACCTTTATGTTTTGACCTCTGCACAAGGCAAATTATATTGCATCTCTGGAGAGGATGCAGAGTACATGACCACATTGTTACTCATCTTTCAAATACTTGGTTTAAGATATAAACATTCTAAAAACTAGGCTTCTTTAGTTCAAGGGAACTTGCAAAAAGATATGAACAAGATTTTTAATGAAATGATTCAATTCAGTTCAATAATTTATTTAAAATGGAAGAAGAATATAAAATAAGATTCATGCTTGCAACATTCATAAAGGATTAGCAGAGTCATTACTCTCTGGATTGAAGCACAACAACGTGCATACTAACATCATAACATGAGAAACAGGATCAGGAATAGGTAATCGAGTCCATTGAGCAGCTTCTACCATTCAATAAGATCATGGTTTTAACTTCAATTTTCCGCTTGTCCTTCAGAAAATTTTAATAGTCTTGTCAATCAAAAATCTGTCTAACTCAGCCTTGAATATATTCAAAGTCCAAACTCCTGCAAAATCTTATATGTTTCAATAAGATCATCTCTCATTTCCTATACTACAATGATAAAAAGAATGAACTTGCTCATCGTTTCAAAAGACTAACTCGTCATCCCAGGGATCAGAGTAATGAACACTCACTGAGCTGCTTTCAATGCAAAATATCCCTCATTAAGTAAAACAAGCAAAATTATACCCCAGGTATGTTTGTCCATTCAGTTACAGCAAGATTTCTCCAATTTATACTTCATTCCTCTGCAATAAAAGGAACAATTTTATTAATTCATTTACAAAGAGGTTCAAGTTCCTTGCACTGTAGCATTCTGCCATTTTTCTCCATTTAAATAACATTCCATTCTTCTGTTCTTTCTGCTAATGTACATAGCTCCCGTTATATTCCATCTATTAATTTTTAAAATTTGTTTATTGCTGCTGGACTATCACTGCTTTGGTGAGCAATTATTGCCCACGAGAATGTGGTTCTGAGCTCTCTTTTTGAACCTCTGCAGTCCTGTGACGTAGTTGTAGAGGGTATTATCAGAGGGAGGTTTTGGTGAGTCAGGAACTGGATACTTCCCACAGGAATCCTAGCCCCTGACCTGCTGCTGCAAATATTTGAGGACCCAGTGCTGATATCTGTAACACTCCACTACTTACAGTTTGCCAGCCATAAAGTGACCCATTTATCTTAAATCTCAGTTTGTTGTTAGTTAGTCAATCCATTATCCATGCTCATAAATCACCCTCAACACCATTAACTCCTAATATTGTGCAGCAATATCTTTTATGGCACCTCTTCAAATATCATTTGAAAATCTGAATGCATTACATCTACAGATGCCCCTTTATCCACCTTGTTTCTTATATGCAATCATAACAGGATTGAGTTTTACAATCAGTTTGAGGGAGAGAAGAAAAGGTTCAAGGTGAGCATTTTATACTTGATGAAAAATCTGACAGTACAGCTAACTAATAGCAAACTAGAATAAGTGACAGGTGATTGGAGATATAATGACATACATTTAATGGGATAGTTCACAATACATGGAATAGATACACTTCAGAGAAAGAAAAATTCCAAAGGAAGGATACAGAAGCTAGAAAAATTAAAGTTAGTATCAAGCATTAAATCAAGTATATAAGTGCACAAAAATGGGTGCGAGATCAAGGAATTGGGCAGAATATAAGGAATAGCAAAAAATGATTATAAGGTTAAATAAAGATGGGAAAAAAAGTGAGAGAAAGCTAGCTAGAAATATAAAATCGAATTGTAAGAGTTTCCATAAATATTAAAGAAAGTAAAAGGTATCAAAAAAAAAGTTGGCCTGATTGGAAATGAGACTGAAGAAGTATCAAGAGAAAATTAAGGAAATACCAGATGAAATCAACAGAAATTTTGCATCCATCTTCTCTACAGAGGACAAAAGTGACATCCTAGAAATAGCTGTAAATCAGCAAATGGAAGGGAGATGGGAACTCAAGAAAATTACAATTATTAGGGAAGTTATACTGAGCAAATCATTGGGTCAGAAGACTGACAAGTCCCAGATCCTGGTGGATTTTATCCTAAACTACTCAAATTGGTAACTAATGAGATAATTCATGCATTAGTTTGAATTTTTCCAAAGCTTGTTAGATTCAGAGATAGTATCATTATTTTGGAAGATTGCACATATAACTCATTCAATCAAAAGGGAGACTGAAAGAAGGAAATAACGGACCAAATTTCTGCATAGCAAAAATGTTAGAAGCCATAACTAAAGACATTATAGCCAGGCATATAGATCATAGAACAGTACAGCACAGTACAGGCCCTTTGGCCCTCGATGTTGTGCCAGCCTTTTATCCTACTCTAAGATCAAACTAACCTAATGCCCTTCATTGTACTAATTTTCATGTGCTTATCCAAAACTTATTTAAATATCCCTAATGTCTCTGACTCTATTGCCACTGCTGACAGTGCATTCCATGCAACCACCACTCTCTGTGTAAAGAACCTACCTCTGACAACTCCCCTAAACCTTCCTCCAATCACCTTAAAATTGTGCCCCCTCATGATAGCCATATCTTGTACATCTCTATCAAGTCACCTCTCACCCTTCTTCGCTGCAATAAGAAATGCCCTAGCTCTCTCAACCTTTCTTCATAAGACATGCCCTCCAGTCCAGGCAGCATCCTGGTAAATCGCCCCTGCACCTTCTCTAAAGCTTGCACATCTTTCCTATAATGAGGTAACCAGAACTGAACACACGATTCCAAGTGTGGTCTAACCATAGAGCTGCAGCATAACCTTGCGGCTCTTAAACCCCCCGGCTAATGAAAGCATATGTTTGCTTAATAACCCTATCAACCTGGGTGGCAACTTTTAGGGATCTATGGACATGGACCCAAAGATCCTTCTGTTCCTCCACACTGCCAAGAATCCTGCCTTTAACCCTGTATTCTGCATTCAAATTCAACCTTCCAAAGTGAATGGCTTCACACTTTTCCAGGTTGCACTCCATCTGCCACTTATCAGCTCAGTTCTGCATTCTGTCAATGTGTTGTTGCATCCTACAACAGCCCTACGTCCTATCCACAACTCCACCAACCTTCGTGTCACCAGCAAACTTACTAACCCACTCTTCCACTTTCTCATTCAAGTCATCTATAAAAATCACAAAGAGCAGAGATCTCAGAACCGATCCCTGCGGAACACCTCTGATCACCGAGTTCCAAGCTGAATACTTTCCATCTACCATCACCCCCCCCCCCCACCATCTTCAATGGGCCAGCCAATTCTGTATCCAGACAATACAGGTTTCCTCTATCCCATGCCTCTTTACTTTCTGAATGAGCCTAACCTGGGGAACTTTATCAAATGCCTCACGAAATCCATGTCCACCACATCCACTGCTCGACCTTCATCAATGTGTTTTGTCACTTCCTCAAAGAATTCAATAAGGTTTGTGAGGCATGATCTGCCCCTGCAGATAAATATAAAGTAATCAGGCAGATTCAACATGGTCTCACAAAAGGCAAATCATACTTAACCTATTTATCTGAGTTTTGTGCTGTTAATATAAGGGAACCAGTGGACTAATCCCTGGAATGGGTGGGTTGATTTATGAGGAAAGTTTGGATAGGTTCGGCATATATCCACTGGAGTTTAGAAGGGCGACTTGATTGAAACATAAAATTCTAAAGAGTCTTGACAGATTGAATGTGGAAAGGATTTTTTTTTCTTGTTGGTGCATCTAGAATTAGGAATTATTGTTTAAAAATGCATTGCCCATTTAAGACAAAGATGAGAAGATTATTCTCAAGAACATCATGAATCTTTGGAAATCTCTTGCCTGAAAGTGTGGTGGAAGCAGTCTTTGAATATTTTTAATACAGAATTAGATAAATTATTGATAAACAAGGAGATAAAATGTTATTGGGGCGAGGAATGTGAAATCATATGATCAGCCCTGAGCAGGCTTGAGGGGTTGAAAGGCCCACTCCTGTTCCTAATTCGTATGTTCATACATAAGTCTGTAAGACTAATAAATCTATCAAGCACATTTTCCCTCTCATAAAACCACTCTGACTGCTTGATGATTTTCTAAACGTCTCACTTATTTCCTTAATAACACATTCTAGCATTTTTGGAATGACAGATCTGAATATAATTGGGGCATAATTTCCAGCTTTTGTCTCCATCTTTTCTGAAATAGTGGCATTACAGTTGTAGTTTTCAAATCTGCTGGTACCTTTCCAGAAGAAAGGAAATTTTGGAAGATTACAACTAATGTTTCCACTATCTCTGCAGATACTTCCTTTAAGGATCTAAGCCATCAGGACCAGGTGACTTGATAGTCCATGCTCCCAATAGTTTTCCTTGTACTTTTTTGTGTTGATCATGTTATTTTAAGACTATTCCTCCATTTGCCCTGATTTTCTATTTTTCTTTATATTTCTGTTTTCTACTGTGAAGATAAATGCAAAAAATGACACCAAGCCATTATGATTCTTTAAATGGTTAATTGCAACTGTGATGTGCATGGGCTATCGTGATTTTCCAAAGTTGCTTCTGGGATTTGGAAAGTCTTTAGCTCATTCAGCCACAGGTCTTTTTTTTGGCCCCTTCCTGGACATCGAACGGTTGGGAGTAGGGTGTGCATGAGAGTACCATGAATTGAGGACAAAGATTTTACTTTTTGTTATTTTTCTTCTTATATTTTCATACCAGTTAATAAGTTAATTTAGAAGGTCATGAAAATTCATGTTGCTAAATTAGGCTTTTTTTTTCTGAAACTGGTGTTAAGATGTTCCTCAAGAGTTTTGTTTGTTCCATAAAATACCTGACTCTGGAATGCTTGATGTGACTGCTCAGTGCCAAACTAGATAAGTGTTCTATTCCTCAATAGTCATTTCTCACTTTGAGAGAAAATATATACTTTCTAAAATTAACATTCTGAATGAATATGTTTTACACTTCCAGAAATGCAGTAATTTGAGACATGGCTCATTTCAGTGCCATTTCCCATTTTCAGAAAACTCTGCTGTGAATTCATCAAATTAAATTAATATTTTTTTTAAAATGGCATTAAACATTGTGATTTATAACTATTTGAAGTTTTTTTAATATTCTAAGCTGTACACATATCTCAAGATATACAAACTAAATCCAGATCAAAGTATCTAATTGGGTAGGTGCTGGACTGGAATTATTCTGTTCAATTCTAATTTTATACATGGAATGATATTCAAATAACCTTATGCCTGTGGCATCATCACAAGATGTACATCAGCACTGAAATCGAAAACCATCAGAATCGTGATGCTAATTCAATTATCTTCTACTGTAAAGGTCATGGGGCCAATATGAGCCCAGGTTTGATCAACATAATCAGAAGTCAATCCAGACTGAACAAGTAAACAAACATGGGCTTTCAGTACTGAGATCCAGCAGGAACTGTTTGATCATGAACATCATCAGGTTCTGCCAGTGTCACTGAACAAAAAGAAAAAAAAGGCGGCGATTCGAGAGAGTTAAGATCTATTAATGAGCTTTATCATTCCTTTCCAAACAAAAATTTAACGTATGTTTGTCCGAAGAAAGTACAACTGTAAACAGATATTGAAAAATGTTGGGAAAAAATGTTGCACTTTGAAAATCTATTCCTACCAGAGACTGCCTTTATGCGACTCTCTGAAGAGGTGATTTGTACAATCCGGAGCTACTGTAATGTCACGGTATATCCAAGGATTTGTTTAGTTAACAGTGAAGACTTTAATTTGCAACTGAAACACCGTTAATCGAAAACTATGAACCTGTTAGAAGTGTACTTTTGATGCAAGAACATCGCGGTTATAAGATGCTGTTAAGAACAATTCAAAACACTGAATCGTAAAGCAACGGTTATTAATGTTTTCAAAAATAAAAACTCACCCAATATCATTACGATCAAGTGAATAGGAAGGCAATTCATTTTTTAACTGAAGCTTTGCTTCCAACTGTATAAAGGACGCCTCTGTTTATAATCAGATTACAGCTCGGTCCCTCTCACTAGTGCTCTTTAATCCTAAATCACTGAAGATTCCGTTTTGAGCGCCTCGATGTTGTTACTGGAGACAGGGAACTCGCAGGTGTTGGAAGGTGCTAAGCACCAGCTGTCTCTGCAGTAAGGAATGGTCTGCTCTCCAGGTGAGGGCTGCGTTTGGCCGAAGTGCGTTCAGGGCTCCTCACACTCTCTTTCCAGCCCTCAACCCCTCACTTCATTCGAGCAGCGGCTCCGTTGGACTGGGAACACACAAGCACTATGTCTATAGGCTGGAGTGCAATAGTTTGAATGGTTGGGATCCGCCCAGGAGCTGGGAGATAGCGATCCAGTTACATAGCACTACTGGGGCTGGAGCCTTGACGTCAAGGAGGGGGTGGAAATGTGGGCTGGCCCAGCCTTGAGAAAACGAGTGAGTGGAAAGGATCAGAATCGATGACCACCGGCACTGAATAGTAAGGGAGGAACGAAGAGAAACAGAACAAAGAGTCATGGAGCAGCCATGAAACAGAACCGAAGGGGAAAAGCGGGTAAAGGTAGAAGGGAGGGAGGACCAGAATTCTCACAGAGGAACAAAGGGAACATGGACGGAGTGTGGAGTACTGCTTTCTAAAACACAATTGCTGAACAGAGAATAAAGACTGATAAAGAATAAAGAAGTAGCCGGCGCTACTTACTTAGATCTGAACTACATTTAATCATTTCCCATAGCTTTTCAAATAATAATAAGAAACCTTATTGTGCTGAAAATACAGCGAACAGTGAATACAATTGACTGATAATTCATTAAACCTCCCGCTTCAGCTAAAAGCAGATACACTGATCCCTCTGATTTTCGATAACTTGGAAAAACTCTAGTTTTAGAAGTAGTCTTAAACCAGAATTAGACAATATCTGAAACTGCTTAACTCTTAACAAAACCCCTCTGTGGATGGGAAACAAACACATCTGAAATTGCTGGCAAAACTTAGCAGCTCTGAAAGCATCCGAGGGAAGGTTCTGATGAAGAGTCACCGGATTCCAAATATTAACTCTGCTTTCTCCCCACAGACCTGCTGAGTTTCGCCAGCACTTTTTGTCTTTGTTTCCGATCCGCGATTCTTTGTTTTAATCTTGTATAAAAGTGTAAGACCAGTCTTTTTAAAATATGTACATCTTACAGATGGGAGTGTGTTTACTTGATTATCTGGTGAGATCGCGAGAATGCAAAACAATAGGGCTTTCCACAAGAGTTTGATTTTTGAACATCCGTAGGAGCTAAAATAAGTTTGCTAAAATGTAAATTAAGCAGTCATTTTCTTTTCAGATTTGAAGACAGTACGTTTTGTCTCCTCACTGACATACTTCAGAAAGCGCTTCAGTGACACCCTCGGGGCCTCACTGACAAAGCGCGGCATTCCCACAGACACTTGGTAATCACTAATCCAAACCGTCCAAAGTGGAGGAAGAGCTGGAAATGTGTTGCTGGAAAAGCGCAGCAGGTCAGGCTGCATCCAGGGAACAGGAGAATCGACGTTTCGGGCATAAGCCCTTCTTCAGGAATGGGGAAAGTTTGACGGTCCTGTCCCCATTAGTCCAAGAACTCCCCACCTACGTTCGTGACACCACCCACGCCCTCCACCTCCTCCAGGATTTCCGCTTCCCCGGTCCCCAACGCCTCCAAAGACCTGCATATCCTTGGTGGAGTGGGAGGGGGAATTGAAATGCCTCACCTTGACCTCTTTACACCTATCACATTTCCGACTCCTCCCCCAAGTCCCTCCTCCCTACCTTTTATCTTAGCCTGCTGGACAAACTTTCCCCATTCCTGAAGAAGGGCTTATGCCCGAAACGTCGATTCTCCTGTTCCCTTCCCTGGATGCTGCCTGACCTGCTGCGCTTTTCCAGCAACACATTTCCAGCTCTGATCTCCAGCATCTGCAGACCTCACTTTCTCCTCAAAGTGGAGGAAGAACAACCGGGAAGGTATCCAGCAACTGGTGACTTGCCTTCCGGAAAAAGCGGAAGCCAGGCATAAACAGCAGGAGGAGTGCGCACACCAATGCCCCATCCATCCCTTCCTGCAACCAGCACCTGCCCCAAGTGTATTGAGCTTTTGGTAGCCATGTTTGTCTACACAGAGACAGAAAACTGCAGATGCTGGAATCCAAGGTAGACAAGCAGGAGGCTGGAAGAACACAGCAAGCCAGGCAGCATCAGGGGGTGGAGAGGTCAATCTTTAAGATCTTAACTTTTCTTCATGGTGCTGCCTGGCTTGCTTTGCCCTTCCAGTCTCCTGCTTCTTTATATCAATTTATGCAGTCACACCTTGAGAGTGGAAGAGAATCATCCTCGCCAATGATGATGATGGCAGACTTATTATTAATGTCACTTAGAATCATTGAGATGTACAGCATGGAAACAGACCCTTCGGTCCAACCTGTCCATACTGACCAAATAGCCCAACCCAATCTAGTCCCATTTGCCAGCATCTGGCCCGTATCCCTCCAAACCTTTCCTATTCATATGCCCATCCAGATGCCTTTTAAATGTTGCACTTATACCAGCCTCCACCACTTCCTCTGGCAGGTCATTTCATACATGTACAATCCTCTGCGTGAAAATGTTGCCCCTTAGGTCTCTTTTATATCTTTCCCCTCTCACCCTAAACCTATGCCCTCGAGTTCTGGACTCCCCCACACCAAGGAAAAGACTTTGTCTATTTATCCTATCCATGCCCCTCATGACTTTATAAACCTCTATAAGGTCACCCCTCAGCCTCCGATGCTCCAGGGAAAACAGCGGCTCCAGGGAAAACAGCGTTAGCCTACTTAACCTCTCCCTATAGCTCAAATCCACCAACCCTAGCAACATCCTTATAAATCTTTCTGAACCGTTTTACAACATCTTTCCATTAGGAAGGAGACCAGAATTGCATGCAATATTCCAACAGTGGCCTAACCAATGTCCTGTACAGCCGCAACATGACCTCCCAACTCCTGTACTCAATACTCTGACCAATAAAGGAAAGCATACCAAATGCCTTCTTCACTATCCTATTTACCTGTGACTCCACTTTCAAGGAACAATGAACCTGCACTCCAAGGTCTCTTTGTTCAGCAACACTCCCTAGGACTTTACCAATTAGTGTATAAGTCCTGCTAAGATTTGCTTTCCCAAAATGCAGCATCTTACATTTATCTAAATTAAACTCTACCTACCACTTCTCAGCCCATTGGCCCATCTGGTCAAGATCCTGTTGTAATCTGAGGTAACCCTCTTCGCTGTCCACTACACCTCCAATTTTGGTGTCATCTGCAAACTTACTAACTGTAACTCTTATGCTCGCATCCAAATCATTTATGTAAATGACAAAAAGTAGAGGCCCAGCTCCGATCCTTGTGGCACTCCACTGGTCACAGGCCTCCAGTCTGAAAAATAACCCTCCACCACCACCCTCTGTCTTCTACCTTTGAGCCAGTTCTGTATCCAAATGGCTAGTTCCCCCTGTATTCTATGAGATCTGACCTTGCTAATCAATCTCCCATGGGGAATCTTGTTGAACACCTTACTGAAGCCCACATAGATCACGTCTACCACTCTGCCCTCATCAGTCCTCTTTGTTACTTCAAAAAACTGAATCAAGTTTGTGAGACATGATTTCCCATGCACAAAGCCATGTTGACTATCCCTGACCAATCCTTGCCTTTCCAAATACATGAGCATCCTTTCCCTCAGGATTCCCTCCAACAACTTGCCCACCACCAACCTCAGGCTCACTGGTCCATAGTTCCCTGGCTTGTCCTTACCACCTTTCTTAAACAGTGGCACCACGTTAGCCACCCTCCAGTCTTCTGGCCTCTCACCAGTGACTATCGATGATACAAATATCTCAACAAGAGGCCCAGCAATCACTTCCCTAGCTTCCCACAGAGTTCTCGGGTACACCTGATCAGGTCTTGTGTATTTATCCACTTTAATGTGTTTCAAGGCATCCAGCACTTCCTCCTTTGTAATATGGACATTTTTCAAGGTATCACCATCTATTTCTCTACATTCTATATCTTCAATGTCCTCTTCCACAGTAAATACAGATGCAAAATACTCATTTAGTATCTCCCCCATCTCCAGCACTCCACACAAAGGCTGCCTTGCAGATCTTTGAGGGGCCCTATTCTCTCCCTAGTTACTCTTTTTGTCCTTAATTTGGAGATGCCGGTATTGGACTAGGGTGTACAAAGTTAAAAATCACACAACACCAGGTTATAGTCCAACAGGTTTAATTGGAAGCACACTAGCTTTCGGAGCGTCACTCCTTCATCAAGTGTTTGTGGTCCACTACCACCTGATGAAGGAGCGTCGCTCCGAAAGTTAGTGTGCTTCCAATTAAACCTGTTGGACTATAACCTGGTGTTGTGTGATTTTTAACTTTGTCCTTAATGTATTTGTAAAATCCCTTTGGAGTCTTCTTAACTATTTGCCAAAGTTATCTCATGTCCCCTTTTTGCCCTCCTGATTTCCCTCTTAAGTATACTCCTACTGCCTTTATACTCTTCTAAGGATTCACTTGATTTATCCTGTCTATACTTGACATATGCTTCCTTCTTTTTCTTAACCAAATCCTCAATCTCTTTAGTCATCCAGCATTCCTTTTACCCTAACAAGAATATACTTTCTCTGGACTCTCGTTATCTCATTTCTGAAGACTTCCCATTTTGCAGTCGTCCCCTTACCTACAAACATCTGCTCCTAATCAGCTTTTGAAAGTTCTTACACAGAGAATAACTTTTCATCACTGCATGATCCTTTGCCTGTCCATTTCTCGGGCTCGGTAAAAACAATGACTGCAGATGCTGGAAACCAGATTCTGGATTAGTGGTGCTGGAAAAGCACAGCAGTTCAGGCAGCATCCAAGGAGCAGTAAAATTGACGTTTCGGGCAAAAGCCCTTCATCAGGAATACAGGCAGAGTACCTGAAGGGTTGAGAGATAAATGAGAGGAGGGTGGGGGTGGGGAGAAAGTAACCTAGAGTACAATATGTAGAGTGATAGGTTAGAGAGGAGTGTGGAGTGGATAGGTGGAAGAGAAGATAGGCAGGTAGGACAAGTCATGGGGACAGTGCTGAGCTGGAAGTTTGGAACTAGGGTGAGGTGGGGGTAGGGGAAATGAGGAAACTGTTGAAGTCCACATTGGTGCCCTGGGGTTGAAGTGTTCCGAGGCGGAAGATGAGGCGTTCTTCCTCCAGGCGTCGGGTGGTGAGGGACCGGCGGTGAAGGAGGCCCAGGACCTCCATGTCCTCAGCAGAGTGGGAGGAGGAGTTGAAATGTTGGGCCCAGGGTGGTGTGGTGATTGGTGCGGGTGTCCCAGAGATGTTCCCTAAAGTGCTCTGCTAGGATGCTGTCTACCTCCCTCCCCCACCCCTCCCCCACTCCAATCTCACCCTCACAACGCGCTGCCCTCTACTCCCTCTGTTCCAATCCCAACCTCACCATCAAGCCAGCAGATAAAGGGGCGCAGTGGTAGTCTAGCATACTGACCTCCACACCACTGAAGCCAGACGCCAACTCGAGGAACCTCCTCCTATCGCCCCCTTGTGCATGACCCCACTCCCCATCACCAAACCATCATCTCCCAGACCATACAGAACCTCATCACCTCAGGAGATCTCCCACCCACAGCTTCTAACCTCATTGTCCGGGAACCCCGCACCGCCTGATTCTACCTCCTTCCCAAGATCCACAAGCCTGACCACCCTGGCCGACCCATTGTCTCAGCATGCTCCTGCCCCACTGAACTCATCTCTACCTACCTTGACACTGTCCTATCCCCCCTAGTCCAGGAACTTCCCACATACGTTCGAGACACCACCCATGCCCTCCAAGACTTCCGTTTCCCCGGCCCCCAATAACTCAGCTTCACAATGGATATCCAGTCCCTCTACATCTCTATCTGCCATGACCAGGGCCTCCAAGCCCTCTGTTTCTTCCTCTCCCGACGTCCACAACAGTACCCTTCCACCGACACTCTCATTCGTTTGGCCGAACTGGTCCTCACCCGTAACAATTTCTCCTTCGAATCCTCTCACTTCCTCCAGACCTAAGGGGTAGCTGTGGGCACTCGTATGGACCCCAGCTATGCCTGTCTCTTTGTTGGCTACATAGAACAATCCATCTTCCGTAATTACACCGGCACCACTCCCCACCTCTTCTTCCGCTACATTGATGACTGCATTGACCTCGTGCTCCCGCGAGGAGGTTGAGCAATTCATCAACTTCACCAATACATTCCACCCTGACCTTAAATTAAATTGGACCATCTCTGACACCTCCCACCCCTTCCTGGACCTCTCCATCTCCATTAATGACGACCGACTTGACACCGACATTTTTTACAAACCCACCGACTCCCACAGCTACCTGGATTACA
>NC_057721.1:44317241-44342588 GCF_004010195.1 Chiloscyllium plagiosum | reverse complement strand
TCCCCTCCCCCACTCACCTATTGTACTCTATGTTACTTTCTCCCCACCCACATCCTCCTCTCATTTATCTCTCCACCCTTCAGGCACTCTGCCTGTATTCCTGATGAAGGGCTTTTGCCCGAAACGTCGATTTTACTACTCCTCGGATGCTGCCTGAACTGTTGTGCTTTTCCAGCACCATTAATCCATTTGGAAGAGCAACACAAAATATATGTACCAAACGATTCAGATCACAGTGAGTCATCAGAAGAATTTCCTGCTGTCTTAGCAAATACACAATGTAGTCTCATACTGAACTATTTAAAAAGCAGTCAAGATTCCATTGCTAATCACGAGGCAGTGACATCAATTAGAATTCTAATGAATCTTACAGAACAAGCTACATGTGGAATTGTTGAATGAAAGAAGGAATGGCATTGCTTATTGTTAAATAGAAGCTAACTCTCACAATGCTAGCTCGCATGTGATGACTGGCATGTTAACACCGAAATTAACACTTATGGAAACCTCCCTTTATGTAAATTGATGCTTCAAGGAGAGTAAAGGAGGAACATTAAGGCATGACCATATAAAGGGAATAGGCATGTCAATAAGTTAGCATTTTCATCCCGTCCAACTTGAATCCAACACTGATTGGAAATTTGTCTTCCCCAGCAGCTATACATGTTTGTAATCTTGATCCATCATTAATCACTCATAAATGTACAGCTAAAACGTGGCAAGAAATAACACTAACACAGCAATAATATTTAAAGAAGCCATTGAATCATTAATGTTGAAAATAGAAATAAACATTGGGACAGGTTGAAGTACTTTTTAAAAATGCTTTTTTGGGTCATTTTAAGGGATGTTTAGCTGTATTTTCTCAGTGATCAATACTGCTTTATGCTAATGTTAGGGGAGAATTGTAGCCACATATTCTACTTCTAAAACTAAACATCCTTTACGCCACTTAAAAAAAAATCACCACCAACCCAAATAATTTTGCCAAGGGTGCAGAGGTATCATCTGGTAGATTCCATGTAATTTCAATGTGACTACCAATATTCCTGAGCCAAATTATTCTGTTGTTTTAACAATCTTGTAAAACAGGTTAAAAAGCAGAAATACTGCTGTCACACACCCCAGCTTAATCTATATATATGTAGTGACTTCAGTGTAAATCAACTATGAAGGACCTACTATTACAGTCTTCTGATATAACTTTGTAAGTTCCTCAAGTATGTAGCAAAGCCAGACAATTCTGAAGAAGACGCATATTGGACCCAAAACATTGTTTCTGTTTTCAAAGATGCTGCCAGACCTGCAGAGTTTCTACTGCAGTTCCTGTTTTTATTTCAGATCTTTAGCATTCACAATACTTTGCTTTAGTTCAGAAAGTTTAAAGGTTTGATTCCCAAGTTTTCTGCATTAAATTTGTTATTGTCATCTAGGGTCACAACTGACCTGGGGTGATTTGGGATAGGAAATTAAGAGAGGGAATTTCCTTCTAATCATTATGACAGTAATCTATACCACAGTGTATGAATATGGGGTGAGCATGGATTTGGGCTAAATTGCAATGTCTATACTTTGTACAAATGTTTATACTTTACTAATGGTTACTTAAATATGAGGGTGTCTGGCAGCTAAAGGACCAATCACAATGAGGAATCATTTCCTCCAAGCTAGAGGTCAACAAAATTTTATGAGAAAGAACAAATACTTTCACAATGTCTTCAATTACTTTAATTTGACATTTATTTATCCCATCACACATGAGCCCTAAGTTTGATATGGTTCATAGACATTTATCTGTAGCTAACTGTTAGATATTCCTGCTCCACCAATGTCAGTGTGCTTCTGGTCCATATAAGTGTAAGGGTCGCAGGTTTGTTCCTGAGTTAGTGTAAGAACATTAACTGTGTTTTTTGAAATACCAGCAAACATTCTTCTAATCCACTCCTGCTTTTTGAACCCTGCTAGAAAATGTACATTTGGAAATCCCAGATGGAAGTAGGAATACAATTCAATTGTAAAATCACCACTTTCCTGTTACACTTCACCATCTAAGGTCACATTTAAAAATGATCACTTGAGTAAGATACCAGAGTGTGACCAGTAACTGTGGAACAATAACTAACAGAAGTTGTCATTTGTTTTGTTCCAATGAGAGTTAAGACATAGAGGAGAATTTCATCCTTTGTGCCAAAATCATTCTTGATTTTAGCTAAATCCTTATTTAAGTCCATCAGTGTTAACCAGAGCTAAAACATTTAAGCTTGTAAAACTTTAAAGCTAATTATGGTCACTGGAATACTGAGCCAAACAGAAATTTTGCCTTATTTCAGCATATTACTATTCAGCATAACTATAATATGTAATGTGGGAAATGTGGGTAACCACAAAACAATTAACTCTCAATGCTTGGAAACTCTGCATTTTCAAACTTCCCTTTAATTTCAATGATAATCAATTTGACAATTCAGAAAGGCCCTCTGCTGCAAAACTGACTTGTCATAGGATCCCAAGAAGTAAGGATTTCAACTGGGATCTACAAGTAGAAACTGTGCCAATTTATTAATGAAGTAGGCCACAGAAACATATGTGTTTATGCCTCTTACAGCTAACATTATATGTATTTAGTTTTATTTTTCCTGTGTTTATTACTGCCAGATAAGTACTCCAATGGAAACTATACTTACAAGTCACATTGAATATGAAAACACAAATTTAGTTGTTTACTACAACACATTTGTGTCCACGTTTAGACATATAATGAGTTCTGGTTAAATCACAAGGAGTTTGTGGTGAGAAAGAAATCCCCTCATGTCCTAATTCAGAGTCCTAATTTTCCCAAACTGAAATTCGTGACTTCCATGGTTTTCAGAAACAGTGAATGGGTTCACAAAGAATAAAATGACAGGTCACTGCTGCCCCCTTGTATTGTCCCAGCAATGGCATGTTGCCAACCACTAGATAAACAGCTGTGGTTGGGCAGTTTGATTGGCTGCAGTGGCTCTTTTAAGGTAAGCTGTAATAAACTTGAATCTTTATAAACAGATCAGGGGTTACCTGGGCGGGTTTTCAAAGCACACTGATTGAACAGGACACAGATTTAGTGACTGGCAGTCACCTGGACAACAAGCGATCAGGATTTTCATCACAAATTGTCATATTTTGATCTATATTACACAGGCCTTAAAAACCAAACCACTGCTTCTTTATTGCACTTTTCTTTTTGTTGGAATGTGGAATTGTGTTAATTTTCAACTGCTAAAATGGGGTTGTGTTGGTAAATAGTTTGGGAAGTGCTTGCCTCATCCTCCCTGCTTAGCAATTTTCTCCAATCCAACGTAGGCCCTTCCAATCTCAGCCCTACAAACTGCTTTTTGAATTGCTTGGGCTTGCATTTTCATGACTGTTAATAATCTCCTGAAATCTTTGTTTTTTTCACCACCTTTAAATCTCAATTACACTACTTCTTTGAGAACCTCCTCATGTCTCTTCTAGTTGATACATGTAATTTTCTATCTTAGAAAGAATCAGGGAATACTTACTATTTTAAGCCTGCTGTGTGAATACAAGTCGCTATTTTCCAAATTTAAAAATATGGAGTAACCTGAAATTATGCAGACAGTACAAGATCATGTTTTAAACGTAAGATGAATCTAATTTAATTGAGTAAGTGCAGCCAAAAAAACATAAGTCCTTTCTAATGTTTCACCAATGAAGTGGTTATTCTTGTAACGTAGAAAGTGTTGGGTGTAACATTTTATTCAATTTTATAATATATGCAATGAAGAAAGATTTAATCTCTATTGCATACCAAATTAACATTATTTTGATCTGTAATTCACAAATAAAAGCCAACTTGGGATGTAAATTAGAAACTTTCTAATGCAGGAACTTACCAGAACAGTCAGCAAAATAATCCCTGAATTCCAAAGGAAAGGCAGTTCTTGAGAAACTTAAATAGTAAGAGAAAGGAGGATATTATAAGAAACACTTTTGGAGATCAGATATTTCACAGCTAGTATACAAACGGATAATCAATCAGTACTTACCTGCAATATTCTTCTGAATCATCTGTTAACAACCACCATTGGCTTTTTTCAACCCACTTTAGGCTCAATGCAAAAAGCAAAATTCATGTCTCATAAATTTGAAAGCTGGCACAAATGTAGTGTAGGAGGAAAATCCCCCTTGTCTTCTAGGATATACATAATAAATAGGATGCTGACTACAGTATTTTCCTGATCATACTGACATATGAGATAGGAGCAGGAGTAGCCTTTTGGCCCCTCCAGCTTGCTCCAACAGTTAATAAGATCATGGCTGTTCAGATTATGACCTCAACTCAACATTCTCACCTTCCCCAATATTTTTCCCCTTTTGGTAACCAGAAATCTATCCAACTCTGCCTTAAAAATATTTATAGACTGTGCTTCCACTGTCATTTGAGGAAAAGCATTCTAAAGATGCACAACCTCTGAGAAGAACAATTTGACCCATCTCTTAAATGAGAAATTCCTTATTTTTAAACAGAGTCCTAGATCTAGATTCCGCAGGAAAGGTAACATTCTCTCCACATCCACCCAGTCAAGTCCTTCATTATCTTTCAACCAAAGTGACTTCTTGCTCATTTAAACTCCAATGCATGCAAGCCTAACATGTCCAATATTTCCTCATAAGGCACCCACCTATTCCACGTATTGATCTGATCTGCTTCAAAAACATTTACATACTTCCTTCAAACTGACTCAACATGGCTTCACGAAGGGAAAATCATACCTGGTAACTGTATTAAGAATTCTCTGAAGAGGTGACTAGAGGACAGATAAAGGAGAGCCAATAAATTTGTTATGCTTGGTTTTTCCAATAGGTATTCAACAAGATGCAACATGTAAGGCTACTTGATATAACCCTATGGTGTCAGGGAAGAAACATGGTTGGCTTACTAAGAACGGAGACAGAGCGCATCGGAGAGCCTATCATGGGTCTGCTCCTGGACCTGGCAGGTCCAGGCAGTGGGTCATGGAGACATTGTAATTCCCTACTGACTGCCTCTCTTCTATGGTAGTCCTAAAGCATTTAGGGATACATGGGCACAGTGGGGCTGGGTTGTATTATCTCTCCCACCAACAACATCTTGATTTAATCATTTCCCTTGTTTATCCCCTTTTTATCTTGTTTCTATCAGGGGAGTGTTTTTATTTTATGTTTAGTAATTGGTTGATTTGCTGGTGGTTTTATTTATATATTGAAAAAAAAGAGCTTTTCCTTAGGGGGAGTTCGCTTCTATGCAGAAGAATTGTCCTGAGAGAAACATGGAAACTGATATTTCTCCTAAATTATAGATTTACAATAAAACCCCAGTGAATCTCTGAAAGCCTTTGGCTGCTGAATTTAACATGTGGATATTGGTGTATGAAACATGGTAGCAGAGGATCAGTTGTGATCTTTTCAGGTGGGAAGACAATGAAAACTGTGCCAATTCCTGTTTCTGGCGAAAGCAAAGCTGCTGGTGCTTTCTCAATTGAAATAGCTGAGTCACTGCCAGTGGCTATTTAAAGTGAACTAGCTGAGTCATGCTGCAGGATCATGAATTATGATTATTCACCAGTATTTTTGGAATTGGTGCAATGCTAGCAGTGGAAGAATGAGGTGGAGGTGTTGACTTGGGTCACTTCTCTAACCAAGAAGAAACAAGCTTCAGTATTATCCTCACCAGGAAGGAGTAAAGTTAGAAATTAGGTATTTTTTGAAACCAAATGCAAAAAGCTCTGGAAATCATACAAGGATTGGTTTTTCCAATAGGTATTCAACAAGATGCAATATGTAAGGCTACTTAATATAAGCCTATGGTGTCAGGGAAGAAACAGGGTTGGCTTACTAAGAATGGAGATAGAGCACATCAGAGAGCCTATCATGGGTCTGCTCCTGGACCTGGCAAGTCCAGGCAGTGGGTCATGGAGACATTGTAATGGGAAGAGTCAGAAAAATGATTTGAGTATGACAGGAAACCTTTCCCAATACTACATTTAAATCCAACCATAAAGACACATTCCTTATGATTACTAGGGGTAAATTATGAATTTTCGAACACAGAAAACATGGGAGACAATGTTGATGATGAAGCACTATGTATTTTGCACATCTATGAGTTCCACAATTTAGAACCAGAGGGGCAGGAGTTAAGACCTCAGAAAATACATACTGATGAACACGCTGATTGTACAGAGCATGAAGAAATAGTCTCCTGTGGAACCATTTGCCCAAAAGTGAGTTCACAGGTGGTTTAGCATCCGCCAGAATCAGTTAATGGTAATGGTTAAAAAGTCAAAGCTTTTGGCTTTTTATCTAAATGCATGAAACACTTGTAACAAGTTTGCTGAGATAACAGCAAAACTAGAAATGAATGAGTATGGCTTGATAGCTATTAGAGGGACATGGTCACAGGGTGGCCAAGACTGGGAACTCTATTCAAGGTATTCAATGGTCTGGAAGAATAGGCAAAAAGGAAATGGAGTTTTGTTAATAAAGGAACATATCAGTGCATGGGTTAGTAATGATGCAGGTACAATGTGGAATCAGGTTTGGGTGATAATAACGAATAACAAGGGAAAGAAGTCACAGGCCTCCGAAGATCTATCTCAGTGTAGGACAATAAATCAAGATATAATGAAGACATATAAGAAGGGCATTATAATTGTCATGGGTGATTAAATCTGCATATTGACCGGACATCTGATAGGCTAGGGTAACCTGAATTTGTGGAGTGCATCCAGAATTGTGTCATGAAACCGTGCATCACAGAACCTAGCTGGATACAGGCTCTTTTACATCTAGAAATATGTAATGGGATAGCTTTAAAAGGAGATCTTGTAGGATGTGCTTAGGTGTAGCAAACGCAACAGGGTAGAATTTCAAATTCAATTTGAGAGATTCTCAAACCAGTATCCTCAACTTAAGCAAGGGCAATTGCAGAGGTGTGAAGGAAGAGTTATATAAATCACAATATACTAAAGGGAAGATCAGTGCATGAGCAGTAGTAGGCATTTAAACAGATATTACGTAGTATGCAGCAAAAACCATTCCAGTCAGAAAGAAGCTCAATAAGAAAGATGACCCACTTGTGGTTAACAAAAGTGGTCAAGGAGAGGAAAACAATAAGTCTCACAAACAATTGAAAACTAGTGGTAGTCCAGAGTATTAGGAATTATCAAGCCACCAGGGTTGGAGGATTTGAGCTATAGGGAGAAGCTCAACAGGCTGGGGCTGTTTTCCCTGGAGTGTCTGAGGCTGAGGGGTGACCTTATACAGGTTTATAAAATTATGAGGGGCATGGATAGGTTAAATAGACAAAGTCTTTTCCCTGGGGTCGGGGAGTCCAGAACTAGAGGGCATAGGTTTAAGGTGAGAGGGGTAAGATATAAAAGAGACCTATGGGGCAACTTTTTCACACAGAAGGTGGTACGTGTATGGAATGAGCTGCCAGAGGATGTGGTGGAGGCTGGTACAAATGCAATATTTAAGAGGCATTTGGATGGGTATATGAATAGGAAGGGTTTGGAGGGATATAGGCCAGGTGCTGGCAGGTGGGACTAGATTGGGTTGGGATATTTGATCGGCATGGACTGGTTGGACTGAAGGGTCTGCTTCCATGCTGTACATCTCTATGACTCTATGACCAGCATTGAATGACTGTAAAGACAATAAATAGGGAAGAAGAATTGATTCTGAGGATAATTAGACAAGAAATAACTCACAGTAAAAACTTCCACAGGTATATAAAAGAAAGAGAGTAGCTAAAGTGACTGCGGGATCCTTGAAGGACCCAACGGGGAATTATAAATGGGGAATAAGGAGATTCAAATCAGTGTTTTGCATCAGTCCTCACTGTGGAGGATTCTGTAAACATGTCAAAGATGACAGATGAGCAAGGTGATAATGGAGGAAAGATTTTGTAACAATCTCTAACACACAGGACAAGGTCTTTGACAAACTAACAGGATGAATGACAAACATGTACCAGGATCTAATCACCTGCATCTGAGGGATTAAAAGAAAGTCACTGCAGAGAATGTGGGGCACAGATTGAAATGTTCATGAATTCATTGGACGGTTCCAGTTTGTTGGAAAACTGTGAATGTGATGGTTCTGTTCAAAGAGAGATAGAGACTGAAAGCAGGAGACTATAGGCTAGTTAGCCTCACATTGACAGTTAGGAAAATGCTGAAGTCCATTATTAAAGAAGAAACAGCAGGACATTTAGAAAAGCGTAACACAATCAAATTGAGTTAACATATTTTTGTGAAAAGGAAACTGTGTTTGACAAATTTGCTGGAGTTCTTTGAGGATATAATAAACAAAGTTGATAAAGTGAAACTGGTAGGTATAGTGTATTTCCAGAAAGTGTTCCATAAAATGTCACATAAAAGGTTATTGCACAAGATCGGAGCTCAGAGTATTAGAAGTTGTATATTAGCATGGATTGAAGATTGGCTAACCTGCAGAAGGTGACCATTTAGGATTAATGGGATTTTCCATGTTGGATAGACAGAAGTGCCACAAGAATCAGTTCTAGGTTCAATTATTTATAATCTATATTGATGTCTTGGTGGAGGGAGCAGAGTGTAATGTATCCCCATTTATTGACAAGACAAATATTAGTGAGAGGACATGTTGTGATAAGGATATAACGAATCTGCAAGGGGATGTAGACAGTTTGAGTGAGTGGGTAAAAGCCTGGCAGATGGAATTTAATGTAGGAAAATGTGAGGCCATGCAGTTTTTTGGAAAGAATCAAAAAGCAGGTTATTATTTAAATGGAGAGAGACTCTAAAATAATGCTGCAAAGGGTGAGCTGGGTGTTCTTGTATCTAAAATACAAAACATTAGCAGGTGTAAGAAATAATTAAGAAGACAAATGGAATTTTGGCCTTTATCACTAGGGGATTTGAGTTTAAAAATAGGGAAGTCTTGTTATGGTTCAGTTTCCTTTTTATTCACTTGTGGGATGTGGACAACGCTGGCTGGCCAGCACATTTATTACCCCTCCGAGAAAGGATTCCAGGATTTTGACCCAGAAACAATGAAAGAATTGCAATATATTTCCAAATCAAAATGGTGAGTGGCTTGGAGGGAAACTTGCAGGTTTTGGTGTTCGGATCTATCTGTTGCCCTTATCTTTCTAGATGGATGTGGTTGTGGATTTGGAAGGTGTTGTCTAAAGACTTCGGTGAATTTCTGCAGTGCATTGTGTAGATGCTACACTTTGTTGCTACTGCGTGTTGGTGACGATCAGAGTGGATGCTTGTGGGTGTGATGCCAATCAAGTGGCCTGGTTTGTCCTGGATAGTGTCAAGCTTCTTGAGTGTTGTTAGAACTGCACCCATTTAAGCAAGTGGGGACTATTCCATCAGAGTCCTGACTTGTGCCCTGTAGATGGTGGACAGGCTTTTGAGTCAGGCGGTGAGTTACTCACTGCAGTATTCTTAGCTTCGGGCCTGCTCTTGTAGCCATTGTGTTTATGGAATGAGTCCAGTTGAATTTTGAGTCAGTTGTAACCCCAAGGATGTGGAAAGTTGGAGGATTCAATGAAGATAACACCATTGAATGTCAAGGGGCAATGATTAGATTGTTTCTTATTGAAGATGGTCATTACCTGGCATTTATGTGGTGCGAATGTTACTTTCATAGAGTCATAGAGATGTAGAGCATGGAAGCAGACCCTTCTGTCCAACCCGTCCATGCCGACCAGATATCCCAACCCAATCTAGTCTCACCTGCCAGCACCCGACCCATATCCCTCCAAACCCTTCCTATTCATATACCCATCCAGGTGTCTTTTAAATGTTGCAGTTGTAGCAGCCTCCACAACTTCCTTTGGCAACCTATTCCACACATGCACCACCATTTGCATGAAAAAGTTGCCCCTTAAGTCTCTTTTATATCTTTCCCCTCTCACCCTAAAGCTATGGCCTCTAGTTCTGGACTCCCCCATCCCAGGGAAAAGACCTTGTTTATTTACCCTATCCATTCCTTTCATGATTTTATAAACCTCTATAAGGTCATCCCTCAGCCTCTGATGCTTGAGGGAAAACATTCTTCTGATAGGAAGGAGACCAGAATTGCATGCAATATTCCAAAAGTGGCCTAACCAATGTCCTGTACAGTTGCAACATGACCTCCCAACTGCCACACACAATAAAGGAAAGCATACCAAATGCCTCCTTCACTATCCAATCTACCTGCAACTCCACTTTCAAGGTGCTATGAACCTGCACACCAAGGTTTCTTTGTTCAGCAACACTGCCCAGGAGCTTATATTAAGTGTATGAGTCTTGCTAAGATTTGCTTTCCCAAAATTCAGCACCTGGCATTTATCTAAATCTGCCACTCCTCAGCCCATTGGCCCAACTTATCAAGATCCCCCAAGATCCCTGAGCAGACACTGGACTGCTGAGTAAGTGAAGTAATATATTTGGGTGGTTGCGTTACCGGAAACACGACTTAGGTAGTGTCTCACACCCATCCTACTCCACTAACCAAAAAAAAAAGTTCTGTGCACTGGATTGGTAAGGTAACTAGTTTTTTTATTTTTTATTTTTCTACAGTCTCTTTGGGAATTTAGAATAGTGGGAATGGAGGTTAGGGCAGTTGAATGTTCATCCTGCAGAATGTGGGAGGTAAGGGTCATCACTAATGTCACTGCTGACTTTGTCTGCAAGAAGTGGACGCAACTCCAGCTCCCCGAAAACCACATTCGGGAACTGGAGCTGGAGTTGGATGAACTTTGGGTCATTCGGGAAGTGGAGGGGGTAATTGAGAGGAGTTACAAGGAAGTAGTCACACCTCAGGCGCAAGAAAGAGACAGATGGGTTACTGTTAGGGGATGGAAAGGGAACTGGCAGACAGTGCAGGGAACCCCTGTGACCATTCCCCTCAACAATAAGTTTTGGATACTGTTGGGGGGGGTGGGGGTGAGTGGGTCAGGATGGAATAACCAGGGGTAAGCTATGGGGTACAGGTCTCTGGCACAGAGTTTGTCCCTGTTGCTCGGAAGGGAAGCGGGGAGATGAGTAGAGAATTAGTCATTGGGGACTCCATAATTAGGGGGACAGACAGGAGGTTCTGTGGGAACAAGAGAGACTCATGATTGGTGTGTTGCCTCCCAGGTGCCAGGGTTTGTGATGCTTTGGATCATATTTTCTGGGTCCTTGATGGGGAGATAGAGCAGCCCAAGATAAGTACTAATGGCGTAGGTAGGAAAAGGGATGGCGATTTCAGGCAGAAATTCAGAGAGCCAGGGTGGAAGCTTAATGTTAGAACAAACAGAGTTGTTATCTCTGGTGTTTGTTGCCCATGCCACATGCTAGTGAGATGATGAATAGGGAGAGGGAGGAGTTGAACACATGGCTACAGGGATGGTGCAAAAGGGAGGGTTTCGGATACCTGGATAATTGGGGCTCTTTCTGGAGTAGGTGGGACCTCTACAAAAGGGATGGTCTACACAAGAGGGGTACCAATATCCTTGGGGAGGGATATTTGCTAATGCTATTTGGGATGGTTTAAACCAATTGAACAGGGGCATGGGAACTGAATTGAACAGGGGCACTAAATTGTAGTTCCAGCGTCCAGGAGACTGAGAGTAGTGAGGTCAGAATTAAGGTTTCAAGGTCACAAAGAGTTCACTGGCAAGCAGGAAGGTGTTTTGATGTGTCGAGAGTGTGGTGCTGGAAAAGCACAGCAGGTCAGGCAGCATCTGAAGAGCCTTCCTGATGAAGGACTTTTGCCCGAAACATCGATTTTCCTGCTCCTCAATGCTGCCTGACCTGCTGTGCTTTTCCAGCACCAAACAATTGACTCTTATCTCCAACTTCTGCAGTCCTCACTTTCGCCGAGGTGGTTTGAAGAGTGTCCACTTCAATGCCAGGAGCACCGGAATAAGGTGGGTGAACTTGCAGCATAGGTTGGTACCTGGGACTTCGATGTCATGGCCATTTTGGAGACATGGATAGAGCAGGGACAGGAATGGTTGTTGCAGGTTCTGGGATTTCGGTGTTTCAGTAAGAACAGAGAAGATGGTAAAAGAAGGGGCGGTGCGGCATTGTTAGTCAAGGACAGTATTACGGTGGCAGAAAGGACATTTGAGGACTTATCTACTGACATAGTATGGGCTGAGGTTGGGAACAGGAAAGGAGAGGTCACCCTGTTGGGAGTTTTCTGTCGGCCTCCAAACAGTTTCCGAGATGTAGAGGGAAGGATAGCAAAGTTAATTTTGGATATGGAGGTCTTTAGCTTTCCAAATATTGACTGGAAATACCATTGTTTGAGTACTTTAGATGGGTCAGTAGATAAGCCAGGAAGGGATGAGGCCACATTGGATTTGGTAGTGGGTAATGAACCCGACCAGGTGTTGGATTTGGAGGTAGGTGAGCACTTTGGTGATAGTGACCACAATTTGGTTATGTTTACTTTAGTGATAGAAAAGGATAGGTATATAATGCAGGGCAAGAGTTATTGCTGGGGGAAAGGCAATTATGATACGATTGGGCAAGGTTTAGGATGCATAAGATGGGGAAGGAAACTGCAGGGGATGGGCACAATTAAAATGTGGAACTTCCTTAAGGAACAGCTACTGTGTGTCCTTGATAAGTATGTAACTGTCAGGCAGGGAGGAAGTGGTCGAGTGAGGGAGCTGTGGGTTACAAAAAAAGTTGAATCTCTTGTCAAGAGGAAGAAGAAAGATTATGATAGAATGAGACGTGAAGGTTCAGTTAGAGTGCTTGAGAGTTACAAGTTAGCCAGGAAAGACCTAAAGAGAGAGCTAAGAAGAGCCAAGAGGGGACATGGTAAGGTTGGCAGGTAGGATCAAGGAAAACCCAAAAGCTTTCTGCAGGTATGTCAGGAATAAAATAATGACTAGAGTAAGATTAGGGCCAATCAAGGATAGTAGTGGTAAGTTATGCATGGAGTTCGAGGAGATGGGGAAGCACTAAACAAATATTTTTTGTCAGTATTCACATTGGAAAAAGACAATGTTGTCAAGGAGAATACACAGATATAAGCTACTAGATTAGATTAGATTCCCTACAGTATGGAAACAGGCCCTTCAGCCCAACCAGTCCACACCGACCCTCCGAAGAGTAATCCACCCTGACCCATTTCACTTAACACTATGGGCAATTTAGCATGGCCAATTCACCTGAACTACACATCTTTGGACCGTGGGAGGAAACCAGAGCACATGGAGGAAACCCACGCAGACACAGGGAGAATGTGCAAACTCCACGCAGGCGGTCACCCAAGACTGGAATCAAACCTGGGTCCCTGGCGCTGTGAGATAGCAGTGCTAACCACTGAAGCACCATGCTGCCCAGACTAGAGTGGATTGAGGTCACGAGGAGGAGATGTAAGCAATTCTGGAAAATGTGAAAATAGATAAATTTCCTGGGCTGGATTGGATTTATCCTAGGATTCTCTGGGAAACAAGGGATGAGATTGCAGAGTTTTTGGTTTTGATGTTTATGTTGTCGTTGTCTACAGGAATAGTGCCAGAAAATTGAAGGATAGCAAATGTTATCCCCTTGTTCAAGCAGGGGAGTAGAAACAACTCTGCTAAATATAGACCAGCAAGCCTTACTTCGGTTGTGGGTAAAGTGTTGGAAAAGGTTATAAGAGTTAGGATTTACAATCATCTAGAGAGGAATAAGTTAATTAAGGATAGTTAACACGGTTTTGTGAAGGGTAGGTCATGCCTCACAAACCTTATTGAGTTCTTTGAGATGGTGGTGGATGAATGAGGATAAAGCGGTTGATGGGGTGTATGTAGATTTCAGTAAGATGTTTGATAAGGTTCCCCACGGTAGGCTATTGTAGAAAATATGGAGGCATGGGATTGAGGGTGATTTAGCAGTTTACATTCAAAATTGGCTAGCTGAAAGAAGACAGAGGGTGGTGGTTAATGGGAAATGTTCATCCTTGAGTTTAGTTACTAGTGGTGTACCACAAGGAGCTGTTTTGGGGTCACTGCTGCTTGTCATTTTCATAAATGATCTTGATGAAGGCGTAGAAGGATAGGTTAGTAAAGTTGCGGATAACACTAAGGTCGGTGGAGTTGTGGATAGTGCTGAAGAATGTTTCAGGTTACAGAGACACAAAGATAAGCTGCAGAGCGGGGCTGAGAGGTGGCAAATGGAGTTTAATGTGAAAAAGTATGAGGTGATTCACTTTGGAAAGAGCAACAGGATTAAAAAGTACTGGGCTAATGGTAAGATGCTTGGTAGTGTAGATGAGCAGAGAGATCTCAGTGTCCAGGTACACAGATCCATGAAAGTTGCCACTCAGGTTGACAGGGTTGTTAAGAAGGCATACGATATGTTAGCTTTTATTGGTAGAGGGATTGAGTTTCAGAGCCACAAGGTCATGCTGCAACTGAACAAAACTCTGGTGCAGCTGCATTTGGAGTATTGCATTCAGTTCTGATCACTGCACTATAGGAAGGATGTGGAAGCTTTGGAAAGGGTGCAGAGGAGATTTACTAGATGGTATGGAGAGAAGGTTTTATGAAGAAAGGCTGAGGCACTTGAGGCTGTTTTTGTTAGAGAGAAGAAGGTTGAGAAGTGACTTAATTGAGACATAGAAGATAATCAGAGGGTTAGATAGGGTGAACAGTGAGAGCCTTTTTCCTCTGATGTTGATGGCTAGAACGAGGGGACATAGCTTTAAATTGAGGGGTGATAGATATAGGACAGATGTCAGAGGTAGTTCCTTTACTAAGAGTGTAGTAAGGGCATGGAATGTACTGCCTGCAACAGTAGTAGACTCACCAACTTTAAGGGCATTTAAATGGTCATTGGATAAACATATGGATGATGATGGTATAGTGTAGGATAGATGGGCTTCAGATTGGTTCCACAGGTCGGTGCAACATCGAGGCCTGAAGGGCCTGTATTGTGCTGTAATGTTCTAAGTTCTATATAGATTCAATAGGCTGCTTCCTGTCTTATTTAGAATGGCTGACTCGGTTAAGCCTTAACCATTGGAGTTTAAGTGAATGAGGGCGATCTTATTGAAATATATCAGGTGAAGATTTTGAGAAAATGTTTTCACTGTTGGGGGAATAATGATCTAAGGGGCACTCATTTAAAATTGAGCTTCAAAGGAATTTCTTCTCCAAGAAGGTAATGAAAGTGTAGAATTCTCTACCACAGAGAATTGTGGAGGCTATATCACCAAAAGTATTTAAAGAGGAAGTAGATAAGTTTTTTTTAGTATTGTGGAGTTGATATCTATGTTGAGAAGGTTTGAAAGAGAAGTTGGCATCATGGCTAGATCAGCCAAGATTTTACTAAATGGCAGGACAGGCTTGAGGGGCCAAATAGCCTACTCCTACTCTTCCTCCTAGTTTTAATGTTCTTACATCTTTATGACTGGAGGGTGGCCACAATAGTGGGATATACAGGCAAATCCATGGAAAAATATACAAATTGGCTAAATGTCCAAGATGAGGGACAAGGAGTGAAGGCCATGGATTGGGAACAAAGGTAT
Source organism: Chiloscyllium plagiosum (assembly GCF_004010195.1). NCBI lineage: Eukaryota > Metazoa > Chordata > Chondrichthyes > Orectolobiformes > Hemiscylliidae > Chiloscyllium > Chiloscyllium plagiosum. The sequence continues at coordinate 44,327,051 of NC_057721.1, read as the reverse complement.
GAAAGTGGAATACTACAACATGCAGTACCAGTACTTATTTGGGGGATGCATGTAGGAGAAAAAAGGTCACATCATCCTGATAGGAGTAATACAGAGAGATCTCAATGAGAGCAAAGTGGCTATAGCTGAACCAGGAGACCAAGCTGTTTTCTCGGACAATGTATAAAGATAGAATCCCATGAGTGTCTAGTAGAGTGGAAGAGAGGGTGATAAAAGAGGTTAAAGGAAGACTGACAGAAACAACAAGAATTTAGGGTGTGTTTGGAAATTGTTGACTGATGTCAACCTGCTTTGTCAAACAGGTGAATCGGTATGGACAGGGGCCTACAAATGGAACATGTAAAGCTCAGACTAGGTTAGTTACTTGAAGCATTGAGGAATGTTTAGATAAAAGAAATGTTAAGATAGACTCTTCAATTTCTGAAACAATCATTTTGAAAGTCTGTTCAGCCAATTAACAACCTTTTGTTTGGAAGTGTAATGTTACAAATATCAAAACAATGTTTCTTCAACATGATTTGGAGATGTCGGTGTGGAACTGGGGTGTACAATCACACAACACCAGGTTAGTGTCCAACAGGTTTAATTGGAAGCACTAGCTTTTGGAGCGACGCTCCTTCATCAGGTGGTTCACAATCACCTAATGAAGGAGCGGCACTCCGAAAGCTAGTGCTTCCAATTAAACCTGTTGGACACTAACATGGTGTTGTGTGATTTTTAACTTTATTCAACATAATCTACTTGAGAGAGAAACACTCTACAGTCCCAAAAGAAACACCTGGATTAGAGGGGGACTCTGAAAATTATATAAATGTGATTATGAAATAAACAATGCTCCTCAGTTGTGGTATTTTTCAGTAGGTGCAGTTCTGTAAACATTGGGGTGATCACAACTAAAGGCGGACATGGTGAAATTTAATTGACATTATATCTTTGTTTGGGTGAAGAAAGGATTATCAATCAAATTAGGAAGGAATTAAAAATGGTTGTCAAGCTTCTAGAGCCTTCAAACTTGTGTGTTGGGAAATTGAGCAGGCTGATGCAAATGTAAATCCACACCAGAAAATGTCAGTCCCATTAGAATTAGTCATAGCCAGTGAGATCTGAACAGAAAGATGTGGCTGTTACCAAGGAAGAGATGGAACAGCTGAGGAGGCTTATCTGACAGCTGAACTGGTTAGCCACACAGACCAGATGGAAGTTTTGATGTGTGGGAATTTAGTCTGACCATGAAAACTTGACAGGAAATATTGAGACCAAATAAAACATTTTAAAAATTACAAAGAGAGATACATATGCTGACGTTCTTACTTTAGATGATCCCAATAATACAACGTTAATCATCCTTAGTGATGGCAAAAGTGTTAAATTTGAATAACAGAAACTATGAAGGCAAGGGACAGATTTGCTGAAGTGAATTGGGGAAATACATTAAAAGGCATGACTGTTTCTCACAAACATGGTGCACCACAAAATGCAACTTTTTTATAAAACATGGCAGCTCTTTTTGAATTTCTTGGAAGCAGACTTGCCTGCCATTTTAATTAGGGCATTTGTTTACCCATTATGATTAGGTCTAGTGAGCCTTGTACCCTGGGAGGAAGAATCATGAATAGATACAGGTGTAATAACAATGTTCCTGAAGGGTGGGAGCCTCGGTGTGGTTGCGGCTGAGTGGCATTATTTATTTATTTATAGATTTGTAATGAGTGTAGTTTTGATTTGTTTTGTAGAGTAGGGTGGTAGTTAGTTTATTGTAATTGCTGTTGTAATTTTACATCGTTATATTTTGTGATTTTATAATTTTGTAAAGAAAAAATTTCTCAATAAAAATATTTTTAAAAAAGGTATGACTATACATAAGTGATGGAACAATGTTTAAATAACTATGCTATGATTTACAACAACTATTTGCTCCTTCAAGTTGCGAAAGGTCCATAAACTGTGGTTAAAAAAGAAAGTTCAGGATTGCACAAGATTCTAAAGAAAAACCTAATAAATTCACCAGAAAATAGCAGTAATTCTAAGGATTGAGGGATTTATACAATATAACAAAGGAGGTCCAAGTAGATGATCAAGAAAAAAAACTTGAATATGAATGCGATCTTACAAAAGATAATAAAAGACTGTAAAAGCTGCTATACAGATTAAAAAAAGGGAAATTTTTCACTAAAACAAATGTGTTCCATGAAAAGCAAAGTGATGTGGATTTATAATAGGATATATAGAAATGGTAGCTTTCACTGAGGAATATACAAAAAGTCTCCCAGAAGAAGATATCCAGTTTGCTAGGGAGGATGAGGAGCTGAACGAAATTTGCATTAGTAAAAGAATTGCACTGGAGAAATGACAGGAATTGAAAGTTGATAAATCCTAAGGATCAGATAGTCTACATCCCAGAGTGTTGGAGGTGGTGACTAAAGATAATCCATTGGTGGATTATCTTACAAATTTCTATAGATTCAGAAATGATTCCTGTGGATTGGAAGTTGACAAGTGAAGGTAGCTATTTAAAAAGGGAACATTATAATTAGTAATTCACCTCCTGACTCCCTAGAGCCTACCTACCATCATCAAGGCACAAGTCAGAACTGTGATGGAATACTCCCAACTTGCCTGGAAGGGTGCAGCCCCAACAACACTTAAGAAGCTTGACGCCATCCAGGAGAAAGTAGTCTGCTTGAATAGGGCCACCTTCACAAACATTCTGTCACTACATCATCAGCACTCAGTAGCAACAATGTTTGCTAACTACAAGGTGCACTGCAGAAATTCAACAAAGATTCAGAGAATGCAGTTTCCAATTTTTTGACAACCTCTATCTAGAAGGACAAGGGCAGCAGATAGATGGCAATACCACCATCTGCAAGTTCCCCTCCAAGACACTCACCATTCTGACTAGGAAATATATCAACATTCTTTCTGTGTCATTGGGTCAAAGTCCTGGAATTCCCTCCCTAACAGCATTCTGGTAAATGTACAGCACATGGACTACAGCAGGTCCAGAAGACAGCTCACCACTACCATCTTCTCAAGGGCAACTAGGAAGGGGAAGTAAATGCTGGCCCAGCCAGAAACATACATGTCCCATGAGCAAATGATTTAAAAGGTTATTAACTTGGTGGTTGAGGCCACTAGTGGGCTTTTGGACATGAAAAGGAGCAAGAAGGAAAGGTGGAAACTGATGTTTGTTCTAAACTAGATTCACAATAAAACCCTTGTAACTGTCTGACGGTCTTTTGCTTCCTAATTCAACTTATGGATTTCAGTGAATGAAACACATTTCATTTCCTAACTTAAAGCTATTTCGGAGTTGTTAATTGTATCCGAACACTGATGCAAAATATCAGTTCAATTAATATGCCGTCACACTATTTTCCCTTATTACATCCACAGACTGACCTTCTTTAGGATCAATGGTCACAGTTTTAACTCTTTTTAAATACTTAGATAAGCTTTCACTACCTGATTTTATATTCTAGCTAGTTTTCTCTCATTCTGTAATTTCCCCTTCTTATTTATTCTCAGTCATTCTTTGCTTCTTTTTATTATTTGTCCAACCTTCCAACCCACTACCTATCATTCTGCAAATGTATGTTTTTACTATAATTTAATGCTAATTTTAACTTTATTTACTTAAATTCAGACTGTGGATGCATTCCCTGCAATTTTCTTTCTCATTCGAATGTATCTATCCTGTGCACTTTGAAATAATCCTTTAAACATTTGCCACTGTATCTGTATTGACTTATTCCTTAACCAATTTTCCAGTTTACTTTAGCTAGCTTGGCTTCCATTGCTTTATAATTGTCTTTATTTATGTTTAAAATACTAGTTCTGGACCCACTCTGATTGAAAAAGTTGATAATCTTATAATAATTATCATGTAGAGGTGCCCACATGACAGTAAAATCTGCATGAGAAATTGAGTGAGGTCTCTCTCGAGGGCTGGTCCGAATTCCCCAAACAAGTTTGAAACATAAAGATGAGATCCTTGCTAGGGAATGATGAGAGACCAATTAACACGGTTATTGACCACTATCACATCATTATCACCAAATCTCACCTCAATCAATATGCACATTCAAATTATAACACCCTGGGTAGGAACTAGATGCCAGGTATTCCAGACAGGAAAGTCAGAGCAAATATATGGTGACTCTAGTTTGTCACTTGCTCCTCTGGACCTCCACCTTGGATACCCAACAGCATCAATCCATACATATAGGCTTCATGAACTGCATGTCAATGGATGTTGGCAGCCTACACATGCCAGCTTTTCTGCATTGCAATGGCCCATTTCGAATGCTCTTACAGTATGCTTCTGCATTTCAATATTACTCTTTGAGTGCATCAGCATGTCTCATTGCAATGCTGCTGCCATGACACTTAGTGTACAGGGACAAGTACCCAGCCCCCAGGTGGCACCGGGCTGCACTTCAGGGGCACTCGCTTGTTTTCTTAGCATTTGCTCACTTAGCACTCACCTGGATGCTCACAACATCTCTGTGTTATATTGACTTGCTTTGCATTTTAGCAATTTTCCATCTCAATTAGTGTTAACAAGTGCACAATATTTCTGCCTTGACTTGCCACGTTAACACTGATGCAAAGCCAAGCCAGTTATAATTGTCAGCAGTCAGCAGTCAAGGGAGTGGACATGTTGCTGGATGGCATCATGCCAGTATTAGTTCAGGAATATGCCATGGTCATTTGGCTATTCAGGGCAATGAGGGCCAGCAATCCTTGCCAAGTGTTTGGCACCCCATCTTTCATCATTCTGCCCTATTGTGCATTGTTTTCTCCTGGAACGAGAGAAAGGGAGAGATTGAGTGTGATGAAAGTGGGTGACACAGCTGTTAGTTATGGTGTAGCTGAGGGAAAGGCGATGAGGTTTCAGGAATCAGGGAGTAGACAGCGCAGGATTAGAGCTGTGGAGGTAATTGGGTGGGTAAGAGGGAGATAGAATGTTGCAGACAATAGACAGAGTGATAGAGCTGAGCCTTGTTGGGAGGTGTGTGCAGTAACGGAGGCAGAGTAAGTGTGAGGTAGAAGAGAGAAGATGGTGGCACTTACTCTGGTGGACCTTTTTATAATGTTGAGTACTTCTTAAGAAGGTTGAGGTAGCACTGACTCAAGTGACAATCTCAGACCAGGCCTGCATGATTTAATGTCATGGACTCCTCTGTCAGTCCTGTGGGAAGAGCATATCCCTCTTGATCATAGAATACACCATAGAATCCCTAAAGTATGGAAGCAGGCCATTCAGCCCATCATGTCTACACCGACCCTCCAAAGAGCATTCCATCCTCACCCACACCCCTACCCTATTCCTATAGCTCTGCATTTCCCAAGGCCAATCCATCCAACCTGCACATCTTCATGACTGTGGAAGGAAACGGAAAACCTGGAGGATAACCTCACAGATACGGGGAGAATATACAAACTCCACTCAGACAGCTGCCTGAAGCTGAAATAGAACCCTGGTCCCTGCTGCTAAGCACTGAGCCACCAGGCCACATCATCCTGTCCAGCAGGAGATCGAGTCTCCGTCTGCAAAGTGGGGTGCCAAGTTCCCCTTGTCTACCATTCTCGACAAAATTTCGTGAACATTCTAAGGCAGCTCCAACTGAAAGAGCTCAACCAGGCGTGTAAAGGTAGCACCAGTATCAGGGATCCGAGAGTACCCTGGCAGTGGTGAGTACTTCTGGCAATGGGGAGTGGGAGGTGAACATTGAATGGGGGAGGGTGCCAGTGGTCATGGGATATAGTTGATGAGAGTTTGGAAGAACAGTGTGAAGGAACTCTCTTGGCCTCGCAGGGAGAAATTTCTGTGAAATCTGACGAAAATGACACATTGCCAAAATATGGTAAAGTTCTGCCCATAATCTCTTGGGGTTTGATTGTTAACTTTTTGTGATACATGAAAATTTATTTTCCCACTGACTTCACATCACATCTGAGACAAAGGGATGTAACAGAGCAACCCGCTTGACCCAGAGGTTGATGGGATCATGGCAGGACATGGCAAAAAGGATATAAACTAAATCCCATTGCTGAACCGAATGAACACCGGATTTCTTAGCAATGATGGGGAGGTTGGAGCCAGAATATCCCTGAAGTGAAGCATATGCCTACCTGCCTTATATAAGTGAGCTGTCAGTTCCCACTGATGTCAGAAACTCTGATTGTGGGTGAGGTGATTAGGGGCAGGGTAGGATGGGCTATTAATGATGCAGGGTAACAACAGATGCAATCCCAGAATAGCAGTCACAATCACTTTCCAAGGAATTTTGCAGCTGGCTATTTGAAATTCTTGCAGATTTAACAAATTCTGATGCAGAACTCCTGTTTTGTAGCCCAAAGAACATGAGAGAAAAGTGTGAATTTTCACTCTGAATTTGCCACTTCTGCATTGAGTGGGCTGAACATCTATAAGAAATATATGTGTTCAGAACATGGATATTTAATTGGGTGTCTAAAAAAGACAGGTAGAGATGACTATAAATGTTGATGTGAATATTGCATTCACTTCTAATTAATGTCGTAGGAAATTACAGAGTCTTCTTAGGCACACAGGCCAGCAAATAAAGGGGTCAATGCAAATTGAGAGTGAGATAGAACAAATATAATGCGTTAGCAAAAAGAAGGTAAGGGGCAGAAAGAGACAAACTTAAAATAACAAAGACAAAAGGCAGGAGAAGAACAAGAGTGACAAAGGCAGAGGCGTACAGAGAATGTCAGTGTTTCAGAATTTTTAAAAATAGATAGTTCTTTGCTGACAGCAAGGCGTAAGTGTATGACATGAATTCTATTGATCCATTTTGAATATCACTCTGAAGTTAGAGAGAAGCCCGTACAGTTTTCACATACTTATATGATTTATATATCACTTCAAAGGCATTTGTGTTTTTAGAATTATTAGCCAGCTATGTGAATGTAAATTGTCAACTAAACGCTGTCGCTTGAAGTTTAATCTGAAGCTCATAGAATTGATCAAAGTGGTGCTATTTTTGTATTTAAAAAAAGATGAATTCATGGAATGTGGGTGTAGCTGGCCGGGCCCACATTTCTTAACCATGGCAGTTGTCCTTGAGAAGGTGGTGGTGAGCTGTCAATTTTGCCTGAATTGATGCCACATATATTCTAATGCCAGCAATAGCTCTTCTTTATGACTTTAACAGAATGTCTTTTTCCATTATAAAATTTTTAACTGATCAAAGCAATGCCTAATGAGGAGACAGTGGCATAATGGTAATTTTAGTGGACTATTTGTAGTCTGGAAGACCAAAATGATTTGATTTATTGTAGTCATGTGTATCTAAGTACAGCAAAGAGCTTTGTTTACAAGCAGTACAAGCAGATCGTAGTAGGCAAGGACATACAGATCATAGGGTGCTTAGGCAGAGTGAGGGATGCAAGGTTATGGCTGCACAGGAGGTGCACAAAGCAAGATCAACATTATTTGAAGCTGGAGAGGTCCATTCAGCAGTCTAGAAACAGCAAGGAAGAACCTGTTCTTGAACGTGTGTGTGTGTGTGTTCAAACTTCTGTATTTTCTGCTTAACAGAAGATGTTGTAGCCGAACATTACTGGAGTGGGGAGGAGTTTATGATTTTGACAGCCTTTCTGTGGCAATGAGAAGGTAAACGGAGCCCATGGATAAAAGGTTGGCTTCTGTGATGGTCTGAGCTGTGCACACCACCTTCTTTAGTTTCCCACAGTCTTGAGCACAGCAGTTGCATATCAGGCTGTTATGCACACAGACAGTATGCTTTCAATGGTGCAGCTGTAAACGTTGGTGAGGGTCCTTATAGACATGCTGAATTTCCTAAGTCACCTGAAGAAGAGGAGGAGTTATTGTGCCTTCTTAACTGTAGCATCCAAGTAGAGGACCAGTACAGGTTGTCAGTTATTGTCACTTCTAGGAGCTTGACACTCTTGACCTTCTCAACCTCCGCTCCATTGATGTAGATGTGGGTGTGTCCTGCTCCTTTCTTTCTGAAATCAATGATCAGTTCTTTTGTTTTTCTGACATTGCGAAAGAGGTTGTTACCATTGCACCCAGACACCAAGCATTCATCCTCATTTTTGTAGTCTCACTCATCATTGCTTGATATCTGTCCTACCACAGTGATGTTGTCAGCAACCTTGTAGATGGCATTCATTTGGAATTTGGCTACACAGCCGTGGGTATACAGGGAGTACAGTAGGGGCTGAGGATGCATCCTTGTGTCGGGGCGGGGGGGGGGGGGCGTTCAGTGTTGAGGGTTATAATGGAGGAGGTGCAGTTGTCTATCTTCAATAATTGCAGTCTACAGGTCAGGAAGCTGAGGATCCAGTTGCAGAGGGCAGAGCTGAGACGTAGGTCTCGGAGTGTTTAGATCAGTCTAGAAGGTTTAATGGTGTTGAAGTGGAGTTATACTTGATGAGTAGGACCCTGACCTAGGGTCCTTGTTGTCCAGATGTTCTAGGGATGAGTGCAGGGCTAGGCCAGCTGTGAATGTGCTGTGATGGGAGGCAAATTGTAGGGAATCAAGACAGGCTGGGAGGCTAGATTTGATGTGGGCAAGGACAAGCCTCTCGAAGCACCTCATTGTTATGGAGGTCAGAGCCAATGGGTGGTAGTCATTAAAGCATTTTGCATGTGCTTTCTTTGATTCTGTAGGAATACAGATGTTATAGGGACATGGATACAAATCCCACCATGGCTGCTGGTGGAAATTAAACTCACTTAATTTTTTTTAAATCTTTTTTTCTTTTTTTTATTGCAGGTGTGAGACACAGTGAAAGACACAAAGTGCAGGTGCATTGTTTCTTCTTTTTTTTTGAACAGGGTGTCTGCTACTCCAGTTCTTTTTTTTTCCCTTTTCTTTTCCCCCACACTACCACCTAAGTGCGGTAGTGCTTATTTTTTTCCACAGCACCCATGGTATGTGTGTGCAGGTGTGAGACACAGTGAAAGACACAAAGTGCACGAATCTTTATTCAAATTCCACCACCAGGAAGATAGGAAAACACCCGAGTGGCCAGTGACAAACACTGCCCTTCACATCAAATTAAACTCACTTAATAACTGTGGAACCTAAACTGGTGTAATTAAAGGTGACCATTGAACCATCACATGACTGTTATAAAAACCCATCTGTTTCACTAATGCCGTTTAGGGAAGGAAATATGCTATCTTTACGTGGTCTGGCCTCCAAGTCACTTCAAATTCACTGGTCTAAAATGTTATTTGAAGCCAATGTTTGAAAGACATTTGACATGGGAAACAGATGCTCAGTGATGCTCACATCACATGAAAAAATAAAGAAAAATGTGGAACTGAGCACTATAACATTCAGAATATCCCAGTATCAATCCATCTTAGCATTGAATGAATTGACCTCAAGCAGGACAAGATGATTATTTATTATAATCTGTAGTAATAGAGTCATAGAGATGTACAGCATGGAAACAGACCCTTCGGTCCTACCTGTCCATGCCTACCAGATATCCCAACCCAATCCAGTCCCACCTGCCAGCACCCAGCCCATATCCCTCCAAACCCTTCCTATTCATATACCCATCCAAATGCCTCTTAAATGTTGCAATTGTATCAGCCTCCACCACATCCTCTGGCAGCTCATTCCATACACATACCATCCTCTGTGTGAAAACGTTGCCACTTAGGTGTCTTTTATATCTTTCCCCTCTCACCCTAAACCTATGCCCTCTAGTTCTGGACTCCCCGACCCCAGGGAAAAGATTTTTTCTATTTATCCTATCCATGCCCCTCATAATTTTGTAAACCTCTATAAGGTCACC
>NC_057721.1:44309506-44317172 GCF_004010195.1 Chiloscyllium plagiosum | reverse complement strand
TAAGATTTGCTTTCCCAAAATGCAGCACCTCGCATTTATCTGAATTAAACTCCATCTGCCACTTCTCAGCCCATTGGCCCATCTGGTCAAGATCCTGTTGTAATCTGAGGTAACCCTCTTCGCTGTCCACTACACCTCCAATTTTGGTGTCATCTGCAAACTTACTAACTGTACCTCATGTTCGCATCCAAATCATTTATGTAAATGACAAAACGAAGAGGACCCAGCACCGATCCTTGTTGCACTCCACTGGTCACAGGCCTCCAGTATGAAAAACAACCCTCTACCACCACCCTCTGTCTTCTCCCTTTGAGCCAGTTCTGTATCCAAATGGCTAGTTCTCTCTGTATTCCATGATATCTAACCTTTCTAATCAGTCTCCCATAGGGAACATTGTCGAACGCCTTTCTGAAGTCCATATAGATCACATCTACTGCTCTTCCCTCATCAATCTTCTTTGTTACTTCTCCAAAAAACTCAATCAAGTTTGTGAGACATGATTTCCCACGCATAAAGCCATGTTGACTATCCCGAATCAGTCCTTGCCTTTCCAATTACATGTACATCCTATCCCTCAGGATTCCCTCCAACAACTTGCCCACCACTGAGGTCCAGCTCACCGGTCTATAGTTCCCTGGCTTCTCTTTACCGCCCTTCTTAAACAGTGGCACCACGTTTGCCAACCTCCAGTTTTCCAGCACCTCACCTGTGACTATCAATGATACAAATATCTCAGCAAGAGGCCCAGCAATCACTTCTCTAGCTTCCCACAGAGTTCTCGGGTACACCTGATCAGGTCCTGGGGATTTATCCACTTTTAACCGATTCAAGACATCCAGCACATCCTCCTCTGTAATCTGGACATTTTGTAAGATGTCACCATCTACTTCCCTACAGTCTATATCTTCCATATCCTTTTCCACAGTAAATACTGATGCAAAATATTCATTTAGTATCTCCCCCATTTTCTGTGGCTCCACACAAAGGCCACCTTGCTGATCTTTGTGGGGCCCTATTCTCTCCCTTAGTTACCCTTTTGTCTTTAATGTATTTGTAAAAACTCTTTGGATTCTCCTTAATTCTATTTGCCAAAGCTATCTCATGTCCCCTTTTTGCCCTCCTGATTTCCCTCTTAAGTATACTCCTACTTCATTTATACTCATCTAAGGATTCGCTCGAACTATCTTGTCTATACCTGACATATGCTTCCTTCTTTTTCTTAACCAATCCCTCAATTTCTTTAGTCATCCAGCATTCCCTATACCTACCAGCCTTCACTTTCACCCTGTTAGGAATATACTTTCCCTGGATTCTTGTTATCTCATTTCTGAAGGCTTCCCATTTTCCAGCCATCCCTTTACCTGCGAACATCTGCCCTCAATCAGCTTTCGAAAGTTCTTGCCTAATACCGTCAAAATTGATCTTTCTCCAATTTAGAGCTTCAACTTTTAGATCTGGTCTATCCTTTTCCTATTTTAAAATGAATAGAATTATGGTCGCTGGCCCCAAAGTGCTCCCCCACTGACACCTCAGTCACCTGCCCTGCCTTACTTCCCAAGAGTAGGTCAAGTTTCAATACTCTCGATATGGGGAGAAGTTATTTCCAAGTATTTGGCTAACACAAAATTAGGTGAGAATGTGTGTTGTGGGGATGATGCAAAGAGGCTTAAATGTGATTAGAACAAGCCAAATGAGTAGGCAAGAACATGGCAGATGGAATATAATGTGGATAAGTTTGAGATCCACCACTTTGATTGGAGGAATGGAACTGCAGAGTGTTTCATAGAAGGTAAGATATTGGGAAGGGTTAACTTGGGTATCTGTTATTATATGTCACTTAACATGTGAGAGGATTTAATACATGAGTGGAGATGTTTTGCTACAATGCAAAACTTGGAGAGATTACACTGGAAGTATTGTGTTCAGCTATATTCACCTTATTCAAGAATGGATGTACTTTCCAAACACAACACAGCAGAAGTTTAAGAACTAATTGCTGGGATGGTATCATTATCTTATAAAGAGAGATTGACGAGAGTTGGCCTGTATTTTCTAGATTTTAGAAGAATGAGGGATGATATAGAGTCATAGAGATGTACAGCACGGAAACAGACCCTTCGGTCCAACCCGTCTGTGCCGACCAGGTATCCTAACCTAATCTAGTCCCATTTGCCAGCACCTGGCCCATATCCCTGCAAACCCTTCCTATTCATATACCTGTCCAAATGCCTTTTAAGTGCTGTAATTATACCAGCCTCCATCACTTCCTTTGGCAACTCATTCTGTACACGCACCACCCTCCGCGTGAAAAAGCTGCCCTGCAGGCCCCCTTTACAGCATTCCCCTCTCACACTAAAACTAAGTCTCTAGTTCTGGACTCCCCCACCTCAGGGAAAAAACTATCCATACCCCTCATGACTTTACAAACCTCCATAAGGTCACCCCTCAGCCTCCGACGCTCCAGGGAAAACAGCCTCAGCCTATTCAGCCTCGCCTTATAATTTAAACCCTCCAACCCCGGCAACATCCTTGTAAATCTTTTCTGATATCTTTCAAATTTCACAACATCCTTTCGATAGGAAGGAGACCAGAATTGCATGCAATATTCCACAAGTGGCCTAACCAACATCCTATGCAGCCGTAACATGACCTCCCAACTCCTACACTGAATACTCTGACCATTAAAAAGGAAAGCATACCAAGCACCTTCTTTGCTATCCTATCGATCTGCAACTCTACTTTCAAGGAGCTATGAACCTACACTCCAAGGTCTCTTTGTTCAGCAGCATTCCCCAGGACCTTACCATTAAGTGTATAGGTCCTGTTCTGATTTGCTTTTCCGAAATGCGGCACCTCACATTTATCTGAATTAAACTCCATCTGCCACTCCTCAGGCAATTGGCCCATCTGATCAAGATCTCATTTTAATCTGAGGTAACCTTTTTTGCTGTCCACTACACTCCAATTTTGGTGTCATCTGCAAACTTACTAACTATTCCTCCAATGTTCTCAACCAAATCATTGATGTAAATGATGAAAAGTAGTGGACCCAGCACTGATCCTTGTGGCATTCGACTGGTCACAGGCCTCCAGTCTGAAAAACAACCCTCCACCACCACCCTCTGTCTTCTACCTTTGAGCTTGTTCTGTATCCAAATGGATCGTTCTCCCTGTATTCTATGAGATCTAATCTTGCTAACGAATCTACCATGTTGAACCTTGTTGAATGTCTTACTGAAGTCCATATAGGTCACGTCCACCACTCTGCCCTCATCAATCCTCTTTGTTACTTCTTCAAAAAACTCAGTCAAGTTTGTGAGACATGATTTCCCATGCACAAAGCCATGTTGACTATCCCTAATCAGTCCTTGCCTTCCAAATACATGTACATCCTGTCCCTTAGGATTCCCTCCAACAACTTGCCCACTACCGACCTCAAGCTCACTGGTCTATAGTTCCCTGGCTTGTCCTTACCACCCTTCTTAAACAGTGGTACCACCTTAGCCAAACTCCAATCTTCCAGGACCTCACCTGTGACTATTGATGATACAAATATTGCAGCAAGAGGCCCAGCAATCACTTCCCCAGCTATCCACAGAGGTCTAGGGTACACCTGATCAGGTCCTGGGGATTTATCCACATTTATGTGTTATAAGACATCCAGCACCCTTGTCCTCTGTAGTATGGACATTTTTCAAGATGTCTATTTCCCTAGATTCTATATCTTCCATGTCCTTCTCCACAGTAAACACTGATACAAAATACCATTTAGTATCTCCCCATCTCCTGCGGCTTCACACAAAGGCTGCCTTGCTGATCTTTCAGGGGCCCTATTTTCTCCCTAGTTACCCTTTTGTCCTTAATGTATTTGTGAAAGCCCTTCAGATTCTTCTTACCCTATTTTCCAAAGCTATCTCATGTCCCCTTATTGCCCTCCCGATTTCACTCTTAAGTATACTCCTACTGCCTTTATACTCTTCTAAGGATTCACTTGATCTAGCCTGTCTATACCCGACATATGCTTCCTTCTTTTCTGAATATCATGGAAATTAAATTGACTCGACTCAACTATTAGCAAGAGCAACCAAAAAGAGCTTTATTAATTTTTCTTAACCTCTTTGGGGCCACATGCACTTGACAAAAATGCCGTGTGCAAGGGCCCTGAGCATAATTCAGATACTTGTCTTATACTGTTTCTTATCGCGCTCTCAAGGACAAAGACTGTGAAGATTTGCGTTGTTATTCTTTTCATTCCCTTGTTTTGGACATACTGTTCTTATATTCTTCTCTTGTTGAATGTTCACAAAGTTCCTCAGAGACAAGCTGTCCCTCAACTGCAGACTTCAGCAAAGTGTCAAAAAGTTTTAAATTTAGTAAAGCATTGTCTTTCAGATTTCGGAGTAAATGTTAATTTTGTTAATCTTCCATTACACTGAACCTCTGTTTCTCTCATCATCCAGCATTCCCTACACTACCAGCCTTTCTTTTAACCCTAACAGGAATATCCTGTCTCTGGTCTCCTGTTATCTCTTTTCTGAAGGCTTCCCATTTTCCAGCTGACTTTAACAACGCAAAGTGGCCGAGCAGAGGCTGATAGACAAGTTTGCTACCCATGGGGGTGGCCTCAACTGGGACCTTGGGTTCATGTGACACTACAGGTGACCTCACTGCACTACACACTCTCTCTCTCTCTCTAATGCACACATACACACACACACATAGAGTTAAGCTTGTGGGGTGAATTTCTACTTGCAAAATTACTTTTATTTAGCTCAAAAACTGCATAAATCTATGTAAGATTCTGTAAGTCCCTTTTTTAGAAATAGAATCAGTCTGAACATTGAGTTACAGACAGCCTCACACAGGTCACCTCACACATCAATGCATTATCTGAATTGACATGACACCTATTGTTAAAGTTTACTTGAGAATGTAATTTTTAAAAAGTTCTGAGATTTACATACAAAAGAACTGAAACCAGCATGGTCATTCTAAAAGATGACTGACTCAACAAACAATCCATCTTTTTCAGTATACAATTTCAGTTGCATCACACTGTAAACTCTTGCTATAAATTCTGTGTCGTATGATCTTATTCTCCACGACCACCTGATGAAGGAGCAGCTTTAAAAGCTAGTGCTTCCAAATAAACCTGTTGGACTATAACATGGTATTGTGGGATTTTAACTTTGAACTCTGTAAGAACAGTTGTAACGTGATCCCTGATCAAAAATGCCACTCTTTCCCCTCTCCCCCCACACACACACCTTGCCTCCCTTTCTATCCTTCCTATAGCATTTATATCCTGGAACATTAGCTGAGAGTCCTGTCCATCCCTGAGCAACATTTCTGTAATAGCTATGATATCCCAGGCCCATGGTCCTAACCGTATCCTGAGGTCATCTGCCTTCCCTGTTAGGCCTCTTGCACTGAAGTAAATGTTGGTTATTTTATCAGTCCTACCTTGTTCTCTGCTTTGTCCCTGCCTGCCCTGAACTGTTTGACTCGCTTCTGTTTTCAACTGTATCAGTCGCGGATTGATCTCTTTCTTCACTATTTCCCTGGATCCCACCTCCCCTCACCTTACTAGTTTAAATCCTCCTGAGCAACTCTAGCAAGCCTCCCTGCCAGTATATTAGTCCCCTTCCAATTCAAGTGCAATCCATCCTTCTTGTACAGGTCACTTCTACCCCAGAAGAGATTCCAATGATCCAAAATGTGAAGCCTTCTTCCACACATTGATCTGCTCTATCCTCCTATTCTTACCCTTACTAGCTCATAGCACCAGCGTAATACAGATTTTACAACCCTCGACGACCTCCTTTTTAAATTTCTGCCTAACTTTCTATATTCTCCCTTTAGAATCTCATCCTTTTCCCTTCCTATGCCGTTAGTTCCAATGTGTATAATGACCTCTTGCTAGTCCTTCTCCCCTTTGAGAACATTGTGCGTCCTCTCTGAGACATCCTTGATCCTGGCACCAGGCAGGCAACACACCATTCTGATTTCTCACTGCTGGCTGCAGAAATGTCTGTCTGTGCCTAGGGCTAGAGAGTTCCTTAACACAATTGATCACTTGGAGCCTGACATACATCTCATTATATTAACGCTAGTCTCAGTATCAGAAACCTGACTGTCAATGCTACATTTCCCTGAGAGGTCATTGCTCCTTACATTTTCCAAAACAGGATACTTGTTTGAAATGGGAATCGCCACAGAAGGCTCCTGCACTACTTGCCAATCTCTCTTACCTTTCCTGGAGTTAACCCATCTATCTGACTGTATCTGTGGCTTTTCTCCCTTCCTATAGCTGCCATCCATCACTCTCCCCCCACCCCCGTACTTATAAATTTCTCTTTGCCTCTAACTGTCACTCTAATTGATCCATCTGATCCAATAGGATTCACAACCAAAGACATTTATTATAGATATAATCCTCACTAAAGGCCATTTTTTCTCCTTCGCAATCTACAGACACAGAAAATAGCACAGTCATATTGCTCTAAAAAACACTGCTCTGGGCTAACTTAATGCTTATGGCTTATGTTTTGATTTAATTCTTAAAAGCCAGACCTGTTGTTGTAGAAAGGCTATTTCACTTGGCTGGAAAGGGAGCATGGTATGGGTGGGGGTGCAGAGTAGGTGTGGAGGTTGAGGGATGGTTTTAGACCCAGTGGTCGCAGGTCTCAAATTAATGGATAGGCCATTTTGGTCCTTGTCAATATGAAATCTCCTCACTGAAAATGTAGTGAATCTTTGTGTTCTCCACTTCAAAGATCTATGGAAGATCAGTCACTGAGTATGTTTATTGAGGTTAATTTGTTTCTGGACACTAATGATATTATGTGATATGGTGGTAGAA
Source organism: Chiloscyllium plagiosum (assembly GCF_004010195.1). Taxonomy (NCBI): domain Eukaryota; kingdom Metazoa; phylum Chordata; class Chondrichthyes; order Orectolobiformes; family Hemiscylliidae; genus Chiloscyllium; species Chiloscyllium plagiosum. The sequence continues at coordinate 44,310,310 of NC_057721.1, read as the reverse complement.
CAGGGAAGTGCAATTGAGGTCTGTGGTTAAACATTATCTAGAATAGTGGAGTAGACACAAGGGGCTGAACTGCTCACTCCTTATTCCTATGCTCTTATATTCCCATAAATTGCTTCAATGCCCCACGCTCAATGTAGTTTAAATTTCCTCATTACTTACCATCCATTGGTCCTGATGAGAAAAGGCACCCTAGGTTGGGCAGACATAGAGGTGGCTGGAAAACCTGTCGCCATTTGCTTTTTAAATCAATTAAGTTATACCAAAATTAATTTATAGAAAATAAGGGTGATACAGTGTGCTTGTACCATTGGTACCATATCCCAACCTAAGTCCTCACCTTAAGATGGAGGAGAGGGGGGATCCAAGATGGCGGCGACCCAGTAAGACTGAGTCTATAGTGCTCCTCCCAAGACTTGGGCACAGTGGGTCACCTACCCCCTACCAAGCTCACCAAATCATTTATAATAGTTTTGTAATTCAATTAGTTGTGTAATATTACATTTAAACAATTTAATCCTAAGTTAAAATGACTAAAGGGAAGGGAGCCCGCAGCTCTCAGCAAGCAGGAACCCCTCCCCCACCCTCTCCAGCTGCAGCAGAGGCGTCCACAGCCGCCCCGGGGGACTTACCAACAGTAACAAGCCTTGCAGAAATGCTTTCCAAGCTTGACTCGAAGATCGATGCCTTTATTGCAGAATCCAGAAATCATTGGGACTCGCTCTCGGCCGCGCTGCAGAAGCACGACCGAGAAATTCAAGAAATTGAACGCCGAGTCGGAGGGGCGGAGCTAAAGACCGCGACCTC
>NC_057721.1:44287478-44305003 GCF_004010195.1 Chiloscyllium plagiosum | reverse complement strand
TGTTTGTTTTTTTTTCGGTTTTTTTTGTTGTTTTGTTTTTTTTTGTCAAATCTTGGCTATTGTATATTTGAGCTAATTGTATATCAATGTTTATATCTGAGAGTTTTGTTTATTTTTGTAAACTTGTAAAAATGTTAAATTTCTAATAAAAATATCTATTTAAAAAAAGGAGGAGAAAAGGTGGAGAAAAATGACTGCATAGATCACAATTAAAAATTTATAAACTGCCAAATGTGTCTCTATGGTAACTCTGAAGGTTACAGTTTCAAGTCTCATTCTGCAAGCTTCAGACCACAACCTAAGTTTTTCTTCAATACAATACTGAGGAAACACTGCTCTACAACATATCATTCTTTTTAGCAAAACTATCGCCCAGAGCTTGCAGTCAGTGACAGAGGATTATGTTGCTGATTTTGTGAAACCTCAATTATCCAGCATTTGATTATCTGAATTTTGGTTTATCCGGACAAGATCATAATGACCCAATGCTTGGCTAAGTTGTGTTATCCGAACATTCGATTATCCGGACATTTGATAATTCGAAGAAAATACTTTCTGCTCGTGTCATTCGGATAATCAAGGTTCCTTGGGACTATGGACCTTTCTTGACCATAGACTACAGTGGAAACTTGTTCTTCTGTCTGTAGTACAGATCCATTGGTGAGCATTCCTGGTGAAGCAACATTCCCTCTGATTTTTCACTGCTTGAGGTCTATCTTTAACTCAATGACAGTCCCTGATTTAGTGGTCTACCTGCTGAACTTTAATGATTTTCAGTCCATTGCTTCATATGCTTTTAAATACTGCTCCCAATCCTCACTTACCCATTGTCAACTCTGCAACCCCCCACACCCTTACCCCTCCATTCACTCAGCTTCTCTTCCCTACTGGCAACCCTGGTACCCCTGCCATAACTTATTGGCTTCTCAACCTCTCAACCCCAACTCCCCTGGTTCTTTATCATCATTGGTTGGCTTGAGGTTCTGAGGTTGCCATGAAGCCAGAGGTGGTGAGGAAGTGGGCGTAAATAACCCAAGGCAAATGCTGAGGTAAGTGCAGCACAATCAGCCCAAATACAGCCTTACTGATGCCAGTAAGACCTTCAGCATGGCTTCCCACAGAACTCAGTCCGGCCACTCCCATTTCCTGGTTTAAGGGGGGGCTTTGAATCCCCGGACGTTACAGTGATGTTGGTGCCTTTAATGATGATGAACATCTCAGCATTCAGCAATAACGGGACTGCAAGCTCCAAGCCACTAAGCCATCCCTCATTTGCCATCTTAGACCGCTTTAGTAAAACCTATGTCACAGTTTAAACACAGGGTGGGAGTTCTGGCTAGTACTTTTCATCCAACGACTTCATCTAAAGAAGATTCATTGGATAATTTATCTCAATGCTTATTTGTAGAACTTTGTTGCTTTGAAATGAGATTTTTAAATTTCCCTACATGGCAATAGTGACTGCATTTCAAAAGAATCTCATTCACTGTGAATTATTTGAGATAGCTTTGGGTTGTCAAAGATGTCACACAAATTCAAGTTCTTACCTTTTTGAATACTTTATATTGCAGGGATGTCACCCATAATATTTAGTACTGTGGTCATATTGTTGTTTGAATATCTCTTTGAATTTCAATGTAATTTTGCATGACATTAAGGAATCTGACAGTTTGTTAAGCTAAAAAACACCAATGCACTTAGATGAAGTTCTTGTTTAAATGTGTAGTGAGAACATATAAAGTGTATCTTAGGTTCTGTGTCCTCACTGAGAAAATATACCTGTACAAATTATTGCATGTCAAAATGTAGAAGCTGTTTGGTAGTTTTCTAGCAGAACTCAATATTACACAAACGTGTTGCTGTAATGAAAATTCAATTTAATTACAGGCTTATTCCAATTAAAATCATTTATCGCACTTTGCAGCTTTGAAGTAGTCCAGTTAATGAAAAAAACATCTTCATTATATCTTGTTATTTAAGAATTTATCTTACCTTTCCAAGAAGAGTTTTGAGATACTTCAATGTCTAATGGCAGCAATTGTGATTCTGCCATGAATGCCCAATTGGGTGAAACATTATTGAAGAAAACTGATTCAACTTGCATTTATCAGCGTTTATCTTGTGGTGAGGTAAAAATAAGGATTGGTATATTAGGGAGAAGACATTACATTCAAGTGATGACTCAGACGTTAATTCGGAAGAGCTGAAGAGATAATGGCTCTTCAGTGATGTTGAGATTGGGAATAGACAAAAGAAAGGGCTCCAGCATAACAGAATAAAGAGAGCATGACACAACAAGCAGAAAAGTAGGCCATTCAGCCCTTTAAACCTCCTCCATCACTCAATTTGGTCATGGTTGGTCCTGTGTTCTTAATTCTACATTTCTATTATTCCCAATAATCTTTGATTCCCTCGTCTATCACAAAATTATCTATCTCGTCCTTAACAATATTTTATAGCCTTCTGAGGGTGAAAGTTTCAAAATTGTGCAACCTTCTGAGAGAAAGGATAATCCGTCATCTCTGTCCCAAGAAGGTGACTCCCAAGTTTGAAACAGTAGTCCCTAATTCTGGACTCATCCACTAGAGTAAACATCCTTTCCACCTCCAACTTGTTGAGACCATTCAGGGTATAATATACTTCAGGTAAGTTACTCCTCACTCTTCTGAATTCCAATGGAAATAAGCACAGCTTGTCCAACCTTTACTCATGCAACAATTCACTCATGTCAGATATTAATTTAGCATACCTCCTTTGATACAGACTGTAATGATTAGGATGTGGATAAAGGGGGGAGAAATGGAATGAGTGAAACAAGTAGAAAGCAGAAGGTGCAGAGGAGAAAGTACAGTGGAGTATCAAAGCGAATAAAGAAGATATAAGGGGAAGGATGGTGTGAATGTGTGCAGTGTAGAGATAGTGTAACAGATTGCAGACAATAGGTCAATATTGAGAACTTTTGAAGAACAGATAACCAATTGTCCTCTGCCATCACAGGCTATTCCTGGCCACTTTTGCCTCAACTGGTGTATTCTCATCCTTTGCTACCCACATTTCACATGGTGACTGCTCCTTAGGATAGAATGAATTCCATTGTGCAATGTAAAGTGCCCACAGTTTCAGTGTCACAGTGGTTTGATTTCCTCTGGCACTGACTGGAGGAAATAGGAACAGATTTTCAAAGAAGACCTTATAAGATGTTCTTATGACATAACAATTCCAATGGGAAGAAAGCATTTTTTTAGTCGAGAAAAGGAGAAATAAGTGATTAGAATGGGACCAATTTTTCACTTTCCACCTTAAACTCAGAGCTTCCTGTTACAGAAAGGGAAGAAATGAAAGGAAACCCAACTCCTGTATCTCCTCTTCTGTTGTGTTCTATCTTCTTCTGCAATTACAGTTGTGATTATTGCAATCAAATAAATTGTCAGCCTGCAGTCACAATGAATGATAAGATTGCATTAGTCTGAATGCAAGAAACAATATAAATAAAGGAGAACTTCCAGAGGAAGAACAAGTTGCTAATGTGTACCCTATACTTACTGGGAACTCACAGCAAACATTGAAAGTATCTTAAGAAATCTTGTCATGAGAGGTGTCATAGATGCTCAGTAAATTAATGGACAGGGGCAGTGAGTTCTCTTAACGTGGCTGATTTGATAAGGTAATAGGGCTTCTTGTATCCTACTGAAATACTTAGATAGCTGTCAATTAAAAGAAATTACTGCTTTTCAAAATATAGTCCTGCTCATTTAAGATGCTTCAGATCTTTAAACTCCACAACAGCATATAATTTCCAGTGATGGGAAAGCTTCCAATGATCGAACTTTCCTGTCAGAAGCTTCCTGAAAATATGCAAATATCCTCAGAGACAGATGCAGGTTGTGTTTGTATTCTCACATCATCACTCTTTTGCTGATTCTATCAGAACGCTTAGTTAGTATATTTATTTGTAATGAAATATGTAGTGTTAAAGTTCAGTGTTCACCTTCAGTGCAATTTACTCAGCATGGATTTGAGTGCTGCTATAATTGTAAGTTTTGTTATATAATACGAGGTTTGGCTCATTATAAGATGGAGTGGGGTTACATTTTTTAACCCCTTATTGTCAACAGTTGGAAAATGGAACCATTTTCAATTCTCCTCAGTATGTAAGAATATGATTATTATTTGAATGTTTAGATATCTGTGCATTTTGTCCTGGTTTTAAGTTGTTTCTAATGATTAACTGAACAAAGGCTTCATCTGGTTATCCCAGTTCTGACACCTCATTATTTCTGACTGCTCTGATGCTTATTTCAAATCGGTAATGCTAAAATAGCCAATTGATTCAGCAGGCAGGAAAATAGGAACTAAGCAGCAATCCTGTTACATTCTGGGAAGGGGAATTCAAGGTTCAGAAGGGGAGACAATGGTAGGTCACACTATCCCATTTTCTGACTATTTTAAACAGGATTGTAGAAAAAAAAATGTTCAACCAGCATATCTGGATGACACGCAGCAAGTCTTTTTTCCCAAACTGTAACACAAAGGGTATTTTGTGAGCTTATTTTGTTTCAATTACAAAAGCAATGTTACACCAAATGAAAACCTCTGTTCATTTGTTGTACATTGAAATATTTAAAGAAAGTTAAACTCTTACTTGCTTAATCTTCAAAGGAAAGTATGTTTTATAGCCACATATTCTGTCATTATTCTTCACGTTCAATGTTACCAGTCTTTATTTGGAGTATAAATTTAAATAGCAAAAGAGATCCCTTCCCATGATTGCCAACATTAGTTAGTGTACTTTCGACAAGCTGAAAAAAACTGGAAGTTTCATGTTCAGTCTTTTTTGTACTGTTTGCCAAAAAAGTCATATACTTTGAATGTTTGTTTGTTATAGTGGATCAGGATCCTTCTGGATAATTTTGATGTTCCACATTATTTCAGCAATTGAATTCATTTTAGCTTTTAAGTGCAGATCCGCATTATTGAACCCAATTGTCAATCCCAAGTGCACAGAGGTAGGAGAATTCTGGTTCTGTGAACCCACTCTTTACAGATAGCTGCTGAACGTCCCATTTTCTGAATTTATTTTTGGTGTTTTGAGATGGGTGAGGTGGTGCTAGACTGAATTGGATGTCAGGGCGGGCAACTTGTGAAGACGTGAGCAGGATGACCAATGCCGAACCAGGATGAGTGGAAAACCTGCCTCAGAATTCTGGCACTGTATCCAAGTTTTAAAATAGAGAGTAACACAAACATATCCCTTTGACCCTCATGTGTCTCTGCCACCATGTTCCATCCAGGTCAATCTGGGCCCTATACACAATCCCCAAGGCTCCACACATCCTTTATGTCAACCTCTGTCCATGAATGTACACCTGTCTCAAATCAATGGACCATTGTGCCCTCCATACCAACCTATGCTTCTGTTTCCACACCTAACCCTTTCTAATCCCTATGCTGACATGGGTAGTAATACATGAGAACTCATGTTCCTCACCCACCGACCATTGCCCTTTTGGCTAACATGCCAGGTTATCCAGTACCTCTAAGAAGGGATCTTGGGACCTAGACACAGATGAGAAAAGTAAATGCCTATTAAATAAATTAAGTGTAGTGCAGATTTGTCTATGTTGAGAAAAATACTCATTCATTAAAAAACACATTTACTCAACTTAAATTAATTTGCCATAATAAAATCCTACAAAACAAAACTCAGGGTGGCACGGTGGCTCAGTGGTTAGCATTGCTGCCTCATAGCGCCAGGAACCCAGGTTTGATTCCCACCTCGGGCGACTGGCTGTGTGAAGTTCACACATTCTCCCTGTGTCTGCATGGGTTTCCTCCCACAATCTGAAGATGTGCAAGTCAGGTGAATTGGCCATGCTAAATTGCCCATAGTGTTAGGTGCATTAGTCAGGGGCAAATGTAGGGAAATGGGTCTGGATGGGTTACTCTTCGGAGGGTTGGTGTGGACTTATGGGGCTGAAGGGCATGTTTCTACACTGGGAATCTAAACTAAGTCAAATGCAACGAGTATTAGCATTCAGTTTTGGAGAAAATTGGCTTCTAGACAAATATTGACAATAGGAACTTTGAGCTAAGTTTCCTGAGAATGTAAAGAGCAGCATAAAACACAAGCAAAAGGCAACAGTGACAATTGCGACCCAAGGAAAATAGGGAACATATCGCAGCTTCCTCCTTTTAGTCCCTTTTCATTTTCACAAAGTTATAATGATTGAAGTTTGAAACAAAGGAACAATCATTAATACACATTATGTGGTGGTGCTGGTGTTGGACTGAGGTGGACAAAGTCAGAAGTCAGAAGATGCCAGATTATAGTCCAACAGGTTTATTTGAAATCACATGCTTTTGGATTGTCAGGTGAAGTGAGAGAGAAGCACATAGGCACAGAATTTATAGACAGAGGGATCAAAAGATCATGCAAATGGTGTGAGTGAAGTGTTGACAGGCTGAATAATAGGTCTCTGCAGGTGATCAAGAGTGTCAGATGATGTGAGTAAAGTGTCAACAACTGAATAACAAGCAAAGGGATGACCTATCATCTGAATAAATGAGGCAGAGAGATAATTACAAAAATTTCCTTACCAGTTATCTTAATGTTTCATTATTAGATCTTGACTCTGGATTAATATTTGCTTGCCACATTTACATTAGTACTCTTTTTCGCTTGTTCATTTGTGTTTCTTTAATATAAATTTGAGTAAATAAGGTACTTTATATGTGAGATAACGCATATGTTAAAGTATGAAACTTAGTTGTGTCCTAAATATCTGCTAGAGTTGTGAAATAAATATTTGCTAAATACAGGGTTTCTGTCTATATAAACAATACAACTGAAGATTTATCTTCCTTGACAAATCTTTGAATGCTGTTTAAAATTTTTGTAAACTATGTCCGGTTTATTCCTTGTCCACAATTTCAGTGCCAAAACAAAACTATATCCATACATATACGGTGAGAGTCTAAAGCTTGATCGCAATTTGGGAGTGACTCTAGATCGAACTTTGCCCTTCTGGGAACATCTGAAGAAAAAGCAGCAAAATGTCGAAACCAGAAACAACATACTGAACAAACATGTTGAATCTTCATGAAGCACAGCACTCTGGATCTCAGCATTTTGCCCTATTATGCTCTGCAGCAGATTATTGTGCACCTGTCTGGCATAGGTGATTAAACATGCATATGTCATTGGTGCTCAATTGAATGCAACAATGCACATCATAGTTGCACCCCTCCACACAAAACTCCTCTCTTGTAGGGGTAGAGACAGACATCACAGGCCCAGACGCTGTTCCTGACCCAGGTACTCAGTCCCACTCCTGACCCAACAAGCACAGCTGTCCCCATTGACCCCTCCGCCCCTGATTATTGGGTCGCAATGTAACCTCTGTTCTGGGTACAGCGTTCCTGGTGTTCAGTCCTCACCAACATATTCCTTCACACATTTTTTAATTGACAAAAAATGCAAGCTGGTTAAAACTATGTGTTACACCTCATTTACCACTCCACAAAGAAATAATCTTCAATCTACCAAGCTGTTCATTTTTCATCTTGGCAGCCTGTATTGAACAGCTTTCCTGGGAAAGATATGTCAGTGGACATCCTGTGGATCAAAGAATGAGAAGCAATGGAAATCACTAACCAGACCTTGTGACAAATCCCATTTGCCAAACTATCACAGCCACAGTGATCTTTGCTAACCAGATGCAGAAGTGAGGGCCCTTGTGATGTTACACCCACGAGACACAAACAGAAAGCCTAATTATTTAAAACAAACCCGACTAGTTTAAGTTTTACAAATGGTTCATGTTGAATGTAAAATAGCTCATACTGACCACAGATTGGGCATGTTAGCTGCTTTGAGGGAGTTCCAGCAATTACAGGGACAAAGCTAACTCATCATCCTACTGGAATCCCACATTTCCGGTTGTGCGAACATTGCAATGAAAGCCACACAAAATCACAACAGACATTGCATCTTCCTGGCAGGGTTTGATTTGTAAGCAAACCATTGAAATTTACTTTGTCTGAAGAGTTTTTTTCTCATTTTGTTCTTTCATGGGAAATGGGTGTGATGGCATAGCCGATATATGTTGCCCATCCACTATTGCTTTCAACTGAGTGACTTGCTTGGCCACTTCAGAAACTCGTTAAGAGTCAATCTAGGTTTGGAATCACATATATGTCAGACTAAATAAGGATGGCAGATTACCTTCCCTGAAGAATATTAGTGAACTAGATAATGATAATTGACATGATCACAAACACTGAGATAGTGTTCCAGATTTCTTAAAATAATTCACATTTCTATAGTTGCCATGACACCAGAGCCAGGGCCTCTGGATTACTAGTCTGGTGACATTATCAGTGCCACCATCTCCCCAATAGTAGTCTCACAGTTATCCCCTTTTAACCCACAGTGGCTTTTGACTGTGGGTTGGAAAAGATAAACTACTAAGTTGTACTGCCTCACCCTAGAAGTGTGTTACAGCTTTGAGTCCTGTTCTTAGTCAGAACAGAGAACAGCAAGCAGCTCCAGCTTCAGCTAAAGCTTGCTGCTTATCTCAACCTTGTTCAAAACCTGATTGCCAAGAAAAATTATAATGTCGAGACTTCAACTGCATCCGCCTGCATCCCAGCTCCCACAAAAAGGGATTATAAAGAACTGTCAACCAGCAGAATCTTTACTGGACATTGAATTTCTGAACTCTGACTCACTGTGGGTGGTATAGTGGCTCAGTGGTTAGCACTGCTGTCTCACAGCACCCAGGACTTCAATTTGATTCCACTCTCAGGTGACTGTCTGTGTGGAATTTGCACAGTCTCCCTGTGTCTGCGTGGGTTTCCTCCCACAGTCCAAAGATGTACAGGTTAGGTGAATTGGCATGCTAAATTGCCCATAATGTTCAGGGATGTGTAGGTTAGGTGCATTCGTTAGGAGTAACTATAGGGTAGGTGGAATGTGTCTGGGTGGGTTACTCTTTGGAGGGTTGGTGTGGGCTTGTTGGGCCAAAGGGCCTGTGTTCACACTGTAGGTATTCAATGATATTAGAGTCAATCTTTCTTTATAGCTTTATAGCTGTAACATTATATCCTGCATGTATTACCCTGATGTAGTAAGGTATGATTTGTTTGGTTAGCACAAAATACAATGCCCCCCACTGTATTTTGGTACATGTGACAATAATAAATCAAATCAAAATATCTGTACTGAATTGAATTGAATTGAATTAACTTTATTGTCACGTGTATCGAGGCACAGTGAAAAGCTTGTCTTGCAAGCAATACCGGCTTGCATAGGTAAGTCACATAGGTAGTAAATAATAGGTAAACACAGGTACAGGTGAATGTTAAGAATTTGTGAGTCCACTCAATATTTAACAACAGTAGGATAGAAACTGTTACAAAACCGCTGGTGCGTTTGTTCAGGCTTCTCCCCGATGGTAGAGGTTGTAGAAAAACATTGCCAGGGTGGGATGGATCTATGGGAATGCTGGCAGCCTTTCCTTGACAGCGGGCCTGGTAGATAGATTCTATAGATGGGAGGTTGGCCTTTGTGATTGTCCAGGCCGAGTTCACCACTCTTTGCAACCGTCTCCAATCTTGAATAGTACAGTTCCCATACCAGGTAGTGATACATCCAGACAGAATGCTCTCGATGGCACTCCTATAAAAGTTGGTAAGGGTATTCACCATCATGCCAAATTTCCTCAGCTTCCTGAGGAAGAAGAGACATTGTCGGGCCTTTGTAACCAGTACATCCACATGAAGAGTCCAAGAAAGCTTGTTGTGGATGACCACTCCCAGGAGTTTGACACTCTCCACTCGTTCCACCTCTGTGCTGTTAATGTGTAGAGGAGCATGACTAACATAGAATATAGAACATAGAACAATACAGCGCAGAACAGGCCCTTCGGCCCCCGATGTTGCGCCGATCTGTGAACTATTCTCAGCTCGTCCCCCTACACTATCCCAAAATCACCCATGTGCTTATCTAAGGACTGTTTAAATCTCCCTAATGTGGCTGAATTGACTACATTAGCAAGTAGGGCGTTCCACACCCTTACCACTCTCTGCATAAAGAACCTGCCTCTGACATCTGTCTTAAATCTATCACCCCTCAATTTATAGTTACGCTGACGTCATCATTCTAGGTAACATCCCGCTGAAAGTCAATAATGAGTTCCTTGGTTTTGCCGGCATTGAGAGCTAGGTTGTTCTCAGTGCACCCTTTTTCCTGGTCTTCCACCTCCCGTCTGTAGTCTGTTTCGTCGCTATCTGGGATTCAACTGACTATGGTGGTGTCATCAGTGAACTTGTAAATGGCATTAGCCTGGTATTTGGCGACGCAGTCATGGGTATACAGTGAGTACAGTAGGGGGCTGAGTAGGCATCCCTGGGAGGCTCCAGTGTTGAGTGTTAGTGAGGATGAAATATTGTCCCCAATCTTCACTGATTGTGGCCGGCGGGGCAGGAAACTGAGGACCTAGCTGCAGAGGGTGGGGCTTAGTCCGAGATCACTAAGTTTAGTAATCAGTCTCAAGGGGATAATAATGTTGAAGGCTGAACTGTAGTCAATGAGTAGGATTCTTACGTAACTGTTCTTGGTGTCAAGATGTTCTAGGGAAGAGTGAAGGGCAAATGATATGGCATCTGACGTGGATCTTGTTGGCCAGATAGGCAAATTGGTGGGGTTCAAGAGTAGTGGGGGTCTGGAGTTGATTAATGCCATGACCAGCCTTTCAAAGCACTTCATGACCAATGACGTTAGGGCCACTGGGTGGTAGATGTTGAGACATGCTGCATGAGCCTTCTTAGACACAGGGATGATGTTGGCCCTCTTGAAACAGGCAGGGACAGTGGCCTGCTGCAGGGAGAGGTTGAAGATGTCCGAGAAGATCTCTGCCAGTTGATCTGCGCATGCTCTGAGTGCACAGCCTGCTACTCCATCTGGTCCCATCATTTTCCTTGGACTCACATGAAGGAAACCTGATCTGACCTCTGATGCAGTAAATGTTGGAATAGATTCGTCAGGACTTGTCGGAATAGGTGTTACCTATCCGCCGAAATTCTGCTCAATGTGAGCATAGAAGGTGTTGAGATTATCTAGGAGGGATATGTCATTGTCAGTTATCTTGCACTGTTTCTTTTTAGAACCAGTGATGTCATTCAGTCCTTGCCATAAATGCTTGGTGTCTGTCTGGGTCTCTAGTTTGGATTGGTATTGGTCCTTGGCTGTCTTAATGGCTCTGCAAAGGTCATACTTGGATTCCTTATACTTGACCTGAAGGCCTCATGCGTGATGTTTAGCAGGTTTTGTATGTTCTGATTCATCCAGGGTTTCCTGTTGGGGAACACCCGGATTGGCCTCCTCTGTATGCAGTCCTTCACACACACTTGCTGATAAAGTCTGTGATGGCGGTGGCGTACTCGTCCAAGGTACCTGCGGCCTGTTTAAACATGGCCCAATCATCCAATTCCAGACAGCACCGCAGTTGATCCTCTGCCTCCTTCGACCAGCACTGGACCCTGTATCTGCGAGGGGGTCTCCTGCTTGAGATTTTGCCTGTAAGCCAGGAGAAGAAAATGACATTGTGGTCGGAGTTCCCGAAATTAGGCCAGGGGGATGGAGTGATTAGATTAGATTACATTACAGTGTGGAAACAGGCCCTTCGGCCCAACAAGTCCACACCGACCCGCCGAAGCGAAACCCACCCATACCCCTACATTTACCCCTTACCTAACACTACGGGCAATTTAGCATGGCCAATTCACCTGACCCTGCACATCTTTTGGACTGTGGGAGGAAACCGGAGCACCCGGAGGAAACCCACGCAGACACGGGGAGAACGTGCAAACTCCACACAGTCAATCGCCTGAGGCGGGAATTGAACCCGGGTCTCAGGCGCTGTGAGGCAGCAGTGCTAACCACTGTGCCACCGTGCCGCCCACAAGTGGTAGGCATCTTTCACAGTGGTGTAGCCGTGGTCTAAAACGTTTGAGCCCCTGGTGAGGCAGGTAATGTTCTGATGGTACTTGGGCAACACCTTCCTTAGATTGGCTTGATTGAAGTCGTCAGTCACAATAAACAGGGCCTCGGGCTGTTCCATCTCCAGGGTGTTAATGGTGGAGTACAGCACATACACAGCTTCCTCAACCTTTGCTTGTGACGGTATGTACACAGCAGTTAGTATAACAGCGGTAAATTCCTGCAGTAGATAGAAGGGGCGGCATTTGATGCTGAGGAATTCAAGGTTTGGGGAGCGATAGCTGCCCAGGGTTGCAAAGTCCATGTACCACAGGTTGTTGATTAAAAGGCAAATCCCTCCACCCTTTGTCTTACCCGAGGACGCTGTACGGTCCATATGATGGATAGAAAAGCTATCAGCCTGAAGTGTGCAGTCAGGAAAGGATGTGTTCAGCCAGGTTTCTGTGAAGCAGAGTGCGCAGCAGTCCCACAGTTCATGCTGGAAGCTGAGCCATGATCTGAGTTCATCCATCTTGTTACCCAGAGATTGTACATTTGCTAGGAATAAGCTAGGAAGGCGGGAGGGGGGGGGGGCGTGCGGGCGGCGGATGGGGGAGGGGCATTAAATTTATACAGAATTGTATTTTGTTTCCCTTTTTTTTAAGTCTTTCACCCTGTATGCTTGTGTTCTATCCTCCAGGTTTTGAATCCATTAGTGAACCTGACTTTGGTTTAATCCTAAAGAATTTGTTGTGGGTCATTTTTAAATTGAACTTCACAAAGCCAGGATTTGAGGAGATTCACTGCCAACTTCAAAAAGGAAAATAAATGAGAACGGAAGTTAAAAATTCCCTTTGGTTACAGGCAGAAGTAGAGGATCCATAAAATAATTTAATTCACCTCACTCTCTTGTCCAAGACATGGGGCCTCAGCATAAACCTTTCATGCACAAACAATGAAGATCAGCAAGCAGAGGAGAAAGTCCAGGATAGAAAGGTATGCCACCTATATCTACAAAATGTTGAAGCAAGTTTACCCCGACACTGGGATTGCCTCCAAAGCCATGAACATCATGAACTTGGTTGGCAATGATATTTTCGTGTGCATCATGGGTAGACCTTCCTGCCTGGCCCATTACAACAAGCACAGCACTATCAGCTCCCAGGAAATCCAGCCATTGTGTTCCTGTTGCTGCCTGGGGAGTTGGCCAAGCATGCCACGTTGGAGGCCCGAAGGCATTGACTAAGTTCACCAGCTCCAAATGAAACACTGCATTATACTGAAAAAACAAACAATGCAATACATTACTGTGTTTGGCCTCCATCTGGACCTGTTGGAGATGCTCGGAATGTTTGGCATATAGGTGGATATTAATTCCCAAGTTTGAGTGGTCCTGAGCTCGAGGTTCCCATGTGTTGGTGGAGATACTGTATTTTTTTCATGGAGGCTTTGGGGACACTCTATAAGTGCTTTCTCTGCCACTTGTCATAGTGAAGCTCAGAGATGAGCACTTGTTTTGGAAGTCTTGTGTTCACCAGCTGAATGACCACAGCCAGGTTCTTAATACTCAGGATATTGGCCCGAGAGAAGACACAGAGAGAAGAGCAGCTGTGCTGCTTTCGGATCAGTAGGATTGTGTGGAACAATCGCTGGTAATATTTCTCAAGGGGTTTGAGTGTCTTCTATCATTAAAAGGTACAATGGACATGATCTTTACAGCAAAACAAACTCAATAAAGTACAGAAAACAACAGCTACCTCTATATATGACCTTCTTTGGATTCACAAACTTTTTTGTCTCGTTAACTGGTGTTATATGTTTGAAGATAATTGTTTTGGAACGGAATCTGTGAATACATTGTTAGTAGGAGCTTTATTCCCATTAATTATACACCATGAAATTCTCAGTCTACTGATTACTAGATACCCATATTTATATAAAAGCCAGTCACACCCAATTAACCCTTTGGGGTGGCACGGTGGGTCAGTGGTTAGCACTGCTGCCTCACAGCACCAGGGTCCCAGGTTCAGCATCAAGCGACTGTCTGTGTGGAGTTTGCACATTCTCCCCGTGTCTGCGTGGGTTTCTTCCGGGTGCTCCGGTTTCCTCCCACAGTCCAAAGATGTGCACGTCAGGTGAATTGGCCATGCTAAATTGCCCGTAGTGTTAGGTGTATTAGTCAGGGGTAAATGTAGGGGAATGGGTCTGGGTGGGTTGCTCTTTGGAGGGTCAGTGTGGACTTGTTGAGCTGAAGGGCCTGTTTCCACACTGTAGGGAATCTAATCTAATCTAATATATCCAACATTAGTTATTCATTCAATAGGGCTTAGACGTCCTTTTGGACCCCTGTTAAATGATACCAACTTGGAGGTAAAATGGAGTGATTTCCCCACATTCAGTTGCCTGCATAAATTCATTCCCATCCCCTGACAGCCTGCAAGTCATATCCTCATCCACAATTCATCACAGGCTCAATATGTGTGGCAAACTGGGGTGAATAAACCTGTGTCATTGCATGAATGTTCATTTCTATTTTCCTTGTTGTGACATTCTACTTCATATCTATGAGGCATCCCATTGGAATGGAGTCACTTACAGGACAAGCAAGAAACTATTCAATCAGTGTCATCTCCAATCCAGAACGAAGACCAGACCAGCCTCTGTCATGGAATTGTTGTAAACATGTGGGTATGGTCAGAGGCTGAACCCCAAACTATTGCTGATGTATTCTCAGAGGTTAATGAGGGAATGTGCCTTAGCGGTAACGTTGGAAGACAAATGTCCTCTATCAGCTTGTTCCCATATGAACATAAGAACTAGTGGGCAGTAGGAGTGGCAGTTCAGCCCCTCAAGCCTGATCCACCATTTAGTATACTCATGGTTAGCCTCAACTCCACTTTCCTGTCCACTCTCCATAATCTTTCAAACCATTACTAATTAAAAATGTGTTTATCAGCTCTTCACCACATAATACTTACTAACTGCACCAGTATCAAGATCCACAGCTGGCCACTGGACAAAATGGATTAATTTCCAATACCTTGGAAGTTTCCTCTCAGTAAGAGTAGACATTGATAACAAAATTCAACATTGTCTACAATGTACCAATACCACCTTTGACTATTTGAGGAACAGAGAGTCTGATGACAAAGGTCTCAAACACAGCATCAGGCTCATGGTCTACATGCGGCAGTGTTACATGTCCTCCTGTAGGAGTTGGAACATGGACAATGTATAACTGACAGGTATCACAGCTAGGATGGTAGGACTTTGAGTTTCCATAACTGCAGACTTAGCTTCCACTGCAGTACTTGGATGTTTGCTGGCTTCTGCTTGTGTTGCTCTGGAAGCTGGATATCAGATGCTGCATCAGGGTTGGCTCCACATGGTTGGTAATGGAGTTGGCTACCATTTCCATGCTGAAAGTGTTGGCCACCGAACTTTGCATTAAGCCATGTGCAACGTTGTTGTTGTTACTGCCCAGTGCCCCTTGATGTTACGGCACATTTGCCAATGTACCAAGCATTTCCTTGTGGATACCCAACAGTCTTTTATTGTGTGCTGTCCCATTGAATCACTCTGCATCTGAGTTTGTATGCGAGTTCATTCTCCACTGAGCTGGTGCCTGCAATAACCTTGTTCCCTCCCCTGACTGCAGCTCACTCATGCTCAGTGTCACAATACATATAGATCCCACCTCCTTGAAAGTACTCACATTGTCGGTATTCAAGCTTGTGGTTAGAGTATGAGTGACAGATGACATCTCCAGTTCTTTCCCTTCATTCTCCTCCACCACTGCCTGGCCTGTGACAGTTCTTGGGTATCTCAAAGGAGATAGGCACATGTGTTGAGTTATGGTGAAGGGAGGGAAGAGAAATTACGAGGTGAATGCACAGCATTTGTAGCATTTAAATCTGAAGAGTGTCAGGGATGGGACCAAATGGATGATGTGAAAGGGAGGTTTGGGTGTTAGGATAACTTCAATATTTCTAGCATCCACTGCCCAGACACCCACTACCCCACTCTCTGCAGTCTCAGTCATGGCTGGTCAGATGATGATAAGCATTGTCCCACTCATTGGATTGTGGATGTAAAGCCATGCCACTGGCTAGTTCTTATACCCCCTGGTTTGTTTTGTTTAATTTGTTCATTGGCTCTGGGAATCACTGCCTTGGCCAGCATTTACTGCCCATCCATAATTTATTTTGTTATTCAAACAGGGGCTGATATTTCCCATCCCTTCTTGCCTTTGAGAAGTCAATGGTGAGCTGCATCCTTGTCATCTCATGGAATCATACCTCACAAACATTATCCTGGACATTCCTATCACCATCCTTGAGTATGTCCAGTCTCACTGCCAGGAGAGACCCACTACAGATGGCAGAACAGTGGCACAGAGTCAGAGAGGAGACTTGCTCCTGATCTCATTACAGCTTTGGTTCAAACATGAAAAATTGAGCTGACCTCCAAAGGTGAGGTGAGAGTCTTTAAACTTGACATCAAGGCTATATTTAACTGAATGTGGCATCACGGAGTCCAAACAGAAATAGACACAATGGGAATCAGGGTGGAAGGTGTTTATTTTCCTGCTGGCTGGGATCATACCTAACACAAAGGAAATGGTTGTTATTGTTGGAGGTCAATCCTCTCAACTCCAGAATATCTCTGCAGGTGTGCCTCAAGGTAGTGGTCTAGTTCCAACCACCTTCAGCTGCCTCATCAATGACCTTCCCTCCATCAAAGGGTCAGAAATGGAGGTGTTCACTGATGATTGCACAATGTTCAGCAACATTTGTGATTCCTCAGATACTGAAGCAATCTATGTTCAAATGCAACAAGATCTGCACAACATACAATCTTGGACTGACAAATGGCAAGTAACATTCACACCACAACAGTGCAAGACAATGGCCATCTCCAGTATGAAAGAATAGCACCATCGCCCCTTGATGTTCAATGTCATCACCATCATTGGATAGCCAAGAATGAAATCCCGGGGGTTACCATTAACCAGAAACTCAATTCATCTGTCCAGGATGACTAGGAGGCCGGTCACTGCCACCTTCTCAAAGGCAAATAGGAATGGACAATAAGTGCTGGCCCAGCTAGCAATGCCCACTTCTTTGAGTGAATAAAAAATCTGTACCAGGCTGATGCTTGACTAGTACAGGGGATAAAAACAATGACTGCAGATGCTGGAAACCAGATTCTGGATCAGTGGTGCTGGAAGAGCACAGCAATTCAGGCAGCATCCGAGGACAGGCAAAATCGACATTTCGGGCAAAAGCCCTTCATCAGGAATAAAGGCAGAGAGCCTGAAGCGTGGAGAGATAAGCTAGATCTTGTAGAGAGGGGAGGAAAACTTCTTCAAGGCAGGCATCCTTGCAAGAGGATTCGCAGTAGGGTTAAAATCAACGAGGTAAAAACAATGACTGCAGATGCTGGAAACCAGATTCTGGATCAGTGGTGCTGGAACAGCACAGCAGTTCAGGCACCATCCGAGGACGGGCAAAATCGACGTTTCGGGCAAAAGCCCTTCATCAGG
>NC_057721.1:44281080-44286853 GCF_004010195.1 Chiloscyllium plagiosum | reverse complement strand
TAGGGTGGGAAGTGGTGTAATCCAGGTAGCTGTGGGAGTTGGTGGGTTTGTAGAAGATGTCAGTGTCAAGTCGGTCGTCACTGATGGAGATGGAGAGGTCCAGGAAGGGGAGGGAGGTGTCAGAGATGGTCCAGGTAAATTTAAGGTCAGGGTGGAATGTGTTGGTGAAGTTGATGAATTGCTCAACCTCCTCGTGGGAGCACGAGGTGGTGCCAATGTAGTCATCAATGTAGCGGAGGAAGAGGTGGGGAGTGGTGCCGGTGTAATTACGGAAGATCAACTGCTCTACGTAGCCAACAAAGAGACAGGCATAGCTGGGGCCCATACGTGTGCCCATGGCTACCCCTTTGGTCTGGAACAGGGGATAGCTCTCCCATCTTCTGTACCATTTTCTTATCCTTCAAGAGAAGGGGAAATGTGTCACTGAGTATGTTGCAATGAGTTTGGATGATGTGCCTGTCATGGTTAAGTAGCTGCCAGTATGTGAAAGTTGTGATACGTGTGTGTGAGGTTTGCAGCAGTGTTAAGTGTCTGAGGGTATGGTAAAGCTGTCAGTGGTATTTATGAATGATTGAGGGAGATTATTGGCAGGTGAGTGATGGAGCAGAATGTGAGGTTAATGTGTAGTTGGTGACAAATGGTATTTGAAGGTAATTTCACTGGCATTGACCACTTGTCAAGATGAGGATGTTGAATCTTGTGGCACAGCACTTTGCAGCTGAATGCTATGATGCTGATATTGATGCAGAGGGCTACGTAGTCCCACTGCCTTTCTGCAGGGCTTCTGGTTCCTCAGTGGATAGAGGAACTCTCTCTTTTCATTCACCTTCTGCAACAAGGCCTCCAAAGCTGTGTTGGAAAACATTACACCCCCTGTGTCTCCCGCTGTGCCACTAAGCCATGCTTCCTTCAGGAGAGGTACTTGCAGCAGCTGCTCCAGTCAAAATGCAAGTGCAGACTTGAAATTGTGCAGGCCAACTTTAAGTGGTACTTGCTTCATATACTTTTTCATCTCCAATTAAAGTATGAAGGCACCTAAAGTTAGTTTGCTTAGCTGGATGCATGCTGCATTCATGTCAAGGAACAGTCAGTATAACATTGCCGACTGTATTAGAAGCAATAAAGCAGGTGAGTCGTGTACAATTCCCATGACATTTCCCAGGCCTCATCGAATTTTATGATCATTGCTCCTTGTCTGTTCTATTTACACAACAACTGCTCATGCTGCTATAAAGTCATGGCAATCATAGGTCTGTTGTTTCCTTTCCTAATAACTGGCAGCTGGATAAGTGGCCTTGATTGTCCCACATCTCCTGAAACACTTGACTGTGTCTGGAAATGCCCAGAGATAATAGAACCTCTTTAATGAAGGCAAGAGTAAAAGCAAAACATGATACAGAAATAGAACAACTGTCTTTGAAGATGGATTCAAAATGCCTTTTGGCCTGCCAAATGCTGCACATCACTACAATTGAGCGACCAGTCCTCTTTCTATATTTGCTTGATTTACTGATTACAATACTTGTCCCACAAGAGACATGGCTGATTGAGGCAGAGTTGTAATTCATTTGGCACATGCCTTCTTCAAAATGCTTATTCAGCTTTACTCCAGTTTTGTTAATTTTGCTCATATATTGACACTGAAGGATTATTTAATTGTCAAGGGCATTCAACACAAGTTCCTGTTAATTCAGCTGTTGTGTTATAACATATATGAACTTGTACTGCACTTTAACCTTGTGTGTAATGTCATATAAGGGTTTTCTGTTGAGCTTCTACAAGCCCAGGGATTCTGATTTCTTGGAATATTTGGAAAGGCTAGTAAAATAGTTTGTGAGGGTGCAGCAGAAAGCTCATCAGCATATCAAGTGTTTTGCTGACAGAAGGATTTCATGGAAATAGAAAACAATGCACAGTATTGAACTACAGTTGTCTTATGGTACAGTCTTCAAGATATTCAGCCCGTTATCGCTCACAATAAACAAAATCTAAGACTCAATCGTCCCGTACGAGGTCACTTAGTCCATTAGAGTTCAGTGGACTGATTTAACCCACGCAAAACCTATGCACATGAAGAGTTAAACTCAGGGCAACTCTTTTCATGGGGAATATATAATTTTAAACTTTGTTCCATTTGCTTACTTTCCTACAGGCGATAAATATCCTGACCTTCGAAGAGAAATCTGCAATAGAAATCCAGTTCTTAGTGAGTTACTGACGGTATAGCTTTTGGAAGATATGTCTTTTTCATTTTCAAGACTTTGGTGCAACCAACACCAATAACTGATTAACTGTTAAATTCTGGCAATGTTAACAATACTTCTTCAGTTTTTGTGAAATGTTAATGTTTACTTATTTGGTCTTTACATTCAAAATTGATTTCAAACTATTTCAATTTATTTCAATTATTTCAAATGATTCAATGACAATCAATGGACTTTTTGCAAAACATGTTAACCAATGAAGTTTACAGCACTGGCTGATGTTACCATGCAGGACTCTTCTTCTCACTCTCTCCCCTTACCTGAGGGGTGGTAACTGTCAAGTTAAACCACCAGCTGTTGTGGCTGTCTAGTGAGAGAGCAGCTGTATGCTCTGGTAAAATTATGGCAACTTTACCTTTACTGACCACATTACCTCATCATATTTCTTAAACTATCCTGCATGCATTCTATTAACTTGTCCTCTACACAATTGCTACTTGGTTTGCCCAGCCAGAAAACTGGGATGCAAGTCCCAATTGTTTGAGACATGTGCCATGACATCTCTGAACGGGTTGATTGGAAAATAATTCCATGAAAATTGAAACAAACCATTATTAATCGATTATCCTTCATTCTGTCCTCAGCAAAGGTCTCAGTTTTATCCATCTGCGTCCCTACCTTAATGAATTTTGGGCACGACATGATGTTGAACTGTTCTTTTGTTGCCTTCATCTCCGTGCCCATTTCTTTAACAAGAGTCCTCTCCCTGTCCCAAAACTCCCTTTGCACACCTCCAACACTCTCCTTCCACCTGGACCCCTCCATCTGGCCATTTATCTGCTCTCAATCTGTTCATCGTATATTAGTTGGCTCAATTTCTCCATCCCTCTCACCCATTCCAACCTATCTCTCCGTGAACTGACTGCCACTCTGTGCTCTCAGCTCCAACCTTGCCTTTGGAATTAAACCTGCTGACAAGGGTGGTGCTGTTGTTGTCTGGCAGACTGACCTCTACATTGCAGAGGCTGCGTGCCAGCTCCCAGATACCTCCTCATATCTCCTCTGGACCATGACCCAACCATGGAATATCAGGCCATGGTATCCACAATGGTATGGTCTGGTTTCCAATCTCATTTCATCTGGTGATCTCTCCCCACCACTGCCCCCAAGCCTATAGTCTCTCAGCTCCACACAGCTCACCTCTACCTCCTTCCCAAGATCCACAAACAGGGCTGCCTGGGCACACCCATTGTTGCTGCCAACTCCTGCCCCACAGAACTCATCTCTTCCTACCATGACTCATTTTCTTCTCCATTTGCCCAATCCCTTCCCACTTACATTCACGATTCCTCTAATGCTTTATGTCAGTTTTGGAATTTCCAGTTTGCGGGCTCCAGCCGCCTGCTCTTTATGATAGGTGTGCAATTCCTTCACACATCCATCCCCCACCAGGATGGTCTCAAGGCTCTCTGCTTCTTCCTGCAAAAATGGCCTGAAATACCCCCACTCACCATCCTCCTCCACCTGGCTGAATTCATCATGTGATCTGAAGAAGGGTCAATGGACCTGAAATGTTAACCTAATTTCTTTCTACAGATGCTGCTAGACCTGCTGAAATTTTCCAGCAACTCCTGTTTTGTCCATAAAGAGTCTAAAGTGCTGTTAATTGGAGGCAAGATCGACAACCAGGTGGCTGGAAGAACAGAGCAAGCCAGGCAGCATCAGGAGGGTGGAGAAGTCAATGTTATGTAACCTATCTTCAGAACTGAAGAAGAGTTACACCCAAAATGTTAATTGGAGGCAAGTTTTTGCCACTACCCCATTTAATCCACCAACTCTGAACATTGCAAACTGTTTCAGAGGTGTCAGGAACTCTAGAAGAGCTGTACAACAGCAATTTTCTAATTCTGCCTATTCCATGTCCTAATCCCATGTCCTTTGAAAATTCAGTTCATGTTTCTGTCACAGCTGCTAGATCAAGTCTATTAATTTCTATTTATGTTAAGTCATCTAAGCTGTTACAAATGCTTAATGCATTCCGATACAATACCTTTAGTCTTGTTTTTTTTTCTATTTTTCCAGGGAGTCTCCTTAGTAACTAATGCCCAATTGCCTTTATTCACTCCAGACCCACTTTGCTTATTTTTGCTTGAAAACGTTGCCCACCTTATAGACACTTGACATTTCCTTTGTTGCTCTTGCATTTACTTTCTCTTGAACTTTCCCACTGACTTTATTTATTTGTAAGCTAAGGCCAAATTAAGAAGAGTATGTACTCTTTGCTGCAAGACTACCGGTCTGAATTTTGTTACTTTATTTGAAAGATAACCTGTTACACATATTTCAGAAAGAACAACTGCTTGCATCAGTGGTGCTGAGATGGAGGTGATTGAGACCAGAAAGTTCCTGGGTATGATGATCACCGACAATCTAACCTGGTTCACCCACATTGACATTATGGTCATGAAAGCACAGCAATGCCTTTACTTTCTCTGGAGGCTAAGCAAATTTCACATGCCCATAAACACTCTTACATTTTTTTATGGCCATGATGTGAAGGTGCCAGTGCTGGACTGGGGGTGGACAACATTAAAAATCACACAACACCAGGTTATAGTCCAACAGGTTTATTTGA
This sequence comes from Chiloscyllium plagiosum, assembly GCF_004010195.1. Classification (NCBI taxonomy): domain Eukaryota; kingdom Metazoa; phylum Chordata; class Chondrichthyes; order Orectolobiformes; family Hemiscylliidae; genus Chiloscyllium; species Chiloscyllium plagiosum. Next base: position 44,282,014 of record NC_057721.1, on the reverse strand, counting down.
AAGTACAAGCTCTCATAGTTACCTGACAAAGGAACAGAGCCCTGAAAGCTTGAACTTTCAAATAAACCTGGTGGACTATAAACTGTTGTTGTGGGATTTTTACCTCTTTTATAGATGCACTATAAAAAGCATCCTATACGGATGTGTCTCAGCATGGTATGGCAACTGCTCTTCTCTAGACTGAAAGAAACTACAGAAAGATGTCAACACAGCCCAGACCATCGCTCAAACCAGCCTCCCAATCACTGGTTTCCTCTATAATTCCTACTACATTGGAAAGCAACTAAAATAATCAAAGACCCTTCCCACTCTGATTATACACTCTTCCACCATCTTCTGTCAGGCAGAAGATATAAAAATTTGTATGCACAACAAACAAATTCAAGAACAGCTTCTTCCCCACTGTTATCAGACTTTTCAATGCATCTTTTTAATGTTAATGTTTATCTCTCTCTGCTTCTTCTCAGCAGCTGTAAAAGTGCACCCTGCACTCTGTTCTGTTATTCTGATGCACTTGTAGAATATGATTTGCATGTAAAAGATACATGTGACAGTAATAGTTGTAAAAATGCTATCCCTTACTCTCAGCTCTTCTGCCTCCACCATATCTGCTCCCAGGAAGAGCAATTCCACTCCAGGACATCCCAGAAGGCCTCTTATTGCAGGGACCACAATTTCCCCTCCTACATGATCAACAATGCCCTCCAGCACATTTTCTCCACTACCTGTACCTCCCCCCTCAAACTTCACCCATTCAACTGCAACCAGGACAGAAGTCCTCTGGTCCTCACTGTATATCCCACCAATCTCCAGATACAGCGCATTATCCTCTGCCACTTCAGCCACCTTCAGTCAGACCTCACCAACAAAGATATATTTCTCTCCTTCCTCCTATCTGCATTCCACAGAGACCATTCCCTCCCTGACTCCCTAG
>NC_057721.1:44265435-44280667 GCF_004010195.1 Chiloscyllium plagiosum | reverse complement strand
CCATCAATCGCCTTTGAAACCACCTTCCTCCTTCGCCCCACCCCAACCTCCTATTTATCTCTCAGCCCCCTTTCCCCTCCACATTCCTGATGAAGGGCTGACGCCCGAAACGTCGACTCTCCTGCTCCTCGGATGCTGCCTGACCTGCCAGGTTTTTCGGCGCCACCCTTTTCAATTCTGACTCTCCAGCATCTGCAGTCCTCACTTTCTCCTAGCAATAAAATAAATCAACTCAAATCAAAACTTCAAGGTAATTATCTTTGAATGCTAGGCAGTAAATTGTATAGTTACAGGGGATTGCATCTATTTATCTTCAACATGAAAGAATCTAGAGCAAACTGTATGAATGTATAATCATCCTATTCATTACCAAAGACATTTCCTGAATCCAAATTTTGGTGTATTTTTAAATTACTTTTACAACAGGAACTACAAGTCAAACTAGATGGATATACAAGATGTAAAGATGGTTTGGTTGGATTGAATCATCAAAAATGTTCTATTACTATTGAAACTGCGTATTATTGTGGCCATTACTGATCCTAGCAAGATAGACCTGACTTACAGTCATAGAGTCGTACAGATATACAGCACAGAAACAGACCCTTTAGTCCAACTTGTCCATGCTGACTAGATATCCAAAATAATCTAGTCCCAATTACCAGCATTTGGCCCATATCCCTCTAAACCCTTTATATTCATATAGATGCTGCCTGAACTGCTGTGCTCTTCCAGCACCACTAATCCAGAAATTTATATTCATATACCCATCCAGATGCCTTTATAATGTTGTAATTGTACCAGTGTCCACTACTTCCTCTGGCAGCTCATTCCGTACACGCACCACCTCTGCATGGAAAAGCTTCCCTTAGGTCCCTTTTAAATCTTTCCCCTCTCGTCTTAAATGTCTGCCCTCTCATTTTGGATTCCTCCATCCTGGGGAAAAGACCTTTTCTATTTACCCTAACCTTCATTACCTTATAAACCTCTATAACCCCTCAGCCTCTATGCTCCAGGGAAAATGGCCCCAGTCTATTCAGCCTCTCCCTGTAGTTCAAATCGTCAACCCTGGCAACATCCTTATAAATCCTTTCTGAACCCTTTCAAGTTTCACAACATCCTTCTTTTAGCAGGAAAACCAAAATTGCATGCAATATTCCAAAAGTGGCTCATCAATGTTCTGTACAGCCTCAACATGAACTCCCAACTCTTAGGCGTTTACTATTAAGTGTATAAGTCCTGTCCTGATTTGCCTTTCCAAAATGCAGCACCTCACATTTATGTAAATTGAACTCCATCTGCCTCTTTTGAGCCCACTGGCCCATCTGATCAAGGTCCTATTGTACTCTGAGGTAACCTTTTTCGCTGTCTACTACACCTCCACTTTTGGTGTCATCTGCAAACTTACTAACCATACTTCCTATGTTCTCATCCAAATCATTTGTATAAATGGTAAAAAGCAGTCGACTCAGTACTGATCCTTGTGGCACACTGCTGGTCACAGGACTCCAGTCTGAAAAGCAATCCTTCAACCACCCCCTGTCCTCTACCTTCAAATCAGTTCTGTATCCAAATGGCGAGTTCTCCCTTTACCCTATTATCTTTAAATCATGATTGTCTCATTTCTCAAATACCATCAGCAACATTTGTCAAGGTAGATGTACAATGGAAGTTTATGGCACTCACTGTGTGACATGTGAACATGACTGCGATTGATACTATATCTCAATTTTTCATCAACAGGAATCCAAAACAAATTTTGTTCAGTCTATGAAGAAAAGGCACATATTACATGGGATTCTCTTTGACATCTAGAAATTCCTTCTAACATGTGTAAATAGTTACATCACTCCATTTATTATGCAAATGAGAGGATCTTTGAAATTCTGTTCATATAATTAATGATTCATTTGAGGTAGTTGTGCACCACTGTCATTAGGTATTGTATTGATTCTAATGGATGGTGCATTGTAGAATTTCATCACTCAGCAAGGGTTCCGTAGATATTTCACGGGATACTTTATTAACTCGATGCTTTACACTACATGCTGCCATGGTAAAATTTGACACGAGGTGAAGTAATGTGGTTTAGGACAGGTCCAATTGAACAATCTTTTAAAAATGCAAATCTTTCTTTCTTTTGAATTAGAATCAGATATATAAAGAAGTAAACTGGCTGATCAAAGTTTGTGAGAAGATTTGTAGCTCGGGTGCTCGTTGCTGTGGTTCTGTTCGCCAAGCTGGAAGTTTTTGTTGCAAATGTTTCGTCCCCTGTCTAGGTGACATCCTCAGTGCTTGGGAGCCTCCTGTGAAGCGCTTCTGTGGTGTTTCCTCCGGCATTTTTAGTGGCCTGTCCCTGCCACTTCCGGTTGTCAGTTTCAGCTGTCCGCTGTAGTGGCCGGTATATTGGGTCCAGGTCTATGTGTTTGTTGATGGAGTTTGTGGATGAATGCTAAGCTTCTAGGAATTCCTTGGCAGTTCTTTGCTTCACTTGCCCTATAATGGTAGTGTTGTCCCAGTCAAATTCATGTTGCTTGTCGTCTGCGTGTGTGGCTACTAGGGATAGCTGGTCGTGTCATTTCGTGACATCCTCAGTGCTTGGGAGCCTCCTGTGAAGTGCTTCTGTGGTGTCACGAAACGACACGACCAGCTATCCCTAGTAGCCACACACGCAGACAACAAGCAGCATGAATTTGACTGGGACAACACTACCAATATAGGGCAAGCCAAACAAAGAACAGCCAGGGAATTCCTAGAAGCTTGGCACTCATCCACAAACTCCATCAACAAACACATAGGCCTGGACCCAATATACCGGCCACTACAGTGGACATCTGAAACTGACAACCGGAAGCGGCAGGGACAGGCCACTATAAATGCCGGAGGAAACACCACAGAAGCGCTTCACAGGAGGCTCCCAAGCACTGAGGATGTCACCTAGACAGGGGACGAAACGTTTGCAACAAAAACTTCCAGCTTGGCGAACAGAATCACAGTAAACTGGCTGAGTTGAGCTGTTGGTGTTCCATGTGCTCCTTGTTCTTGTAATTGATAAATGTTAAAGGATATAGTGTCTGCTTATTTGTAAAGATTCGGAATGGTAGGATAAAATTAGGATTGGTGGGAATTTTACATTATAGCTTCGAATGGTGAGTAAGTATGAGCTTATAAAATGATTAACATTAAAATCTCAGCTGATATTCAGCCTGCCCTCACAGAGACACTGTGAAATTGAACATCCTAACCTCTGCTAGCCAGCATCCACCATCAGCCACATAATCTCCCGAAAGCACCAGAATAATCAACAGAATAATCACCAAACTTCCTTTTGGTGATTTGAGAAAACAAATCTGCGATATGCCTCTCCCGTTCCTGCACTTAGCAATATTTGCGTTCTTATGATTTCCTTATGATTGTTCCATTATTCATGGCTGGGTCTTCAACCATTTACATCTTAGGCTTTGGAAATGTTTCCATTAACCTTTCGACGTTGTCACTTCCTGGAATTCTTTGAACCTTTCCATAAAACCCATCTACTGGGCCAAGCGGTAATCTCCAAAACCTCTTTATTTAACTCAATTTTGATTTTTGCCTGATAATGTACTGCTGAAGCAAATTGGGACATTTTTCATTAAAGAACATAAGATTATAGGGGCTGGAACAAACCGTACAGTTCCATCAGCCTGTTCTGTCATTCCATGCAATCATGCCTGATTATTAGCCTTAACCTCTCTTTCTGCTGACATCTCATATTTCTTGATGTCTGAAGAAAGCAAAATTCTGACTTTTTCAACTTTAAATATACTTGATAATAGAACATTTCCCGCTCGCTGGAGTACAGGTCGCTCTGCTATAACACACCTTTCATTGTGCGAATTCGCTGTAATGCGATTGATGAATTGGGGACACTGTTTCTAAAGCTCAAACTCTTAAAACATATGCTGGCTGTAACGCGATTACATCACCAACAGTTTAAGTGCTGTTTCTGAAGCATGATTTTTCTATAATGCAGATTTGCACAAGAACATAACCATTGCATTATAGAAGAACTACCTTTATAGAATTCCGAAGATTCACAATGCTTTGAGTGGAGAAGTTTAGCATCGTTCCAGTCTTTAGTTACTAACTCTTTATTCTGAGACTGAGGAGGTATGCAATAGTTTTCCTGTTTATTCCTTCCTTTTTGAAGACAAGTTTTAAATTTGAAATCTGGACTTGATATACAGAGGCACAGAACTATTCACTCTCCACCTGAACTGTCGGTATAACGCAAAATACTCAAATATGGAATGGTTCAATTTTGTGGGTGATATGTGACTGCAAGGAGAAGGCTTCAGTACTCAGTCAGCACTCATACTCTCTTACGACTTTGCCACTTGACTACATTCATCAGATTAAGGTCTAATTTCAAAGCGCCGAGTTTGAGTTATTCCAAGACCCTCCTTGTCAGAGTGGTCTGTGCCTCACTGTATGGAGGATATGTTAAACCCTTATTTGTCAGTGATGTGAATGCTGACTGTTCACATTGACAATACTTTCTTTCACTCCCCACACAGGGTCATTGCAAGTAAGACTGCTGGATCCAGCCATGGCTGGCTTTGTCATCTCTGTTGCTGCTGTGGTCTAGTTCCTCCTTAAAACAAGTTAGACAACTCCAACCAGAATGGTATGAATGAATCTGCCCAAATGTCCCGCAATACTGAAATGGTCAAATCACTTGGAACAGAACAGAAGCCGGCACCAAAGCAAAACAGTCCCAACTGTATTAGGAAACAAGTTACAATAGCTTTTACTACAAAACAATATTATCTCTAATCTGATTCTGCCCTTTAAGCTTACAATAATTCTCTTGTAGATTTGTGCAGCCTCTCTCGCTGGTTCTCTTTCTCTGTGGGACTCTGAATCTGTTTTTGTTCTTCCTCTCTTTCTCCAGATGGTGAGTCAGTCACTACTTTTAGCCACATTGGTCTCCTCAGAAGCTCCAAGAGGGACCAAGAGAGAGGTCTATAGGTGAACAGTGTTTTTATACCTTTTCAGATGGTTTTCTGGAACTTTCTATAGTTCTGGTCAGTCGGGGAGATCCACTTAATAGTTTGAAAATGTATCAATTATTTGGATAGCATGCTACTGTTTGTTTCCTTGTCTAGCAGAACCCAGTGCCTTCCTGTCTGGGTCCTCCTTTGTTTACTGGATAATTTGTTGGGTGATATGTCTCTCCAGGATCACCGTTATATGTAACACATTTAATATGCTAGTGTCATGAGCATCTGGCTGCTGTGTTTGAACCGTTTCTGGTGTGTAGGTTTTGTGACTTCAGAATTTTACTTGACCAATGTACCCAGCATCCCTTGCTGTTTGGCTAAGTTAACAATCCATCTGCATTCAGCAGCCAGGAGGCCGCTACACTGTAACGCAACAAAAATGTAGAGAAATGGAGGAGTATCAGATACACCAGCAAGATCAGGGCCAGCAGCAACCTCTAGTGACTATGAACAGCCTTCACATGAAGAGTTCACAGCTGAATGGCCTCTCAGAATGCAGAAGAGGTTCAGGATGGCCAAAGTGTTTCATCCCTGATCCTATTTAGGCCACATGTGAGGGGCAGTGTTGGCACAGACTGTGGTTGTACCCAGACTCTGTCAGAAAACTATGCTGTTGGAATGAGTATTGGACTGATGGGCTGAGTGATCATCCTATCTTGGAAGCCATTAAAGGTACAGCGGTGTTGAATTTTTAGCTACTAGCTCCATCTAAGGAGCCACTGAGGAACTGTGAGGGATCTTTCAATACTCGGCCTGCAGATATATCAAGGCTCTAAATGATGCAACTTGTGCCAGATCACACCATCTTATGTTGTTTCCCCAGAGCAATGGCACACTGCAGCTGGAATAGTGGGTTTCAGGAACATGGCTGGCTTCCACAGATGCAGGGAATGATATTCTGTACACTGGTTGCACTGATAGGGCCATGTCATAATGGCTGAATTCTATCCATCAATGCTCCAGTTGTCTGTGATCTTAGAAATCTCTACAGGATACACTGGGAGCATCTATGATGCTGATATCTTTGAGAGCTCCATGGGTCAAGTTGTGATTGAGGGTCCAGATGCCTTACAACAACAGTTACCAGAAGGCAAGAGCTGCCCACTGCAACAATGGCTGATGACTGTGTTACATATAAATCCCAAGATGGAACACAGCTCCCACCAGGACCATGGTGAAGCAGACACCAGTTCTCTGAAGATGAGGTTCTGACACTTGGATCATTCTCTGGAGAGCATTGCAATACAGTTCAGACATAACTGCAGCAGGCAAAAAGGGGATGAGATGGAGGCTGACAAACTGGAAATGTGAGAGCTGTCTTCAAGAATGAAGATGAGAACATTGTACAGGAGCAACATCACCTTGTCCATGATAGAGTTCAGTGTGTCAGGCACCACAAGTCAGACAGGACCTAACTGACAGCCTGTTCCAGAAGATGAAGTCTGGGTGCAGTGATCACTTACTGACTGTAAAATTCTTGGTGCTCGACATTCAAACAGTTTATTTCTGTTCCGAGAGGCAAAAATAGCTTCTGTTTGTTTGATTTCTGTTCACTTTTTTGTTTGCAAATAAAAATGAATCTTTTGAGATCATTTATGTGATGGTCCCACATTGAACAATGATAAGATGCAGGCTATGATGAGCACTGGGGAAAGGGCAATGGTGATTTTGAGAGGTGGGATGTGGCTCAGGGCAAGTACAATGCATGGCCTGGCGCTTAAACAGTGATAGATGTGGGGGATGTGCAGTGGCATGTGTGAGAGGTGACAGGCATGCCCTGGCTGTGACATGATAGGCATTGGATTTTGGCAGCTGTACCACCATGTTGATCATGAAGGATTGCCAACATTTGACTGGGTACACGGCTGGAGTTCTGGGATAGTGCCTGTGTCAGGGATGCTGGTACATGTCAGTACTCTGACCACGGTGAGCTGGAGAATCCGGTTAGCATTGGACAAGTGTGGACCCATATTGGGTGAAGCAGGTAATCAGTGAGGTGAGCTGGAGACCATTACTTGAGAAAACTAACTCAGCCTGTGAGAGAAACTCTTCATGATGCGCAACCAAAACAACACGCTGCCAAAACATAGGGAGATTTAGTCCATGGTCTTTCTGTTTGATTGTTCCAGCTACAACATTTCTACTGGTATCAATTCCATTTAAGAATTGGAGATTAAACCAGCATCCTCTGGGACTGAATGGCTCAGTTGCAGCCTGGATGGTGCACTTAGCGTCTGACTCATTAAGGCAGCAAAGGTACACCTTTTAAAACATTCAATTAAGATGTGAATTGAGCTGGATAAAGATCAAATACTTACAATTTCTACACAATTCTGAAGAGTCTAACCTATTTTTGCACTGTTTAATTATTCATGTGGAGATCTAACATCTTTTTAAGATCAATGCATTCTTATCTAAATGGTGCTAATCACATCAGCGCAGTATTTTTAGCGTTGGTGAGCATGAAATAAAATATTTTTTCTGTCTGTTTACAAAAAGAGACACAGCTTTTGAATGATCACAGGATAAATAGAGTGTAATGTGATACTGTGGCGTGATCTCAGCTGGAAATTTCCCAGCACATCCTCTGCCCAGCAACCAAGTTCATCAAAAGTACTAATTACAAGAATCAGTAAGCATCCTGAATGTGAAAAATAATGCTTTCTATAGGCATAGGGTCACAGGGTCATCAAGTTATACTGCACGGAAACGGACTCTTTGGCCCAACCCATCCACACCCTCCAGGTTTCCTAAGCTAAACTAGTCTCATTTTCCTGCATTTGGCCCATATCCCTCTCAACCTTTCCTATCCATGTACCTGTCCAAATGTTGCAATTGTAATCACCCCTACCACTTCCTCTGGTAGCTTATTCCACATTCCTGCCATTTCCTGCTCCAAAAGTATTGCTCATTCTGTGCAAAGATATGCACAGCAAAGACTGGCTATGGAGCACTGTGATTGGTTGAACTGTCATTGTCCTGAAGGTCTGTTGATCGGAAACCTATCAGGATCAGCAACATAAATACTAAGGCCATAAGAGCAGGTTAAGCATTGTATTCTGTGCAAGTGCCTCTCACCTCTTGACTGACCAATGTCTTTCCACCATCTACAAAGCACAAGTATAGAGTGTGATGGAGGACATGCCACTTACGTGGATGATGTAGCTTCAAAAACATGCAAGAAACTCAATAATGTCCAGGACAAGCAGACTGCTCAACATGGACCCCATTCAACGCTCTAAATTTTCACCCATCCAGGCACAATGATTGCAACGCATATCATCCACAAGACACAGTAACTTGCCAAGTTCCCTTCGAGAATGTTTTTAAACCAGCAATCTTCACTAACTTGAAGGAGAAGATCAACAGGTGTTTGAAATCCCTCTCCAGGATTTAAATCATCCTGACTTTGAATTATATCCCCATTCCTTCACTGCCACTGGTTCAAATTCCTGAAAATGCCTACCTGTCAGCACTGTGGGTTTACTGACATTTATAGACTGCAATGGTTCAAGAAGGCAGTTCACCACCACAGTGTCAAGAGCAATTATAAATAGAAATGCATTCTGACCTTGCCAGCAATGCTTACATCCCTTCAACAATTGAAAAAAAGTATCTGTGGAGAAGGGAAGATCCTGGGCTAAGGTTGGATGGGGGAGGTGTGAAAGGAGCAACCAATTGAGGGTACGTGGAAAGGGCTTTGATTGAGAGAAAGAGTGGGACAAGGGGAGTAATTTTGACAGTGAAGTTGGAGGCCCAGTGGGATGGGAAGCCATTGATCCATAATGCTAGGCAAAGGTTGTCTGAATGGGAGGTAAATCATTCATATCATCAGTTGCAATCTTTGCATGTGGAACTGGGTTGTGACTAAAGCAGTGGCGATCCTCCTCATCTCCTCTTTCCTGATTGTGTTGACAACTAACCTGATACCAGCAATGATATGGAGGAGCCAGTGTTGGACTGGACAATCAGCTAATGGAGGAGCAGCGGTCCCAAAGTTAGTGCTTCCAAATAAACCTGTTAGACTATAATCTGGTGTTGTGTGATCTTTAACTCTGTTACCAGCATTTTTGCTATAGCTTGCTCCATCTGCTGGATGCAAGTGCAATTATGTTATTTATGACCTAAGCTGAATTTGCTTGTCCTCAGCAGTGTATTTTCTGCTGAAATGATAGTGAGAGTGCATTTATGCACATCAGTCTAACTCCACTGAGAGTCTACACAATTTCCTTCAGGGCAGCTTTGAGGTGGACTTGCAGCAGTGTCTTTAGACATGGTGGGTGTACGAAGTCCAGCAGCTACAATGACAAAGTTATCCATTTTGGCCACATGTTTACTCAGGCATGATTTCCAAGGGTGCTGGTCGAAGTAGTGGTGGTGGTTGTTTTTGGCAGTCTGCAGGAAGGAATTCTTAACTCCACAGTGACATGTTTCTTTTTCCACTTAGCCCTACCCAGCAGGAAGCCTTGTTGCAAATATTTAGCTTGTTTTTTTAGTGGGCTACTTATTTGAACAGGCACCATGGTGCCAGACAGTGACCATCTCTCCATGGAACTAGACACAAGCCTGAAGTGAAGCCAGAGCCAACAGGATATTCCGGGTGAAGGACAAGGCCATCTCAGTATTCCGACTCCAGAAGTGATGGAAAGACCTGAAGAAAGCTCAGTGGTAAATATGAAAGAGTCAGTACTGGATTTCAAGAGTTCACAATTTGAATTACTAGACATCAAACTGTGGAGAGAGAGTGCCTGTGCAACAGCAGAAAAAGCTTGGGAGAGAGTTCACAGCAAGGAAATATATTGGCCATAGTGAATAATAAATTAAGACAGATTAAACATTTTCACCCAGAGGAAAAAACCGTACAGAAGACCATGAGAAGGTAAACCCGCACAAAAGCTGAGAAAACATGGGAGAGAAAAGAAGTATTTTGTTAACCATAGCCCACATTGTAAGACAACAATGATGGAAAAAGCTTTGCCTTTACCCAATCCTTTAGAATACATTGAAGGCCCTAACTGTGCCGTTGTATTGGTTAAACTGGCATCCACTATTTTGCAAATATTGTGCTGCTTGAGGGCTCAATGAAAAGCCAAAGATCAGGTCCATGCACTATATGTGATTAGTGGGCAGTGCAGACATTATTCTTACCATGTTGGGCATAGCAGAAGAAAGTACAACAAACAATGATGTAACTAAAGCCTTCAACTCCTATTTCAGTTTAAGGTGAAACTTCGATTTCGACCAAGCAAAGTTTAATCAGTGCAACCAGGAGCTGGGGGAACCACAATATTTTTAGAAATGATTAACACCACCTCATGCATGAAGTGATCATGGAAGAGTGCAAGATGCAGCCTTTTTAGAAAGTTTGTAGTGTAAAGAATACTTTATGCCACCAATTCGTGAGACAGGCTGAGCTTCACAAATGAAACAGACTCTTATTCAAGTGGCCAGAGGAGTTTCCTGGACCAGCCCAGTGATTTTAACGGAGTCCAGTTTGTAAATCAGAGATCTCCTAATCAGAGACCACCAGGTGGATAACAGCCACAGGAGAAGACAATCCTTTCTTCATTGCTTCTTGTCTGCACTGTGACAGGAAGACTCCATGTCAATATCAATTGTGATCAGCAGTAATACTGATAGCTGCATATTTCAGGTGGATTGCTGGACTAGAAATGGATTTTGACTTGCAGCAGGGAGTGTCCAAGTGTCCAAGAACTAGATGCTACTGAGTACCAAGAAACCTTTTCCATAGAGGAAGTGGAAGTAGTTGATAAACATAGCAGATGACTCTCCTGTCCAGAGTAGAGTTGAGAGATTGAGAGGTTAACTGAGGATCTCTTCCTGCCTCCACTGACAGTTAACTAGTGCCACGGGGACCCTTTGCCAGAAGAGGACCACCAGACAAATGAAGAATGCTTCACAGAGTGTTACAAAGACTCTCCTACATTTTCAATCATGGTTTGGCCTTTGGAGAGCACCCCAGCCCCTCCCAGTTCACATCCTCTCCAACAGCAATGGCATGAATTGCTCTCTCCAACCCATAATTGATTGGCCAATGCTGGCTCGATGTGGTGCTGAGATTCACAGCACACTGAAGTGCTCCGAAAGCTAGTGCTTCCAGATAGACCTGTTGGATTATAACCTGGTGTTGTGTGATTTTTAACTTTGTGCACCCCAGTCCAATAGCAGCACCTCCAAATCTCTCTGAACTGGGCTTACTCCAAACTGGCTGAACACCAAGCCTCATCGCTAAACCCAGCCCCACGCAAAGGTGATTCATTCAACCCATTTTTGCCTATTTGAGTCCCAAATTCACCAATATGTCATGAACTTGAGTATTCAAATAAAGCATGTTTAACTTTTTTAAAAATAATGATCTTTGCATGGGACTGTACCTGCTGGTAGACTATCACAGTAAAACTCTCATTCCATTCTTGCCACATTCTGCTTGACTTTATCAAAATTGTTACCTGCTCTATTGAACTGACTTCCTCCTTAAATTTCTGAATTTTCTTTCAGCTGGAAAACCGTCAGGAATCAGTGATCTGATTATTGGATGAGGTCTTGTTGTGAGGAGGGATCTGACCGTGGTGTAGGATGGGTCAGCCATCAGAGGGTGGGAAACCTATCTGTTTGGCAGGGAACAGGGAACAGGGAATAGGGAGGGGAGCTGGGAGCATGCACTGTTGATCTTCTTTGTTCAGAAGTGCTTGTGAGAAAGCACTTACCCCTTAAATAAGGGGGTCCTCAGCTCCCTTTTGTTCTCCGATCCTTCAAAGCTCAGGAATTTCAGCCAACAATATTAAACTTCAAATAGGGAATAACACCAGAAATGCAGTGTTATTGGAATAGGTAATGGAACTATTTGACTGCTGAGTGTGGATTAACTGCCCTCCCAATGTCCCAAGTGAAAGAAAGTAGATTTAAGGCAGGTTGGTGTGACTTTAAGAAATTAAAAATGTTAATAGCCTACCTGGCCCAAAGCTATCCACCTGTTATGGGAGGACGGGGCAGTACAATTCCTTTCTTTATTTCTGCAATATTGTAGCGCTAGCTCTCGGTCAGGCCACTAATCCAAGATATTGGCCACTTGATGGTTAGTTCAGCGGCCATCTGCTGTTGATTTTGGAGCTAAGTATGAGAAACAGATTTATCAATTCTTCTGAGCTCTGAGCTGGAGACTGAGACCTCTGCTGGAAACAAACCCTCACATATCAGTTATTCTGTGGATACTTATTCAGATTTAATATCACTGAGAGAGGAAATGAGGTGTTGTACAATTTATTATTTCTCTATTTGAGGAAGTATGTGTCAAATGTACTTAAATCAAGGGAAGTTTCTTGCAGTGATTTTTATTCTGCCACTGACTGTTTTATGTTTAATAAAGCTACTATAGAGTTTGTAACCCTAGTTGCAGCATCCAAGGGACAGTTTATGTTTTCTGTGATCTGAGAAGACTCATTCCTACCTGGTATTTAAAATAAAGCAGGCTTCTGGTCAACGGTTCAGTTCCATGCTCCTTTCTTGTGGCCAAAGTGGGAAAAACTTCCAATCGTCTGGCTCTCTATTATGGTCAAATTCACCCCTAGGCGTCCTGGTAAAGGATCATGTGGTAACTGCTGGTGGCATTCAGATCCTCTATGACTGTTGGGGACCACAGTGGTAAAGTGTGTCATTGCCCCACAAAACCAAATTTTCAGCTAATTTAATAGGTTTCTTTTTACAGTGCCCATTTAAGAGGCTTTCTCTGATTATTTTTGTTAATTTGGTAATTTGTTATTCATTGTTTTGACAAAGGAGTATAAAGTCACAGTTTGGTTTCTCATGATCAAAGGCAACTTTTCAGGAATCGTCTATGGTACTGAGTATGGCCAACGTTGATTGTCGATCCCTAAGTGACCTTGAGAAGATGATATAGATGTACCCACAGTGCTGTTTTGAAGGGAGTTCCTGGAATTTGACTGAGCAATGGTTCCCAGCAATAGAGTTCAAGCCAGGATCGTTCATGGCTTGGATGGAAATTTGCAGGTGATGGTGTTCCTATGCATCTGCTGCATTTGTTCTTTAAGGTGGTGGAGGTCACAGGAAAGGAAGATGCTGTCCAAGGAGCCTTGATGGTGTAACATGTATTGTAGATGGTACACATTGCTGCCACAGTGTGTTCGTGGCAGAGTGAATGCTAAAAGTGGTTGATGAAGTGTCAGTCACATAAGCATTTAATCCTGGATATTATTGAATTCTGTGAATGTTGTCGGAGGTGAACTTATCCAGCAGAGTGGGGAATATCCCATCGCACTGCTGACTTGTATGACATAGATGGTGGACAGACTTGTAGACCTACTATTGAAATCACTGAATTTTGTATGACTGGTTTAGCTCATATTCTGGTTTGAATAGTAAACCCCTTGGATGTTGTTGATTGTGGGATATTCCGCAAAGGAGAAAGTGAGGTCTGCAGACGCTGGAGATCAAAGCCGAAACTTTATTGCTGGAACAGCACAGCAGGTCAGGCAGCATCTAGGGAACAGAAGATTCGACGAAGGGCATGTGCCCGAAACGTCGAATCTTCTGTTCCCTAGATGCTGCCTGACCTGCTGTGCTGTTCCAGCAATAAAGTTTCGGATATTCCGCAAAAACTATTCCATTGAAAATCAGGAAGTGATGGTTAAATTCTGTCTTGTTGGAAGTGGTTTCAATGTCCTGGATCTTGCTTAATCACTTAGCCCAAACCCAAATGCTGTTCAGGTCTTGTTGCATATGAACATACACTGCTTCAGTATCTGAAGAGCTACAAATTGGACTGAACATGCAATCATCAGTGAACTATTGACTTCTAACCTTATACTTGAGGGAGGACACTTGTAGCATTGTGGCGGTTACCCTATCTTTGGGTAAGAAGTCAGGTTCAAATCCCACCTGCTCAGAGATGTGTCATAATGTCTAAATATCTATACTGGAGGTAAGGTTATTGATGAAGTAACTGAAGATGGTTGGACCTAAGACATTACACTAAAGGAGTCCTGCAATGATGCTCTGGGGCTGTGATGATGTTATTAGGTATGACTCTAATCAGTTGATATTTTTCCCCAAATTCCCAATGACTTCAATTTTACTGTATAAAAGCACATTTTTTTTAATATTTCAAAAATATACTTTATTCATAAATACTTTGATCTATACAACTGGACATGCCATACATCTGTAAACATTCCATTTCTTTGCGTATCGAAATAGAGTAATCATTCTTATTTACAGGTTGGTGCGATTACATTGAGCTGAGGCGCTAGCAGAGCCCAAATGACTACGTGGGCCTCCTGTTCTTCTTTCCCCACCGCGCCTTGGCGGCAGCTGCCCCAAGCTTCAGCGCGTCCCTCAACACGTAGTCCTGGACCTTGGAATGTGCCAGTCTGCAACACTCAGTCGGGGTCAACTCCTTCAGCTGGAAGATCAACAGGTTTCGGACCACCCAGAGAGCATCCTTCACTGAGTTGATCATCCTCCAGGCACAGTTGATGTCCGTCTTGGTGGGCGTCTCGGGGAACAGGCCGTAGAGCACGGAGTCCCGCGTCACGGCGCTGCTCGGGACGAACCTCGACAAACACCACTGCATTCCTCTCCAGACTTCCTCTGCATAGGCACATTCCAGAAGGAGGTGTGTGACAGTCTCGTCCCCCCCCGCAGCCGCTTCGAGGGCAGCATGCGGTGCGGCTGAGAGTCCGGGCGTGCATAAAGGATCTCACAGGCAGAGCCCTTCTCACCACCAGCCAAGCCATGTCTTGGTGCTTGTTGGAAAGTTCTGACGATGAGGCATTCTGCCAAATGGCTTTGACAGTCTGCTCAGAGAACCGCTCGATAGGATCCGCCCTCTCCTTTTCCCGAAGGGTCTCAAGGACACTACGTGCTGACCACTTCAGGATGGACTTGTGGTCAAAGGTGTTTTTCTTCATAAATTTCTCCACGAAAGACAGGTGATACGGAACGGTCCAACTACTCAGAGCGTTCCGCGGCAGCGAGGCCAGGCCCATCCTTCGCAAAACCGGGGACAGGTAGAACCTCAGTACATAGTGACACTTGGTGTTTGCGTACCGGGGATCCACGCACAGCTTGATGAAGCCACACACAAAGGTGGCCATCAGGGTAAGGGTGGCATTGGGTGTATTTTTTCCCCCGTTACCCAGATCTTTGTACAG
>NC_057721.1:44237597-44264722 GCF_004010195.1 Chiloscyllium plagiosum | reverse complement strand
AGTGAGATTGGTCTCCAATTTCTAATTTCCTCCCTCTCCCCCTTCTGCTTGTAGATGAGGGTGATGATGCCTTTCCTCATGGATTCACTCGTGGTACCTGCCCGAAGCATACTGACATACACCTCCAGCAGGTCCCGGTCAATCAAGTCCCAAAGTGCAGAATAGATCTCGACCGGTAAGCCATCGCTTCTGGGAGTTTTATTCTTTTCGAAGGACTCGAGGGCCTTGGTTAGCTCATCCAGAGATAGCGGCTGGTCCAGCCTCTCTCGTGTTCCGTCGTCTAGGACCTCCGTGATAGAGGACAGGAACGACTGGGAGGATGCGCTGTCGGTCGGCTTCGCGTCATGCAGACTGGCATAGAAGGATTTGCTGATCCTCATGATGTCAGCCTGAGATGACGTTACCAAGCCATCTTCTTCCTTCAGGCTGCTGAGCACGGAGCTCTCTTTGTGCACCTTCTGGAAGAAGAAATGTCAGCACGTCTCGTTCTGCTCCACGGAGCGGACTCTGGACCGGAAGATTATCTTGGAGGCCTCCGTAGCAAAGAGCGAGGCTTGCTGGCCCTTCACATCCTGGGGGTCCTCCATGACATCGACCCCCAACGTGTGCAGCAGGAGCAGGTTCTGCATACTTTCCTGGAGCTGGGACAGTTTTCCCCACCTCTCTCTCGCCTCCTGAATACCTTTGAGGATGAAGAACCTCTTGATGTTCCCTTTTACTGTTTCCCACCAGTCCGCTGGAGACTCAAAGAGGGGCTTCACGGTTCTCCAACCTGCGCAGTCCCTCTTGAGCTCCTCGATGTTTCTCGGGGTCAAAAGCTTTGTGTTCAGCTTCCACGTTCCCTTACCAGCCCGCTGCTCGTCCTGTAGGTGACAGTCAGCCAGCAGGAGGCAGTGGTCAGAGAAGAACACCGGCTTGACGTCGGTGGATCTGACCGAGAGCGTTCGGGACACAAACAGGTAATCTATCCTTGAGCGGATAGACCCGTCTGCCCATTACCAGGTGTATCTACACTGCGCTCCGTCTGCAGGGGTGCTGAAGACGTCGTGCAGCTTGGCATCTTTGACCGTTTCCATCAGGGCTCTGGACGTGGTGTCCAGTTTACTGTCCCCCCCGCCAGATCGTCCATCTGTATCAATGATACAGTTGAAGTCTCCGGCCAGAATGTCCGGCCTGGACGTAGCCAGCAACAGTGGAAGCTGCTGCAGGACGGCCAACCGTTCACTCTTACCCACTGGGACATACACATTAATCAGTCTCAGGGGAGCATTCCTGTACATGACGTCAGTGATGAGGAGGCGCCCGCCCACCACCTCCTTAACCTCGGAGATGGTGAAGTTGCCTCCTCGCAACAGGATACCCAAGCCTGAGGAGAGGTTATCGTTGCCCCCCGACCACACTGACGGCCCATGGGCCCACAAGCTCGACCATCTCCTGTAACTGCTGAGGTGCGGTATCCCACACTCCTGCAGAAACAGGACATCGGCTTTACGTTGGCCAGGAAGGCCAGCATTGAAACACATCGCGCAGCAGATTTTATGCTGCGCACATTAATAGTTGCAATTTTTATCCCCATTTTTAACAAGTTGTAAGGTTACCCGTGTCCGATTGCCGCTGGTCCTGCCCCTCTGGGGTAGCTGTTTGCATCCCCATGCAGAACACGAACTGCTGGACCCTCGCAGGGCTGAGGTAGCTGTCCAGCTCCTCACTCGGCCCATTTGCCCGCTCCAGTGTCATCGGGCCGCGACCAGGGTCCACGCTGTCTGTTTCTATATCTGAGAAGCCGGGCTGTCAGAGGGTTGCTGCTCCCAGTGACCTGGAGCTGTGTGGCGGTGGGGTCCTCCTGGCTTTCATCTGGAGGGGGGTGGTAGTTTGCCATTGCCTCAGGAGGTTCATCCCTTGGTTGGCAGTTGCTGCCCTCCTTTCTCCTCGCAGCTCTGCCTCTTCTTTTGGTGACGACCCTCCTTATGCCCATCCTCACCCTCCGAAGAGCTGTCCGTGTCTTCCCCATGCAGCTGCCTTTTCCCCTTTTTCTGGGAGGTCTTGGCGGCCGGGTGGATTTTCTTCCTCTTGTTTTGCACCACGGTCCATTCCTCTGCCTCCTTCTTTCCCTTCTCCACCTCCTCCTCCTCCGCCTGTCCTGTCGGAGCTTCGCTCGGCAGCTGTCCCTCTCCAGTAGCTGTGTGCTCTGCTCTGGCCTGTCCTTCGTTTTGCATGCCCTCAGACACCATTTCCTTGCTGGTTTGCGGTGCCTTGCTGTCCTTTTGTGGCCTACTCCTGGCCATCTGCGCGTAGGTGGCGGCCCCTCGTCTTGGGCAGGCCTTGTACACATGGCCCACCTCCCCACACAATTTTACTATATAAAAGCAAATTACTGCGGATGCTGGAATCTGAAACCAAAAGAGAAAATGCTGGAAAATCTCAACAGGTCTGGCAGCATCTGGAAAGAGCATCTCTCCTTACAGATGCTGTCAGACCGGCTGAGATTTTCCAGCATTTTCTCTTTTGGTTTCAATTTGACTATAGTTCCTGAGCAACACTCAGTCAAATATTAACATGATATTAATCACAGTCACTTTCATCTCACCTCTTTTATCCAGCTCCTAAATTCATGTTTGAATAAGGTTTGGAACAGACTAATCTGAGCAATGCTGACTTGTATTGGCACCACTTGATAGCACTGACAATGACACCTTTCATCATTTTGCTGATGATTAAGAGTAAACTGGTGGGCAGTAATTGATTGAGTTGGATTTGTCACCTTTTCCCTCTACAGTACAGACCTGGTTAATCTTCCACATTATCCAGTTGATGCCACTATTGTCACTGTAACAGCTTGAAGCAGCTTGGCTGGGGCAACGACTGGTTTGGAACATAACTATTCAGTACTACAAGCGGGTTATCATCAGGTTGCATAGCCTTTGCAGTATCCAGTGCCTTCAGCTTCTTCTTAATGACCTGTATCTTAATGTCACTTGATGTCTGATGATTGGCATGGTTTGTGATGTCAGGGACCATGGGAGGAGGCTGACATTAAATTATTCATTAGTTATAAGATAAAAGCAAATTACTGCGGATGCTGGAAGCTGAAACCAAAAGAGAAATGCTGGAAAATCTCAGCAGGTCTGGCAGTATCTGTAAGGAGAGAAAAAAGTGATGTTTCGAGTCTAACTGACCCTTTGTCAAAGCTAAAAAAAAAGGGAGAAATAGGGAGGTATTTATACTAGGCTGAGAGAAGGTGAGTCATAGTTCCAGAAGCAAAGGTAGCAATAAAGAGGTGATAATGACAATGCAGAGAGAGATTATAGGGAGATTAGGAGCTGTGAATGACCAAGGCTGAAGCCAGTGCTATGTGACAAAATATGTGGGGGGGAGGGAGGGGTGAAGCAGAGGCAAAATGGAAAACAGGGAAAAGGGTAGCAAAGGGAGAAGAGGAGAGGAAAAAGGTGATGAGAGAGTGGGGAGTGAGAGAAAGAGAGACAATCAAGAAATAAGAGGTACAGAACAGTAAAAAAAAATAGAAAAAAAATAAAATAAATGAAATAAAATCACAGAGCAGAATGAAAATAGAGGGGTCGAGATGGGATAATCATCACCCCATTCTTTTCATGACAATTTGTGACTGGATGTGAAAGAATGTAGATTAAAAACAATGACTGCAGAAGCTGGAAACCAGATTCTGGAGTAGAGTGGTGCTGGAAAAGCACAGCAGTTCAGTCAGCATCCGAGGAACAGTAAAATCGACGTTTTGGGCAAAAGCCCTTCATGAGGAATAAAAGCCTGATCTGCTGATTGTGCCATTGCTCAGAATACATGTTGCTGTGCGCTGTAGTTTCACCAGACTGGCAGCTCACTTTTAGTTTTTGAAGTACTCTTCTAAACTCCTGACTGAACCACAGTTGATTCCTTTCCTGATGTTAATGTTAGAATGAGAGACAGGCTCAGCCATGTTGAGTACAGTTCTGTCTCTGCTGATGGCTCTCAACGCCTCACTGTTTCCCAGTTCTGACTTGCCAGATTTGTTTTGATCGTATCACATTTATTACAGTGGTAGTACTACAAAATACAGTGGATGATATCTTTATTGTAAAGATGGAACCCTGTAATTACAAAGAATATGTGGTGGTCACTCCTACCTTTATTGTCATGGACAAATGCATCTGCGGCAGATAGATTGGTGACAATGAGGTCAAGTTGCTCTGCTCTCTTGTTTGTTCTCTCACAACCTGCCACAGGCTCAGTCTGCCAGATATGCTTTTCGGCTTATAGTCACTGGATATGTTTAAGAAGGAAGTAGACTTTCCAAAGCCGAAGGTCTTATGGTATGTGGGGAAAAAGTTGGAGTGAAACGTTGAGATTGAAGAACAGGCATGATCACGTTGAATGGTGCAGCAGGCTTGATAGCCCAAACAGCCTACTCCTTTACCAGCTATCTATGTTTCTATGAATTGTTCTTTAGATGTACATTGCAGTCCCTTACTGTGCCCTTGCTAAGGTAAGCAAACCTGGGTTTGTGTTGTTGACATGATTTCCATGTTAGAGGTTTGACTTTACAAGCATATGTATTCTACTGATTGAATATGGCAAAGAGGCTAAGATAGGTTCTTATTAAGTAAGGAGTTGAAAGTTTGTTGGGGTAGATGGAAATGCACATTTGACATTATAATCCGATCAGCTATTATCTAATTTATTGACAGAGTAAACTGAAGAGGCTGAGTGGCCTACATGTGTTTTTTTTTGCATGCATGATCATGTATGCAAGTTTTGATTATGACACATATAACAATCTCCAGGTTAGCATAATTATGAATAGAATTATGAATAGTTATTGGCCATCAACAAATGATTAATTAGAAGCTTTCAATTATACTGTAATTTAAGGATATGTAATTGATAATCAGCGAATAAAAGCTGCATCCTTGTTAATTTCCACTAACTACGTTAATAACTGTCCGTATTATAAAATGAATGGTTAACAACGACTGTGAGAAAGTCAGTGATAAAGCACTTCCAAGGTCTTATCACTTGCAGTGTCCTTGGCAGTAAACCCACTAAAGTCAGGAACATTTATGAATAGTAATTGTTCACAGTTAAAATGAAAAAATTACGCCTGAGACACTCCATTGTTCTCGGGTAAGAGACCTTGTACTCATATGGATTGATCCAATTAGTTCACAATGAACACATTATTAGAGAATTAGATTTCAAAACAACCTCTTATTACTGGGAAGGGGCGGGGAGAAGTGAGGGGGTGGAGGGGAGCATGAAGGGTAATGGAATGTTATGTTTGTGAGTACTCATATACTCTGACGGCAATTCAAGTATGCTCCTGATTCAGACTGGGTTTCAGATCAATCCTTGTGAGGTCAGTTTTAGGGGACAGTCATCCAGGGGTGAAAACTGGAGGTGATTTTATCATGAGGAAGAAAGTAGTCTGACAGTGAGCTAGGATTTGGATCCAGTATTGAAGTTTGTCCGTTTATAATATTTGTGTTCTTTATTAGTCACTTAAATAGTCTTTAGTTGTTAAATCAGTGTATTGTTTTCTTTGATTATGTTCAATAAAGTTTGAAAATGTTCATTAACTCAGTACCTTAGCCATTCCTGATGTAATATCTCTGTCAAACTTGACACATCTGAACTGCACGGTTTGAAAATGTTAATTTGAGACTTTTGATCAGGTAAGATCAACCAAATTGAACTAAACTAAGTTATCTAAACTCCTAAACTCACATTATTTTAAGTATATCTTCCAATTGGTTTTCAACATAGAGGAGTATTGGTGCTGGCCAGCATTTATTGCTTGCTCTTGAGAAGGTGGTGGTGAGCTGCTTTCTTGAACCACTGCTGTCCGTTTAGTGTAGATTGACCCACAATGCCATTAGGGAGGGAGATTCAGGATCTTGACCAAATGATAATGAAGAACTAGTGACATATTTCAAAGTCATGTTGATGAGTGGCTTGCCTAAGAATGATGATGTTCTCATATATCTGTTATCCTTGTCCTTCTGAATATAAACGGTCATGACTTTGGAGGGTGCAGTCAAAGGACCCTTAGACAGTTTCTGCAGTGCATCTTGTAGATGATACACAGTGCTACTACTGAGCATTGTTAAAAAGTATCATGCTGGAAAAGCACAGCTGGTCAGGCAGCATCAGAGGAGCAGGAGAGTCGATGTTTCAAGCATAAGCTCTTTGAAGAGCTCCTGTTCCTCGGATGGTTCCTGACTGGCAGTGCTTTTCCAGCGCAACACTTTTTGACTCTGATCTCCAGCATCTGCAGTCCTCACATTCTCCTATACTGACCATTAGTTGTTAAGGGAGTGAATGTCTGTGGATGTGGTGCCGATCATGTGAGTTGTTTTGCACTGGATCATATCAAGCTTCTTGAACTTGGAGCTGCACTCATCTAGGCAAATGGGGAATATTTCACCTCAATTCTGACTTGTGCCTTGCAGATAATGAATAGGCTCTGGTGAGAAAAAGCTATGTATCTTGAGAGCCACATGAAAGAAGTGGAGAGACAATGGCCTAATGGTATTGTTATTAGGCTATTAATCCAGCTGGGGACTGGGTTTGAATTCAATAACAAAAATCTGGAATTAAGATTCCATGGATGACCATGAAACTATTGTCAATTGTTGGAAAACCCCATCAGGTTCACCAACGTCCTTCAGACAAGAAAATCTGCCATCCTTACCTGGTCAAACCTACATGTGACTCCGGAGCCACAGCAATGTGGTTGACTCTTAACTGCCCTCTGAAATGGTCTAGCAAGCCACTCAGTTGTATCAGTCACTATGAAGTCTCAACAAAGAAATTAAACTGGATGAATCATCCAGCATCGACCTGGGCACTGGAAAAGACAACCGCAGAAACCGCCCTGTCAACCCTACAAAGTCCTCCTACTAACATCTGGGGGCTCGTGCCAAAATTGGAAGAATTGTCTCACAGACTAGTCATATAATAACCTGACATAGTCATACTCATGGAATCATACCTTATAGACAGTGTCCCAGAAACCACTATCATGATTCCCTAGTTATGTCCTGTCCCATCCCAGGATAAAACCAGCAGAGGGGTCAATTGGCAAATTTCTGCAATGCATCTTGTGGATAGTACACACTGCTGCTACTGAACATTGGTGATAGAGAGAGTGAATGCTTGTGGATGTGTGCGAATCAAGTCGGCTGGTTTGTCCTGGTTGGTGTCAAGCTTTCTGTCATCTCCAGGACACCAGCAGCAAGTCACCTCTAGACACAATTTCCCCTCCCCTCCCTTGTTGGCACTTGCAGGGACTGTTCTCACTGGAAAACACTGGTACACTCCTCTTCCATTCCTTCACACCTACACAGTGCCTTTCTGTGAAATCACAGGGGGTGTAATGCTTGCTTATTTACCTCCTCCCTTCTCACTATCCAAGGCCCACTTTCATTTGCACTTCACTCAACCTAGTCTATTGCATTTGCTGCACACAATGAGGTGTGCTCTACACTGGGAGAGGAAATGCAGACTGGGGACTACATCTATGTTTTGCCCATTAAAATGACCTTGCGCATCCACTTGCCTGCCACTTCAACACATCACCTTGTTCCCATGCCAATATTTCTGTCTCAGGTCTGCTGTAGTACTCCAACAAACCTCAATGCAAGCTGGGGATATCACACTTTAATCTTATGCCTAAGTAATTTAGGACTCAATGTTGAGTTTAACAACTTCTGACAGTGAACCCTTTCCTCCATATTTGTTACCCACACCCAAAACCTCTTCTGTTTAGATGGCTTTCAGATGAGCCAACTGATTTTCATCTATTCCCACTTCCTGCTAGGACCCATTCAGCATTTATTTCTTTCCCGGTTTATAATCAGCAGTCCCTTTATCTGCATCACCAAATGAATGAGAAAAGGTATTGATAGATTATTTTAAGACATGGCAAATCCAATGAATGTAAAAATCTGGAAGTTAAGTTTATTTAGCCTTTACAAAAATTATTGTTATTAAAGAGGTTTAAATAGTCAGGAGGAAGTCAGGCTAGGGTGATCATTCCAGGTTAACTCCTGGTATTGAGCAGCTGGGCTTAATGGCTTCTTTCTGTGCTGTACAAATTCATGGTAGATAGGCAGGAGGTTTGGAGAACACAGCAAGCCAGGCAGCATCAGGAGGTGGAGAAGTCAGCGTTTCAGGTCTAACCCTTCTTCAGGACTGGCTCCAGACATCATGAAGCCTCATGGCATCAGGTCAAACATTGACAAGGAAACCTGCTTATTTCCACATATCTTTCTCCTTCGGTGGATGAATTGGTACATGCCCACATTGAAGAACATTTGGAGGAAATACTAAGAATGTCTGAATGGAGACTTCAATGCTCATGACCACCAAGAGTGGCTTGGCAGCAACATTACTGATTGAGTTGGGTAAGTACGAAAGGACATAGCTGCTAGACTGGATCTGCACAGGTGGTGAGGGAAAAATGTTCTTGACCTCATCTCTACCAATTTCCTGGCTGCAGATATATCTGTCCATGACAGTATCAGTAAGAGTGGCCACTGCACAGTCCTTGTGGAGATGAAGTAATGTCCTTGCATTGATAGTGTATTGTGTGACATCACCAGTATGTTAAATAGTGGACACTTCAAACTGATCTAACAACTAAAGTCTAGGCCTCCAAGAGGTGCTGTGAGCCATCAGCAGCAGCAGAATTGTACTCAGCACAATCTACAACCTCATGGCTTAGCACATGCCTCATTCTACCATTACCACCCAGCCAGGGGATTAATGGAGAGTGCATGTCAAGTGCAGCACCAGGCATACCTCAGTATGAGGTGCTAACCTGGCGAAGTTCTAAAACAGAATGACTTGCAGGTTAAACAGCATAAGGAGCAAATTATAGACAGAGCTAAGTGATTCCACAATGAATGGATTGGATCTAAGTTATGTAATCCAGCCACATTCACTTGGGAATGGTGGGGGACAACTAAACAACTCACTGGAGGAAGCTCCACAAACATCCTTCATCCTCAATGAGGTGGGATCCCAACACAGAAGTGCAAAAGATACGGCTGAAAAATCTTCAGCCAGAAGTGCTAAATGGATGATCCATCTTTGCTTCCTCCAGTGGTCCCCTGCATGACAGATACCAGTCTTCAGCCAATTTGATTCATTCCTCATGATATCAATAAATGTTTGGAAGTGCTGGATACTGTGAAGGCTATGGCCCTGAGAATATTCTAACAATAGTACTGAAGATTTGTGCTCCACAACTACTGTTTCCCTAGCCAAGCTGTCCCAGTACACTTACCATACTGGCATCTACCTGACAATGTGGAAAATTGCCCAGGTATGTCCTGTACACAAAAAAACTTAGTAACCATATCAATTATGTAGTCAGTTTTGTAATCTTTCAGATGTTGATGTGAAACACATTTACATGCTTCTCTTCTGAAGAAAATGGACAAACATTATGCCTAGCCATGCTTACAAAAGCTCTAATAACACCAATAATTGAGTATCTATAATGTTACTGAGTCCAACTGTGCTTTTCATGGCAGTATTTGCTTCCTGGATAACACCGCAGTCATGAAGTATTTTAAGCTAACACTCAATGCCTGGACTTTTTGTTCAAATGTCGTGCAGTCTTTATTTTGTGCCAGCAGGAAGGCAATCTCAGTTGGTAAGCCAGGAGACTCCTTCAATGATAAAGTGTTTCAAGTGCTTCATATATTACTTTGTAGTCACAGTCGTGCTTACAATCGGGATGATATAATTAGCAAAGGACAATTTAAGACATTAAAGCTATGACACAGGATAAGCACCATCTGGTAATCTATTTAAGAAATGGAAGAAGTCATTGTGGCACTTCCTGTGTCATACCCCCACCCCCACACACCAGGCCTTGCTACCACAAACAACCAGTTGTCAGCCACTACTGATGGTCATTAGCAATTATCCATTCTCCCAGACTGACTTTTATCCACTCGTTTGTCTGTTTCTATTTCTCTCTGGGCCCCATCAAAACCCATCATTGACTCAGTCCCCCTCTTCCCACCTCTCCACAAGCGAAGATACCAAACTTTCTCTAGTTACTATTGGTTATGAAGATGCTGAGTTTTTCCAGCAATTTCTGATTTTGTCACAGCCAAATATCCCCAGACACCATTCATTAATCTTTGTTATAGAAGCAGTGTAAATATTTGACATAAATATTAGCTTTGGAACCAGTGATACCTGGCATTGATGAAAAGTATTGCTTCCAGTTGTAGAAATAGCATAATTACTGAATGCCCGTCCAGAGCCAATTAGCAGGTTCAAAGGACTTGCAGGTGAGATGCAGAGAGGTTATTTCCTTTGTGGAAGGGTCTGGGACCAGAGGGTATAATCTCAGAATGAGGGTGTTATATTTAAAACAGAGATGAGGAAGAGTATCCTATCCTTGAGGATAGTGAATCTGTAGAATTATTTTCCATAGCATGTTTACTATACTATCCACAAAGCTGCTTTTCTGATTCCATTTTGATTCCAAGAATCATTTTACCCTACCCTGAGTACTGTTCAGTTTGGAAAAAAACACTTCACCTGCTAAGATAGACATTGAGAACATTTCAAAAGTGTATACTTAATCATGTCAAACACTGAAGAGGTAAGGGGATTAATTTTATATTGGAGCTTATGGCATATTGACAGCTTAAGATCATTTCATACAAGCACTGGTTTGACCATTTTCCTTTTATGGATTTATTCATGAGAAATGTGCCCTAATTAGGTTATGATACAGAAGCATTTAATTTGTTCTTGAGAAAGTTAACCAAAATATTGCAGTGATCAGCAGTTCTTTGTGGATAACAACATTGCACAGAAATGACTAAAACATTCAGAGTTGCGTTGAAGAAAAGCACCAGATCAATAAAAATATTCCAAATGCACTTTTAACTGTCCAAAAATCCACTTATGCATACCATGTGCAACTCAGAACTTTAAATCCAGAGAAAGTCTAAGAAATCCAGAGGAAAACATTATTGCTTTTAATGCTCACAGATCTAAGCAAACAGGGAAATTGATCTGTTCACATGATTAATTCAATAGCAGCCTGTAATGCCTCACGGACTATCCTTCAACATCAGGTGTCAAAGTCAGCAGTGTACAAGGTGAACAGAACAGGTTGAAGAGACTTCCTTGTGAAGAATAGCCATTTAGGGGGAAGTGCAGAAAGTGCCTGACATTCATGGAACCATATCACAGTAAAAAATCTGGCCTTCCAGAGATGCATAGGGAAATACAAACAAAAGATAAATGAATAAGATGTTCTTTGCAAACAGTATTCGTTTACAATTTACATTGAGTTAAATATATTATACATCACCTAACAAAGGACATTAGGTTCTAAAACTATCAAAAAGACTCTGAGGTGATTGAGTAGCATTGTCTTGACCCCTCATAGTAAGTGAAAAGCAGAAGGAAAATAAATTACTGCACAGAAACAGGACATTTTTTCACAAGGTTCTGTTGCCGTTTATATTCTGAACCTCTCCTCTTCCATTCTGCACACCTCATTTCAGACTTTCAGCATATCTTTTTACTTCCTTTTCTCTCAGGACTCATTCTTTGTGTTTTCTTCAATGCTTCTATGACCTTTTCACAGAATAGAAACCAGAATTGTGCCTGCTGTGGTCTGACCAGGATCACACACAAGTTTAAAATAACTCGTACTTCTGTATTACAGAAATAAATCCCAGTGTTTTATTAGCAATTATTAGCTGTTTGTACAAGATGCTATCTTTAATGATTGGATCCTAATACCTGACACTCTAAGTATGTAAAGCATGACAAAAAATCATGACCCCGAATTATTTATGGATATAACTTAGAAGCAAGGCACATGTTTTTTTGAAACAAAAGTCATACAAATGAGAAGATGGCTGAGGATGTAAATTTGGCAGTTGATTGAAATTGCTCCATGGATTATACTGAGTCTTGAGAGGAATCATGGAATGTCATTTCTAAAGAGTGTCAAGGGAACTTTAGATGGCAATACTTCAAAGGAAGAAATACCAATCAAAATACAGAACTATGATTTCCTGTGGATTGTGGGTCAGATTGCAGACAGGATACAAGTTGAGAAAAGGCAGATCTGGGCAAAAGGCAGCGCTTATTTTATTCTTCTAGGGACACCTATGAAATGAAATTAAAGTGTAATTTTAATTCCTGTTCTCCATGTGCTAGTATTCTCGAAAGCTTACATTCTATTGTGCGAGGTTGTGGTTCAAGTTCTTGTATACTGAAGTGTGTCATGAAAAGCCACAGCTGATACATTCTACTAGGTACCCCTGGATGTATAGCTAAAGAGGAATGAAGTCTGTCTGATTGCTCAAAACAAGTTGTCAACAGAGCCACTATTGAAGGAAACTTGACAAACCCCTTTTGGCTAATTAGTGCATTAAGGATTTCCAAATTTGCTGAGGTTAGCACCACCAGAAACGATCAGCTTAGTGGTTGCACTGTTTCACAATCAATTCATCATAGACAAGCCATAGAATAATTTGTATATTCTTATTTTTGCTTTTCCTTTTTCGATTTACCTCTCATTTCTAATCTCTGTGTATGAGTGCAATTATACATATATAGGTTGGTGGGATGAAAAGTGTGGACCATGGGAACTCTATCGTTGTGGGACAAAAGGGAAGGGGTGAGGGTAGACGTGTGGGAAATGGGCTGGACAGAGATGAGGGCCCATCAACTGCAGTGGTGGGTCGGATCTTTGGTTGAAGGAAAAGGATAGGTTGCCAGCCTCTGTGATACTGTGTGTTTTATGAGTCCCAATAACCATTGATGAGGCTCCTTATCAAATGCCTACTGGTAATCTAATTTCAAAAAGGTTCCCCACAGTAGGCTCATTCAGAAAACTAGGAAGTATGGGATACAGGGAAATTTGGCTGGGTGGATATGGAATTGGCTGGGCGAAAAAAAGACAGCGAACTGTAGTGGATGGAAAGTATTCCACCTGGAGGTCAGTGACCAGTGGTGTCCCGTAGGGATCAGTACTTGGGCTTCTGCTCTTTGTGGTTTTTATAAATTACCTCAATGAAAAAGTGGAAGGGTGGGTTAGTAGGTTTGCCAATGGCACCTAGATAGTGCAGACTACAACAAGACATTGACAGGATGCCGAACTGGACTGAGAAGTGGCAGATAGAGTTCAACCCGTATAAATGTGAAGTGATTCATTTTGGAAGGTTGAATTTGAATGCTGAATACAGCGTTAAAGACAGAATTCTTGGCAGTGTGGAGGAACAGTGGACCTTGGGATCCACAAACATAGATCCCTCAAAGTTGCCACCCAAGTTGATAGGGTTGTTCAGAAGGCGTATGGTGTTTTGGCTTTCATGAACAGGGGAATTTAGCTTAAGAGTCGCGAGGTTTTGCTGCAGCTCTATAGAGCTGAAAAATGTGTTGCTGGAAAAGCTCAGCAGGTCAGGCAGCATCCAAGGAGCAGGAGAATCGACGTTTCGGGCATAAGCATGAAGAAGGGTTTATGCCTGAAACGTCGATTCTCCTGCTCCTTGGATGCTGCCTGACCTGCTGCGCTTTTCCAGCAACACATTTTCAGCTCTGATCTCCAGCATCTGCAGTCGTCACTTTCTCCCTGCAGCTCTATAGAGCCCTGGTTAGACCACACTTGAAATATTGTGTTCAGTTCTGGTCACTTCACTATAGGAAGGATGTAGATACTTCACAGAGGATGCAGAGGAGATTTACCTGGATACTACCTGGACTGGAGGGCACGTTTTATGAAGAAAGATTGAGTGAGCTAGGGCTTTTCACACTGGAGAGAAGAAGGAAAAGAGGTGACTTAGTGGGGGTGTACAAGGAAATGAGAGGAATAGATAGAGTAGATAGCTGGAAGCTTTTCCTCAGGGCAGAAGTGGCTGTCCTGGGGAGATCCTATTTTAAGGTGATTGGAAGAAGGTATACGGGAGATGTCAGAGGTTGGTTCTTAATGCAGAGAGTGGTGGAATGCTCTGCCAGTGGTGGTAGTAAAGTCAGAGACATTAGGGACATTTAAACAACTGCTGGACAAGCTGGACCAGACGGCAATAAATTGAGGAGTATGTAGGTGAAGTCGATCTTAGATTATGATAAGTACTTGACACAACATTGTGGACCGAAGGGCCTGTACTATTCTGTACTGTACTACATTCCATGTTCTGTGTTCTATGGTATGTCCCTTTCATCCACAGAATGGAT
Organism: Chiloscyllium plagiosum; assembly: GCF_004010195.1. Taxonomy (NCBI): domain Eukaryota; kingdom Metazoa; phylum Chordata; class Chondrichthyes; order Orectolobiformes; family Hemiscylliidae; genus Chiloscyllium; species Chiloscyllium plagiosum. Next base: position 44,250,487 of record NC_057721.1, on the reverse strand, counting down.
TACCTCCTCAACGACCTCCAATCGTTTGGTCAATCATTATATCTGTTTTACAAAATTATGTTGACTTTATCTATTTACCTTAAAATGTCCAAGTGACCTGCCATAACTTTCAAACAATAACATTTAACATTTTCCCGAAGATAGATGTTAAGCTAGTTGGAACTGTGCTTTTCTGCTTTCTGTTTCGCTCACTGTTACATTTGCTATATCCAATCTAATGGAACCATGATCAAATCAAGAGTTTTGTAAAATTGAAACCAATATATCAACTATCTGAATAGCCACTTCTTTAAAGACCCTTGGATGAAGTACATGAGGATCCAGGCACTTGTCAACCCATAGTCCAACAATTTACTCAGTACCATTTCAGTGGTGATTGATTATCCGGAGGTTTCCCTTCCATTTCCTGAACTATCACAGGGTCTGAGATGGTATGTACATCCTCTATAGTGAAACAGCTGCAAATACTTGCTCAGTTCATCTGCCATTTCCTAAATTTTCATTACTGGTTCTCCAGTTTTATCTTATATTGCTTCGCTTTTCACTTCCTTAATTTCCTTAATTTCACTTCTTTAAATTTGTATATCTTAATAAGTATATATACTCTTAATATAAGTCCTTATATTTTTAACTAGTTTTCTCTCATACTCTAAGTTTTCCCACCTTGTTAACTTATTAATCATTCTTTGCTGGTTTTTATATTCTGGTCTACTTTTTCACCTGGCACCTTTCCTTTGCTGAATTTTATACATTCTTTTTAACTTCAATACTGTCTGTAATCTTTCCAGTTCACCATAGACTATGGAATTTTCTTTCTTTGTTGGAATGGGTCTATTCTGCATATTCTGAAACAGCGCCTCAATTATCTGACATAATCTCTCTGTTGACCTCTCCTTTAACTTGATTTACCAACTCACATTCATGCACTCTCTATGCTCCGCTAACATGACCTTTTAATTGCCTTTATTTGAAATCTGAAAAAAATTGTCTCAGACCTTCTCCTCTAATCTGCAATCTAAAAGTAAAATTGAACCATTTAAGTTTTCTGCTATCTCGGGGCACTATTGCATGATTAATTTATCTCGCCTCATTGCACAACATCAGGCCAGTAATGCGTGCTCTCTGGTCAGCTCTAGAACATGCAGTGCTAAGAAATTATCCCTAATCTCAAACACTGATGTTATTGGGAGTGCAGCACTGTATAATGAAGCTTACTGAGTTAGTTGGTCATTCCCAATTGCTCTTTTCTGGCTAATTGAGGTATTTTCTCCATCTGGAGACTGAGAAACCATCATACCACCATCACCACTCCCCACCCTGAACCTTGTTGGAAATCATGCCTTTGTTATGGACCAGTGTTCCTTCAATGAGACAAAGGGAGGGATTGATCATGCTCAACATGGATGGAAGAGCAGTTAGTTGTGATGCAGGAATGGTGGCGAGGCATCCCCAGTGATTGAGTGGGAAGTATAGAAGGCTGTGGGGCTTAGTTGATTAGATTAGATTAGATTAATTACAGTGTGGAAACAGGCCCTTCGGCCCAACAAGTCCACACCGACCCGCTGAAGCGCAACCCACCCATACCCCTACATATACCCCTTACCTAACACTACGGGCAATTTAGCATGGCCAATTCACCTGACCTGCACATTTTTGGACTGTGGGAGGAAACCGGAGCACCCGGAGGAAACCCACGCAGACACGGGGAGAACGTGCAAACTCCACACAGTCAGTCTCCTGAGGCGGGAATTGAACCCGTGTCTCAGGCGCTGTGAGGCAGCAGTGCTAACCACTGTGCCACCGTGCCGCCCAGTTGTTTGGGAGGATAGTGCGGATGAGAACCATTGAGTGAACATGATGCATGCACTACTGAGGGTAGTAATCCATGAGGCTTGGTGAAATGGACGTGCAGTGCCAGAGTTAGAATGAATGCTGGCCCTGTGAGTATGAGGTAGCAGAGAGAAGATGGTGGCACATAAGCCTTGGAGGAGCATCCCAGTTCACCCAGGACAGAGCACGGATCTAGGGTGCTCTCTGGATCCTGGCAGGCTTAGTTAAGTGGTATGGCCTGCTGTGGAGATCAGATGGAAAAAAAAAGATCCTCCTGTCCAAATATGTGTCAATCAGAGCCTCCATATTCTAGGTCTACAAAGCAGACAATGAGTTATCCTTTCAGTGCAATAATCTTCTAACACCATTGTGTGAGAGGCATCTCCTACCATGCAAGGTCTGGAAGAATGTGTAATTGAGTATCGAAGATGACACCAGTGGTGTGAATGCCATCAGGTTTCAACCATGTCAAACACATCCATTTTTCCTGCCACACGGTTCCTGCCAAGGGTACTGAAGAGCCCACTTATGAAACTAAGGTGAGAAGCAGAAGACTGCTTAAGAAAATCTGTCCCGTGCTATGGCAGGCAAGGAGCCAAGAATCTCACTTGGCAAAATACTTTAACTGTAATTGAGAACATTTTTCTGCCAGATTCCTTTTCTCTTCTGTCTCATTCAGTTTCTTATGTAAGCAGGAGCAAACGATGTTTCTGTTTATTACCAAAATTTGCAAATTTTCTCATATCTTCTTGTTAAATGAGATGTTCTTCCTCAATGGGATCATCCTGTTAATTTTGTTATTTCCATATTTTTGCCAGGAATTACGAATGTAGGAAAAGATGATGCCAAGATGTGGAGTTAGATCAGAGACATCCCACACTCAGAGATTCGCCTCTGTTTCAGTAAGATCCCTTGGCAGTATTGATAGCTGGTAAACCAAGACTGGTAAAAACCAAACTTTCATCCCCAATGAACAGGGGTGGGGAGGGGAACGAGATCCCAGGTCCAGGAGAGAAGCACAGTGGGGTTTGGACACTGGCCTAGGGTTCACAGTGATTTTTAGTGGAGGGATAGATTCAGGAGAACTGCAGACCAGCATCTACAGGACAGCAACACACACAGACCAGATACTTAACTACAGAAGCAAGCTTACCAACACCTACAAATGGAGCTACATCAGGATGTTATTTAAATGGGCCACAACACACTGAAGCACCCAGGAACTATGAGCAGTAGAAGAAAAATACCTATACAATGTTTTCAAGAAGAATGGGTACCCATTAAACACTGTCCACCGATTCTTAAACAACAAGCAGACACAACATGCCCAGAAACTCTAGCCATACTACCATACATCAAAGACATCTCAGAGATGACTGCCAGACTACTCCGACTCCTTGGCATCATGGTAACCCACAAACCTACCAACACACTGAAACAGCTGCTGATAAATCTAAAGGACGCTATATCAACAACTAGCAAAACAAATGTCATTTACAAAATACCCTCCAAAGACCGTAACAAACACTACATCAGATAGATAGGCTGAAAACTAGCCACCAGGGTACACAAACACCAACTAGCCATCAAAAGCCACTATCCACTATCACTACTATCCTTACATACAGATGAAGGACACCACTTGAACTGGAACAAAACATTCATCCTGGAACAGGCTAAACAGAGACAAGCATGGGAATTTCTGGAAGCCTGGCATTCCAACCTGAACTCCATCAATAAACACATTGACTTGGACCCCATTTACCAACCTCTGAGAAAAAGAACCAGAAGTGATATCACCCACCACAACAGACCAAGACACATAAATAGAAAGTGGGACAGAATACCAACACTTTACTGGAGGCTCACTGATGTCGTTACCGAGCATGGTGATGAAACATCGGAGGTCAAATCTACCAGCTGAGAGAGCAAACTTACAACCTGAATGTCAACCTGAGCGACAAATATTCTTAATAAAAAAATCACAGGGATCGATTTTCTAGCTGTGGGAGCAAACACCACAAGCACAGGAGAGATATCAGCTGCCAAAGTTGATGTGAGGATGTATCCTTTTGCAGATCATACCAGCTCTAACAGGTGACTGACTACTAATTGGCTCAGGCAGGCTCAAACCTACTTGACCACAGACAGACATTCAGAACCATTTTGTTTTTGTTTTTGGAAAAAAAAGAGGAGAAAAATACTGTATTCTCGCCCCAGTTCCAGCACTTAGAAATTTTCTCAAATTTTCTATTTCAGAAAATACCGTAATTATTGTTGCTATTCTCACAATTCACAAGAAATGTTGAGAAATAATAAGCTGCTGGTTGAATGTCAACTGAGACTTTATTCAGGATCTTCTAATTGCAATATTGCCTTCCTTTTTGACTGTATAATTAATGCAATTAATATTGTTTCTGCAGTTCATCCTCTAGGATAGCCTGCTTGACAGTTTATAAGCTTAATTGAAATATATTTTCTGCAGAAGTCTTCTTAATCTTATGAATATTAATGAAACACGAATGGTGACCTTTAAAGGTGATTTCAACATAAAAGTAAATTATGTAACTTGCTCTTTAGGCACAATTAATCTTGAACGCATCTTCAAGAGCAAACTTGTTCAGACTGAAAGCAATTGCAAAATCTCACATATATCATGGCATTGTTGCTATGCTTTCAATATGGTGAAAATTCTAGTACTTAAAGTATGCTCCCTGCAGACCATCAACAGTAACCAATGACTTGAAATTTATTACCGCATCATTATATCTCAGAAGTTAAGGTTACAGTGTATTAAATTATATTTAAAGAGGAAGTGTCACTGACATGCACCATTTCAAAATGGTGCAAAGCTGATCAAGTTAGCAACAGAATAGATTGCATCTGATTGGCACAGTCATTATGGCCAAATTTACAGGGGACGATTCTTTAGAGAGCCTCGATGCTTAAAACATGTAAGTTAGGAGTTGACATTCTGAGGGCCCGTGCCACAAACTGTCACTTCATGACAGACACAAAGCTCCACTCAGACTTTTCACATGGCCCAGCTAAAGGTAATTTTTGATTCTTTGTAGCTTCTTCCTTTGGAGCTAATACAATCAGAATAGTGCATCCAAGTGCTCAAGACTAGTGATTGGTCCATCACACAGCCCCTCCTGAGCCAATTGCAACCCTCCTCCTGGGGTGGCTGTTGTTGGCCTGAAATTAGTTTCTGTCATTGGACAAGCTGCTTTTTGTGTGACTGGAGGCAACAGCTAACTCAGAGAATATAAATGAGGCCAGAAGTCCATTTCCTATAAATCTGCATGCATTTTGCTATGAGTGTGTGCTCCTTTCATAGAGTTGCATCTGAGCCTGGTAATGACCTACACTATTATTCACCCTCAGCTTGCAGAGCCTAGTAAACACATTTAACTGCTTGAAAATTTGGGCAGTATAATAGTTTACGACATTGTCATATAAAACCCTTGCAATGTTAATGAAAATCAATCAAGTGCTCAGCAGTTAGCATGTGTAAGTGACTATATTCCACGTGATGAATCTTTATAGTTGTAAACATATAACTTGAATTGTCATCCCACAAGTACACTTTAAAAACACCGTTGCCTTAGTAAGACTCTTGGTGTATTGTAAGCAAGTATAGTAGAGTTATTCTGCCCACGCACAACTCAAAGATGGGTGTGAATTAAAGTGGATATCAACTAAATGTCTGTTTTCTAAAAGTGGAAATGTCTTTTTTTTTCTCATATTGTTCTAATAATTTGGACTCAGTACACAGAGTTTGGTTATGTGACAGGGTCTGATAAGATGATGCGTTTTGACTGCATGTAATATTTGGTGAGTCAGGTACGTGGGCTCTCAAACTACATTCTCTGAAGGAATTCTGGCAGGATTTTTGAAGCAGGGTTAGTGAGAACTATGCCATTTACTAGCTCACACACTGATTCAGTTTTGTGTACTTTTGAATTTAGCCATTTGCATACATCAGGGCCAAGTTTACCACTGTGGGTACTTGAGGAGTCTGGCACAGGTGTACAATGGTTCTTCTGCTTTATCACATGAACCTTTTTTCTAATAAAATGAATTTAAATCGAAAGTGAAGAAAGTTCACATTCACTACCCCCCTTAAGACTGCTGTATCATTTAATCAGATCCTGGCTGATCTGATTCTGGTCACAAAACCACGTTCTGTCGGTCCCTGGTAACACTGAACTCCTTTGTGGATCTAAATATGCCCCAGTTCTGGATCCCACCACAACAGAAACATTCTCTTGGCATCTTCCATGTCATGTTTGCTCAGAGAATCTTCCACCATTCAATAAGATAATCTTGCATTTTTCTCAACTCCAATGAGCATCGGTCCAACTGTCCAACCTTTCATGGGCCATTTATTATCACCACCATCAGTAGGTGGTACAATGATTGCAATTCACACAAACCAATGTTACAGTGCTACACTGTGGTTCTCCAACACAATGCTACAGTGCAAAATGACACTGTAGTTGACTATAACAAAGATGATATTTCCCATATAGTCAGAGGAGTGGGTGGAGAAAGCTCATAAGTGTACTCATTAGAGGTTAGAGGAGAAAATATCACAATTTTCAATAGCTACTTCACATTTTTTCTCCCTCACCAGCTCCACACAGAGTGATCAAGGCTGCACCCTTTTCTCATCACTTGCACCAACTTCCTGTTCCACTTTGCCTCTTACAGCTTATGAATCTCCCTGAACTGACCCAGAGTCACTAACCCTCTCTGATTCTCTCTAAGACTAGGTTTACATGTCATTGTGCTACTGGAAGTAGACTGCTGCTTTCTTGCTTACATGGGCCTTGTTATATCGATTCCCATCTGTTTCAAATCATGATTTTGCTTATTATGGCTTTCAGTGGCCGTGCTGGGGGAGTGGTACACACACCTCTTCTAATCGTACCCAGGGCATGGGAAGTAGGGTGGAGGGTTGCAGCGAGACTATGCTTCTTTTGGCAATGATTCAGAGAACAAACATTTCTGCGTGCACAGGTGCTGATGGCATCCACATAGTGCAGACTGCACCCTGACAATAGGGGTTCTCTCTCAGTTGTGTGATGTAACAGGAGCCACTGTGCAAGCATTGGCATCCATCTTGGCTGGCTATCTTTTGAATTGAGGACACACACGCTTTTCCTCATGAGACATCCCTCCATTCCAGGAGTTAGGCTAGTGAATATTATTTGGGCTACTTCCAAAACACATATATCCATAGCGAGTTTTGAGAAGATTTGTATCTCAGGTTGAGGTTCTGGATGTAGGTTTGCTTGCCGAGCTGGAAGGTTCATTTCCAGACATTGCATCACTCCACTAGGTCACATCTTTAGTGAGCCTCCAGGTGGAGCACTGCTGATAATTCCTGCTTTCTATTTATATGTTTGGGTTTCTTTGGGATGATGATGTCATTTCCTGTAGTGACATCATTTGCCGAGCTGGAAGGTTCATTTCCAGACATTGCATCACTGCACTAGGTCACATCTTTAGTGAGCCTCCAGGTGAAGCACTGCTGATAATTCCTGCTTTCTATTTATATGTTTGGGTTTCTTTGGGATGATGATGTCATTTCCTGTAGTGACATCATTTCCTGTGGTTATATCCATACATCCATCCCTCAAGTAAGGAGTCCAAAACTATATACAGCAGTCTAGGTATGATCTCACCAATGCACTATATCATTGTAATTCACCCATTTGCAAAAACAATTTCAAATTCTTACAGTGTTGGATTGTTTATCGAATTGTTATACGAACATGCTTCCATCTTAATATTAGTACTCAAGTACTTTTCATGAATGGATTAATTCATGAAAGGGAATATTAAAATGAACAAAAAATGGTCACAAAAAACTTGGAAGACAAACTTCTCTGCACTTGCTGTTTGCAGGTCAAGTAGCAATTTGTTCTGGCTCTGGTGCCACTTGCTTGTCTTCACAGGCCAGAATAATTTTACAGAGAGAAAAATAAACAGGAGGAAATAGAAACCTGTTAAAGTTTAAAATTCACTTTTACACTATGTTACTAAATGGTACAAGTTCACAAATTTTTATCTCTGTTCCCCTACTGCTCCCAGGCTCAGGCTACAACTGTTCACTAATATCTCAATCTGAAGGTTACTTTTCATTCACAAAATTTAAGTCCCGATTATCAGGGGCCAGTCAATTACACAGGAGTTACCACAGCTGAGCTAGCTTCTGTCTTCACCATATATTTGTATTTCCAGCAGTGTCATTGGGCAGCAAACAGGAACAGGAACCTTCATTGATTCACTTGTCCCTGAACTGAAAGCTTCAACTGTACTGTCCCTATCCACCATCAAGTCTGAAATCAGCAACAAGAACAAACAGTAAATCACACAATCTCTCAGCTAGTCAGAGGCTGAGGGGTGACCTTATCGAGGTTTACAAAATGATGAGGGGCATAATAGGATAAATAGATAAGGTATTTTCCCTGATGTGGGCAAGTTCAGAACTAGAGGGCATAGGTTTAGGGTGAGAAGGGAAAGATGTAAAAGGGACCTAAGGAGTAACTTTTTTCACACAGTGGGTGTTGTGTGTATGGAATGACTTGCCAGAGGAAGTGATGGAGGCTGGTACAATTGCAACATTTCAAAGGCAGCTGCATGGGTATATGAATAGAAAGGGTTTAGGGAAGTATGGGTCACGTGCTGGCAAATGGGACTAGGTTAGGTTAGGATATCTGGTCAGCATGGACGAGTTGGACCGAAGGGTCTGTTTCCGTGTTGTACATCTCTATGACTCTTTGACTCTATAAACTTCGAGAGCCTTTGAAAATTTGTCAATAACTGATCCAATTAATGGTCTCAACAATCATTACATTTTTTAAAGATCTGACCATTTAGCAGTTGCATTTTCTTAGGGATTATAGAAAAATGACATTATTTTGTGACAGGGTTGTTGATTCATTTTCTAAAAGAAGTTCACGTCTACTTTGGTTTACTCTGAGAAAATCAGCACCAGAGGTGAAAAATGCATAGAACTCGAACTACCTTTGAACGGGAGAATTCTGATTAACTGCCATGACTTTGACAAATGCAGCAATATCTTTTTAGACCTTTAGTTATATTCACTTGAGACCCATTCCTTCATTTACTGACCAGTGAGTGAGAAGGAAGCTGTTCTCCTACAGTATTGTTCAACCATGCGCTGCAGTCACTGATACACTGGCTGTCAGCTGTTTCTATTGGAGCATATAAAGATTAATTGGGATTTAATGCCATCTCCTGACCTTTCATAAACTAGGCTGTCTTTCATATCTATGCATGTGATTCATCAATAACACAGTTAGACTAATAATGTGACTTATCATCTCTGTGGTAAGTATATTTACTCTCTAAGAACAATTTTATTGTCTGCAAGTAAAGACTTATAACGAGCATTTTGTATCTGTCCACAGATGTCTGCACTGACAGTAAGCTGTATTCTGCATCTAGAGGCAGGTTAGTTTTTCCAGATCTGCTTTTCTTTGTGCAATAAGTTGTTGAATTATATTGTACAACAATGCAGATTTAATCAAGGAAAACGTAAATAATAAAAAAAACTATTCGGATTCAACTTGAGCCATGTTTGACATATGCTGTTAATATCAGCAAACGTGAGGAATAACACTATATCCTGAGTTTCAAAGCTGTTACAAATTGATGTCGCATGTTTAGCATGACTTCAACCCAGAAATTAATGAATGCATGCCTGCAAGAACATAGATGAGGTTGGCCGTTGCTTGTTTACAGTATTTAAAGTTGTCAATAATGCACTCATGCATCTTTCTGTAGCCTCAAATAGAAGGACAAACATTTAACACAAGCAAAAAGAGGAGCAGAAACTTCACCAGCTAAAAAGACCTGTACACTTTGGGGACTTGCAAACTGTATACGTGACCAATATGTGACTTTGTATGCTATAATTATCTTTTCAAACAAGGGTCAATTTCACTGTATTTTGTAGGCCGTGATGGATAGCTTGAGGAGTGTGGGCGTAGAGGTGGGAGTGTGGGCGTAGAGGTGGGAGTGTGGGCGTAGAGGTGGGAGGGTGTGTGTAGACGTGGGAGGGTGGGTGTGGAGGTGGGCATGTGAACGTGGAGGTGGGGCAGTTAGAAGACCAGCCTTGGTTCTCCAACACATCCACCAAACTCCCGACATTTTTAAAACCTCTCATCCCCTAAATCTCACCACTTACCTTCTTCATCCCTAAATCTCTTACCCTCCTCATTCCCCCCATCTCAGCTAATGTAAGCATATGCTTCCTCAGATCTCTGAAGATGCCACATTCTCTGTTATTCCCCCATATACAGAGGAACCTCGATGATCCAAAGGACACGGGCGGGGAGTATTTCGTTCGGTTAATCAAATTCTGGATAATCGAATGCCAGGTAACATTGTTTAGCCAAGCATCAGGACCTTGCGATCTTGCTGGATAATCCGATATTCGGATAATAATTTGCCGGGTAATCGAGGTTCCTTTGTATAGCTTTCCCAGGCACACTACCAATATGCACTATGTACATTTTACAGGAGCCATGCAAGATCAATGTGAATCTAACATCATTAGATCATAATATCATTATACCTGACACATGGGAGATGGTTGTGGTTGTTGGAGCACAGCACCTATATGGGCCGGCAGTTAGAGAAGGAAGAAAAGGTCAATGTCTCGGATACTTGGAGGACTGCTGGAGGATAGGGCTCCTGCTGAGCCCAGTATGGATAATGAGCCTCTCGACTCAATAATGATTGAGCTGAGAGAGATGTGGTAGCAAGCAGGGAAACTTCTGGAAGAGGAGTCAAAGACCATGAACACACTGATGCAAAGGGCATACGAGTTTGAACAGGTGGCAGCAGTTGTGGAGAGCCCGATCAAACAGGACAATCATTATCTCTTGGATATGTTCAAACCATGATCACATCATTTCCTGTCTAAGCAAGAGGCTACCAAGGAACCATGACCTCCCTCATGTGCCTGTTTCGCTCAGGAGCTGTGAGAAGTTTCATTGTGCACTGACAGGGTAGAGGAGAGGCAGAGAAACACTCAGAAAATGTCAACTCAGGAAATTCCAGAGGTGTCCTGGTGCATCTTATTCCTTCTGCTAGGAACCCGAATACTTCCACTAGGTCAGAGCTAATGGACGTTAGCCTGTGCAGAAGACTTCAAGAAGACTTCAAGCTGTAGCCCTCTAGATTCAAGGTCACTAGAGTCATCATTCACCAAAGTTGTCTGAGGCACTCACTAAAGCAGTCGGTCAGCTTGCTGTACCTCAGCTGCAGCTGCCAAGGTGGCACCAAGTCGTACTGGTGGGAAGAGAAGAATTAAAAAGCCCAGGTGGCCATCTTGCCAACATTAGTCATGGTCTGTTAAGGTACCTTATGTACAACCTGATACTTGGCAAAATTATAGTGCTTTGTATGACAGTCCTGTGGTTTCTTTAAAGATGTTCACGCTTCTGATAATTTATTTTTGTAGACCATCTTGACGGGCGCTGATCACCGTACATGCTCACATGTTCCAAGATAGTGGTTTTCTGCTGCCCTCTGGGAGGAATGTAACCTCTGCAAAGTGGGAACCTGTTTAAGAAGCTTTTAGAGCTTAACACTAAGAAGTTTGTGTTTTTGGTGTTGATTAGCACAACTTAATCCCTCTGCATCTCTGTAATAGATGAAGTCAAACTGAGGTTCAAGTCATTCTGATGCTCTGGTCAGGAAACTAAACAGGAGGTTGTTAATGCCAAGGGAGTTGATTATCTCATGATTAATGGCAAATAAAGTATAATAACATTTTAACCAACCATTTACTCAAAGCCAGAAAAGACTGTGCCATTACTGGCTTAATCTTTATTGGCCACATATTAACACAATGTTATTTGTCCTCATAACAGGTTCTCTTAGGCCTGTTTGCCCTCTCTCAGTATGATCCTAGCTTCTTCAGCATACTCATCATTAGCATTGACTCCCTCAACATCTCCATCTGATTCCCTTCTTCCCTGTCTATGAAGTACATGGTGAAAATCATCCACTCTTCCAGGTTGTCACCCAGTCATTGAGATAGGATGGGTTGAGTACAACAGTAATCTGGAGACCCTGTTCAGCCAGTGCTGGAGTACTGGAAGTGTGTCACTGAAAAACCAATTGACTATTGAATTTGGATGAACGGGCAGCATTGTTGTGCTGTTCAACATCAGTCTGAGAGTTGTGCACTGGAGTCATGAGCTATATTTCACTGGGAGGGAAGTGGAATTGTGCTTTCAGCACTACTTATCTTCCTTTTTTAAAAAAACTAGATCAACAATCCCTTCTATCTCCCTGTTTTTTTATGAGAGAGGTAAACTAATTACTGTGCTTTAGTAAGGGTCTTTAGCCTTTAGTTTTCATTGTATTTGAAACTCTGGGCCTTTTACTTTTAAGGAAGGCATTCTTAGAATTGCTTGCATTTTGAAATAATTAAATTTATAATTCGAAAGAGGTTAGTCTCCTTGGTGGTCAATGGCTTAACTACAGATCTGCATAGCTATGTGTACTTACAGAAACTGATCCTGCTGATTATCTCTTATCTCAAAAGCTGTTTTCCAATTGGCCTACAATTACCTTTCCAAATATCTGCCACTGAGACATTTGGAAACCTTTTGTTCTATTCAGACTCTGCTGCAAACCATGATATGTGTTCTACCAACAGCATATTTTATTGCAAACCTTTTATTATCCAGCACCTATGGGACCAGGAGTGTGCAGGTTGGTCAAGAGGTCCGCATTATCAACGTAAAAACACACACTAAGCTATAGAAACATAATGCAGGGGTTATACACATCACTATTATACTTCATTTGCAGCGCAGATCACTTTAATAATAACCTAATTAAATAACTTAACAGCAGAGAGTCTTTTCACTCGCACCCTCAACTGACCACAAGGATCGGTGCTGGGTGCTCTACTTTTTGTCATTTACATAAATGATTTGGATGCGAGCATAAGAGGTACAGTTAGTAAGTTTGCAGATGACACCAAAATTGGAGGTGTAGTGGAC
>NC_057721.1:44234008-44237588 GCF_004010195.1 Chiloscyllium plagiosum | reverse complement strand
ACAGGTAGATAGGATAGTGAAGAAGGCGTTTGGTATGCTTTCCTTTATTGGTCAGAGTATTGAGTACAGGAGTTGGGAGGTAAAGGGCTTTTGTCTGAAACGTCGATTTCGCTGCTCCTTGGATGCTGCCTGAACTACTGTGCTCTTCCAGCACCACTAATCCAGATACAGGAGTTGGGAGGTCATGTTGCGGTTGTACAAGACATTGGTTAGGCCACTGTTGGAATATTGCGTGCAATTCTGGTCTGCTTCCTATCGGAAAGATGTTGTGAAACTTGAAAGGGTACAGAAAAGATTTACAAGGATGTTGCCCGGGTTGGAGGATTTGAGCTAAAGGGAGAGGCTGAACAGGCTGCGATGTTTTTGCTGGAGCTTTGGAGGCTGAGGGGTGGCCTTATAGAGGTTTACAAAATTATGAGGGGGCATGCATATGGTAAATAGACAAAGTCTTTTCCCTTGGGTTGGGGAGCCCAGAACTAGAGGGCATAGGTTTAAGGTGAGAGGGGAAAGATATCAAAGAGACCTAAGGGGCAACTTTTTCACACAGAGGGTGGTACGTATATGGAACAAGCTGCCAGAGGAAATGGTGGCAGCTGGTACAATTGCAACATTTAAAAGGCATTTGGATGGGTATATGAATAGGAAGAGTTTGGAGGGATATAGGCCGGATGCTGGCAGGTGGGACTAGATTGGTTTGGGTTATCTGGTCGGCATGGACAAGTTGGACCAAAGGATCTGTTTCCATGCTGGACATCTCTATGACTCTATGACTACTTGGAGATCATGATAATACAGTAATTTCTGGTATTTGAGGTATATAATTTTTGTCAGTTTATCAAGAATTCCATTTCATACAGTACTGGTTAAACAAAGTTTGCTGTACCTGATATGGTAATGCTTATGTTATCCCTTAAAACATCAGAAGCTAGCAGTTAATATTGTGGTATTAGAAAATCCAAAACTTATTATAGATAATTATTACACAAACACTATGCTTCTCAAGTATATCGTTGTCAGGGCTAATATTAAGTTAATAGGTCATAACAGATTAGTATTGAATAGTATGCTTCCAATAACACTGTCATGCTTCAAGTGGTCCAGGAGATAGAATATGAAACCTTTATACCTTCAGATCACATTTTATAATGCACTAATGATATTATGAAACTATTTCTTAAATTAACATTGATATATTATCCCTGAGTCATAATACAGCAACACAATACCTTATCTACATTTTTTCCATTACTGTGACTCTCCATCTGTGTTGTAGTTGCCCATGACTAAATTTGACAAGATGGCCACCTGGGGCTTTTTAGCTAACACAAGATGGCCGACAGGTATTGGCAGATACATAGAGCAGATACTCACAGCCAGAATTGTAGTTACTGGATAAGATAACAAAAGGTCCCATAAGGGTCACAAAAGGGTCCTGGTGAGAAGAAATATTAGGGAATTTACTTGAGTTTCTGTAAACAGGTAGTTATAAACACATAAGCATTTTAATAAGGGGCATTTTTGAAAGGCCTAGTTCAGCCACGATCTCAAGTTTGTTATTTAGTAAAATATGAAAAGAAAAGTATGATCCAACAATAATCGAGACTCTATGAGTAATTGTTATTATATATTAAACATATACATATAAGTATTGGGAAATGCAACCTAGAAGCACCCATACAGAGATTTCATTGAACTTTTATGAGCAGTCAACTGTAGACAGTAAAAAGAGGCCTCCTCAATGGCTGGGAAGATGGAGCAACAAACAATGTAAACATTTCTTTACATTTCTTTAAAAGACCATCAGCACAGTAGAAGGGCAAAACAAGGATGTAAAGAGAGGTCAGGACTGGGGAGAGATAAACAATTGAAGTGTAAATGTAAATGTAGATAATTTGAACACATTCTTATATCCAAAGATCAAGGAAAGAATGACAGAGACAGATTACAAAAAAACAGGCTGATGTGGTTATGTTCCCTAGTTATGTGTGGAATCTAAACAAGTTAATGACTTGGTAAAGTTGTAAAATAATTGAATTTCACCCTCATCAGTGAAATTCAAATAGATGCTTTATATTAAGAGAAAGAAATTAGTAATGGAAGTGTTTAGAGTCAAAGAAGTAAAAGTTTCATTCAAGAACTAAATTCTGGTTTAAAACTCACAGTATGGGAATAATGGGGACTGTATTTTCAACTGCAAGTCAGAGGGCTGTTTGTTTGATCTCTCAGGCTCAAATAAGAGAGGTGTAGTTCCCAGTTTGACAGCTGTGTCACAGAATTGTAATCACTTCATACTAGAATTGATTTTAAAGACTTTATAACAATTGGTCAAAATTAATATCCTTTCAAACCTTCCCTACTAAAGTTATTTGAGAATTTGGAAGAGTTCTTAGTGATAACAAGTATTTAGGTTATTGGCAAAAGCAAAATGCAGTTGGCAAATATCTAGGAAGGAATATAACTGTCAGATACATTCTAAGATCGCAAACACAGATGATGGAGGTATCTGGTAAACATCATGAGATTGTGGGAGGACCTCAGGCTATCCACAGCATTGTCTATCATTGATCATGTCTTTACTGGATTGAATGTAAGGATTAGGAGAATGTGGCTAACAATGACATCAATGTTGAAAGTAATTATTGTAATGCGAAAGCTATAAAAATGTTGTTTTCAACTGGGGAACTCAGACTTCTCCTCTGATCTGAACTGTAATTAAGAGGGTAACTGAGCACCATGTGAAAGCCAGATTCAGAGCAGTGTCTGGCTTGTTTCACACATGTGGTAAAGGTCGCTTTTACTGCTGAACACAGAACTCAAGAATCCTCTGATATTTCTCTCTCAAACCCTGGGCGGCATGGTGGCTCAGTGGTTAGTGCTGCTGTCTTACAGCATCAGGGACCTGGGTTCAATTTCAGCCTTGGGCTGTGTGAAGTTCTGTCTAAACTTCTGTGTGAAGTTTGCACATTCTCCCTGTGTCTGTGAAGGATTCCTTCGGGTGCTGTGGTTTCGTCCCGCAATTCAAAGATGTGCAGATTAAGTGAATCGGCTATGCTAAATTGTCCATAGTGTTAAGGGATGTGTAAGTTAGGTGCATTAGTTAGGGGTAAATATACAAGTAAGAGGATAGGGGAATGGATGTGGGTGGGTTACTCTTCAGAGGGTCAATGTGGACTTGTTGGGCCAAATGGCATGTTTCCACATTGTAAGGATTCTATGATCTAACGAGGAGAAAGTGAGGACTGCAGATGCTGGAGATCAGAGCTGAAAATGTGTTGCTGGAAAAGCGCAGCAGGTCAGGCAGCATCCAAGGAACAGGAGAATCGACGTTTCAGGCATAAGCCCTTCTTCAGGAATGAGGAAAGTGTGTCCAGCAGGCTAAGATAAAAGGTAGGGAGGAGGGACTTGGGGGAGGGGCTTTGGAAATGCGATAGGTGGAGGGAGGTCAAGGTGAGGGTGATAGGCTGGAGTGGGGTGGGGGCGGAGAGGTCAGGAAGATTATTGCAGGTTAGGAAGGCGGTGCTGAGTTAGGAAGGAGGCGCTGCCTCGTGCTCCCACGAGGAGGTTGAACAGTTCATCCACT
>NC_057721.1:44116982-44230912 GCF_004010195.1 Chiloscyllium plagiosum | reverse complement strand
TCTTCCTGACCTCTCCGCCCCCACCCCACTCCGGCCTATCACCCTCACCTTGACCTCCCTCCACCTATCGCATTTCCAAAGCCCCTCCCCCAAGTCCCTCCTCCCTACCTTTTATCTTAGCCTGCTGGACACACTTTCCTCATTCCTGAAGAAGGGCTTATGCCGGAAACGTCGATTCTCCTGTTCCTTGGATGCTGCCTGACCAGCAAAACATTTTCAGCTCTTCTACGATCTAACATCCTGCATCCCCACTTCCTTCATCCCTTCCCCATGATCTTCCCAGTGCCTCTGGCAGCCACATCCCTTAAGTTCCATTCCCAACTATTCTATTTGACCTAACACACCTTTGTCTAAACCTCTGGAGTTGAGCTGCCCTCCTCTGAGCTATACCCTGTTTGCCTGCCCCAGACAGTTTTTTTTGAGTAAGCCACTCTGGCTGAATTGCTTGGGCAGACTTGGTATTCCGGTCAGGCTCCACACCTTATTTAACAACAGCATTTAACAACAATAAGTAAGATTGAATCCGACTGAGAATTCTCATGAGCTGGCTGACCCAGTGAGGTTTCACCTCTTACACTGTAAACATTTGTGCAAGAAAAGAACAACTTGGCTATAAAGATGTTAAGTAACCCGAACATGTTTGTACACAAAGAAAGAAGCTACGTGGCCAGGAACAACCATACATTTATAGATTTTGTGAACGTTTTTGTTTCCCATTTTGCCTAACATGCTTGTGCATGTGAATGTAATGAGAGTTGATAAAGCAAGGTGCTGGAAAAGGCACAGCAGGTCAGGCAGTACCCGAGGAGCAAGAGAGTCGATGCCTTGCTGCTGTATTAATAAATATTCATGGCATGATGCTGAATGTAAAAGACATTCCTGACCATCACAGTCAGAAAAGCTGGGCTGCCTGAAAATTTCCGAGAACCTGGAGCAAAACTGCCATTGGAAATCTGAATTTTTGCCTCCTGTCCAATTAGGTTCTCCTGCTGGCCCTCTATAAACTCTGGGCAGGGTTAAAAGATTCCACCCTAGCTTTCAGATCCAGAGTTATTAATTGAATTAAGATGCCTTAATGGAATTTTATGCCATGTCTCCAAAGCATTAGACTGCTTCTGGATTATTAGTTCAGTGACATTAACAGCTGCCTCCCCTCTCTGAGAAGGGCTGTAAGGAAGTAGTCACTGATAATTAACAAGGCAATGGCCTGTGGTATTATTGCTGGACTATTAATCCAGAGACCTAGGGGGACCCGGATTCAAATCCCACCATGGCAGATGATGGAATTTGAATTCAATAAAAAAAATCCTGGAATTAGGAGTTTGGTGATGATTATGAGCCCATCATTGATTGTTGAAAAAACCCATCTGGTTCACTAATGCTGTTTAGGTGAGGAAACTGTCATCCTTACCTGGTCTGGCCTACATGTGACTCTAGACCCACAGCAATGTGGTTGACTCTTAACTGGCTGCTGGTCAATTAGAGACAGGCGCTAAATGCTGGCCCAGCCAGCGATGCCTTCATTCCATAAAAAAATTAAATTTCAAATTTGACAGTAGTTTGTCAAAGATAGGTCAACAAGATTTTGAGATTTTTCGTATGTGGCTTACCAGTGAGAATATCAGACTAATGTTGTGTCAACACAACATTTTCGTCGCACCTAAGGTCTTTGGGCTGAATGACCATTTTGTATCCTGTTGTCATACTGTGATACTATTATTGTCTCCCTCCATTGGTGTCCTATTAGTCAGTGCAAACCCTCCACTAAGGAAATCGGTTGTGGAGTTTAGCCACCTTACCACCAGCCTCTCTGCTTTCACAACTTCAACATGCACCTTTCTCTTCAATAACTCCTTTGTTTCTCTCCAAATTATCCCTTATTTCTGCATAGCTCTACTTTTTCTCTGTTCTCTAACAAAATACTTTGCGATGGGAATCCATAAAAGAAGTTCATGTTTCAATGGCTGTGTTCTCCAATTTCAGTTGAAGTGTTTTGACGAGTGAGCTTCACAGTACCTGGTCCACCCTGGCTCAGTGACTTTTCCCAAACACCATTCCACTTTTCATCTCATCACGTGTGTAACCAAGCCCTTCGATGTCCTCCTCATGCAGCAGGAGAGGTGGAAGTATATGCCACTGACACCATGTTTAAAGCTCAGCTGTGCACCACTCCAGAAATGACACATCAAGAATCGCACTTCAAACTATTGTATTTGACCAGTATCACTGAAGATATTGTCCATAAAATGAAGCTTGCACTTCGGTTCCACAGATGGGGGGGATAGGGTTCTGGAAAGGAAGATTTCCTGCTCCTCAGATGCTGCCTAACCTGCTGTGCTTTTCCAGCACCACTCTAATTTGGACTCTAATCTCCAGTATCTGCAGTCCTCACTTCTGCCTTCTGGAAAGGAAGGCTGTCCTTCATTCTGCTATCTAGACAGGAGGCCACACCACTAGTCACAGTCAGTCTAAACAAGATAGTAACCTGGGTCAGTGCTCTGTCCAGAATGCTGAGAAGTGCAGTTAGAAGGTTATTGATCCCTTGTGTTCCTCAAGGATAGGTACCAGCATCTTCTAAAACAGAAATTGCTAGAGAAGCATAGCAGGTCTGACAGCATCTGTGGAGAGGTAAACAGAGGTAAAATTTCCAGTCCAGTGATCTGTCTTCAAAACTCATTCAATATTCTTTAAGGAATTGACAACCGAGATGCAGAAAGATAGCTTCCCCTTTTGGGAGAGTTGAGAACCAGTCAGCGTAATCTCAAAATGAAGGGTCTCACATCTAGGGCAGAGATGAGGAGGAATTCTTCTCTCAGAGGGTAGTGAATCTGTGGAATTTGTCGCAGAGGACTGTTGAGACTAAGTATGCTCAAGGCTCACATAACCAGATTTTAAGGAAATGAGGGCTATGAGCAAAAGGCAGAAAATAGAGTTAAGGGTTATTAGATCTGCAATGATCTCATGGAATGGTGGAGCAGACTTGATGGGCTAAATGGTCTATTTCTGTTCCTTTATCTCATGGAATGTGAGATTTCCATTTTTTTTCATTCTTGCTGTAGTTTTCCAATTTTCTCACCATTACCCATACCCATGTCAGAGAGGGGAAAATTGTGCCCAGTGTGTCCCAGATGTAGAAATAAGCGGCAGCAGAGAGCGGCGGGAGTTGGGCGGAAGTGAAGTCGGAGCGCAGAGCTAGTCGGGAAGGTAAGTGATTGTTATTTAAGAACTTACCTCGACGCCAACGGTCTTTTTGCAGCAGAGAGCAGCGGGAGCTGGGCAGAAGTGAAGTTGGAGCGCAGAGCGGGTTGGGAAGATAAGTGATTGTTATTTAAGAATTTACCTCGACGTCAACAGTCTTTTTGCAGCAGGGAGTGGCGGGATTTGGGCGGAAGTGAAGTTGGAGCGCAGAGCGGGTTGGGAAGATAAGTGATTGTTATTTAAGAATTTACCTCGACGTCAACGGTCTTTTTGCAGCAGGGTGTGGCGGGAGCTGGGCGGAAGTGAAGTTGGAGCGCAGAGCCGGTTGGGAAGGTAAGTGATTGTTATTTGAGTGGGTGTGTTCTAGACCCCAGGTCCTACAAAGTAGGGCCTCCCTCCTGCCAGTCTGTGAGGTGGCCAGGTCTGTCAATCAAAAGTTAGCGTGGAGGCAGAGCCAAAGAGTCAGACATCGCACAGAGCTGTGGTGATAGGGGACTCCATAGTGAGAGGAACTGAAAGGGGTTTCTGTGGCAACAGGCGGGATTTAAGGATGGTGTGTTGCCTTCCTGGTGCCAGGATTAAGGACATCGCAGACAGAGTGCAGGAAATCCTCAAGAGCAAAGGTGAAGAGCCAGAGGTGGTGGTATATGTCGGCACAAATGATGTCGGGAAGAAGAGGAGGAACATACTACAGCGGGATTTCGGAGAACTAGGAAGAAAGCTGAAAAGCAGGACGTCGAGGGTGATTATCTCCGGTTTGCTTCCAGTTCCTTGGGCTGGAGAGGCCAGAAACAGGGAGATAATGGACTTGAACATGTGGCTGGGGAACTGGTGCAGGAAGCAAGGATTTAAAATCTTGGATCACTGGGGTATGTTTTGTGGTAAGCATAAATTATACAAAAGAGATGGTTTGCACCTTAATAGGTTGGGGACCAGCATTCTGGCAGGCAGGTTTGCTACTGCAACGCAGCTACGTTTAAATTAATTGCGGGGGGGAGGGGACAAACTGGATGTTTAAGAAGGAAATTGAAGGGAAAGTTAGAACAAGGGAAGTCAAGAAAGACAACAGTATCAATGAAGCAGAAAACTCAAAAAGGGATCATGCCATAAGATTAGATTAGATTACATTACAGTGTGGAAACAGGCCCTTCGGCCCAACAAGTCCACACCGACCCGCCGGAGCGAAACCCACCCATACCCCTACATTTACCCGTTACCTAACACTACGGGCAATTTAGCATGGCCAATTCACCTGACCCTGCACATCTTTGTGACTGTGGGAGGAAACCGGAGCACCCGGAGGAAACCCACGCAGACACGGGGAGAACGTGCAAACTCCACACAGTCAGTCGCCTAAGGTTGAGTAAAATAGGGTTGATAGAAAGGGTGAGGGCAGTAACAAATTAAACATACTATGTAGAATGCACGAAGTATTAGAAATAAGATGGATGAGCTTGAGGCTCTTTTGGAAATTGGCAGATACGATATTGTGGGGATAACTGAGACAGGGACAGGGCCTGGGAAATGAATATTCAAGGCTATACGTGCTATCGTAAGGACAGACTGACAGACAGAAGGGGTGGGGTGTCCCTGTTGGTAAGGGATGATATTCAGTCCCTTGCGCGGGGGGACCTAGAATCAGGGGATGTAGAGTCAGTATGATAGAGCTAATAAATTCTAAGGGTAGAAAGACCCTCTTGGGAGTTATCTACAGGCCCCCAAACAGTAGTATGGATGTTGGGTGTAAGTTGAATAAGGAGCTGAAATTGGCTTGTCGCAAAGATGTTACTACAGTTGTTATGGGGGATTTCAACATGCAGGTAAACTGGGAGAATCAGGATGGTATTGGACCTCAAGAAAGAGACTTTGTGGAATGCCTCCGAGATGGATTCTTAGAACAGCTGGTGCTGGAGCCTACCAGGGAGAAGGCAATTCTGGATCTGGTATTGTGTAACGAACCAGAATCAGGGACCTCAAAGTGAAGATGCCATTAGGAGGTAGTGACCATAATATAATAAGGTTCAATCTGCAATTTGAAAGGGAGAGGGTACAATCGGTAGTGACAATATTTCAGTTGAATAAAGGGAACTATGGAGCTATGAGGGAGGAGCTGGCCAAAGTTCAATGGTGCAATACCTGAGCAGGGATGACAGTGGAGGAATTTTAGGTATGTGAGAGGCAAAAAAATGGTTAAGACTAAAATTGGGCCCTTGAAGACAGAAACAGGGGAATATATTACGGGGAACAAAGAAATGGCAGAAGAATTGAATTGGTACTTCAGATCTGTGTTCACTGGGGAAGACACAAGCAATCTCCCTGAGGTAACAGTGGCTGAAGGACCTGAACTGAAGGGAATTTATATTTGCCAGGAAATGGTGTTGGAGAGACTGTTAGGTCTGAAGGCTGATAAGTCCCCGGGGCCTGATGGTCTGTGTCCCAGGGTACTGAAGGAGGTGGCTCTAGAAATCGTGGATGCATTGGTGATTATTTTCCAGAGTTCGATAGATTCGGGATCAGTTCCTGTGGATTGGAGGGTGGCTAATGTTTTTAAGAAAGCAGCGAGAGAGAAAGCAGGAAATTATAGACCAGTTAGTCTGACCTCAGTGGTGGGAAAGATGCTGAAGTCAATTATAAAGGATGAAATTACGACACATCTGGATAGCAGTAACAGGATAAGTCAGAGTCAGCATGGATTTATGAAGGGGAAATCATGCTTAACTAATCTTCTGGAATTTTTTGAGGATGTAACTCTGAAAACAGACAAGGGAGATCCAGTGGATGTAGTGTACCTGGACTTTCAGAAAGCCTTTGATAAAGTCCCACATAGGAGGTTAGTGAGCAAAATTAGGGCGCATGGTATTGGGGGCAAAGTACTGACTTGGATTGAAAATTGGTTGGCTGATTGGAAAAAGAGTAGTGATAAACAGCTCCCTTTCGGAATGGCAGGCGGTGACCAGTGGGGTTCCGCAGGGATCAGTGCTGGGACCGCAGCTTTTTACAAAATATATTAATGATATAGAAGATGGTATTAATAGTAACATTAGCAAATTTGCTGTTGATACAAAGCTGGGTGGCAGAGTGAAATGTGAGGAGGATGTTAGGAGATTACAGGGTGACCTGGACAGGTTAGGTGAGTGCATGGCAGATGCAGTTTAATGTGAATAAATGTATGGTTATCCACTTTGGTGGCAAGAACAGGAAGGCAGATTACTACCTAAATGGAGTCAAGTTAGATAAAGGGGCAGTACAAAGAAATCTAGGTGTTCTTGTACAACAGTCAATGAAGGCAAGCATACAGGTACAGCAGGTAGTGAAGAAAGCTAATAGCATGCTGGCCTTCATAACAAGAGGGATTGAGTATAGAAGCAAAGAGGTCCTTCTGCAGCTGTACAGGGCCCTGGTGAGACCACACCTGGAGTACTGTGTGCAGTTCTGGTCTCCAAATTTGAGGAAAGACATTCTGGCTATTGAGGGAGTGCAGCATAGGTTCACGAGGTCAATTCCTGGAATGGCAGGACTATCTTATGTTGAAAGATTGGAGCGACTGGGCTTGTATACCCTTGAGTTTAGAACACTGCGAGGAGATCTGATTGAGACATATAAGATTATTAAAGGATTGGACACTCTGGAGACAGGAAACATGTTTCCGCTGATGGGTGAGTGCCGAACCAGAGGACACAGCTTAAAAATACGGGGTAGACCATTTAGGACAGAGATGAGGAGAAACTTCTTCACCCAGAGAGTGGTGGCTGTGTGGAATGCTCTGTCCCAGAAGGCAGTGGAGGCCCAGTCTCTGGATTCGTTTAAGAAAGAGTTGGATAGAGCTCTCAAGGATAGTGGAATCAAGGGTTATAGAAATAAAGCAGGAACAAGATACTGATTGAGGTTGATCAGCCATGATCATATTGAATGGTGGTGCAGGCTCGAAGGGCAGTATGGCCTACTCCTGCACCTATTGTCTATTGTCTGTTGTCTATTGTCTATAACATAATTTCGGCATGAGATATTCTGGATGTACCATTAGCAAGAATACAATGTAAGCATATCTTAGAAGAATTGATTTTCTCAAAGGATAGTGCATTTGTGGAACAATTTTCAAACAGAAGTAATTAATCTTCGGTTAAATAATATCTTTGATAAAGAACTGATTCGAGGTTTGGTTTTGAACAAGGTTGAAGATTTTAAACATTAATGCAGTCGTGGAACAGAATGAGCAATACAACTTGCAATGTGAAGCTTCCTGAGTCAAAGTGGAAGATTTACAGAATTTTATCTGCTTCAAAGTTTAACTAATTATTCACTTCTCTCAGGGCATCAAATACATTAGGTATTATCCATGCAGTGCAAATTCAATGTGATTTGCTAGGAGTATGCTGAAGTATGCAATATCCTCCTGCCTCTCATCTACTAATTTTAAAGAGGCAGCTTCAGTCCAACAGTCTTTAATTACTGATCATTCTGTCTTTTGTCAAGAGATGTAGGCATCTAACAACTGACCACTTACAAGTTTTTAGAAAACCCCTGGGAATAGATAATTTTTCTTACCAAGCAACCTCACTTGATGCTTTAAAATCTCCATTTTAAAATTGATTAAAAAAAGACAATTCATATCTTAATTCTAATTTCTTCAGAATAAGATTTAAAACAAAACCTCTCCATTTAATTGCAGACTTTGTTAAAATAGCAAGAACAAGGATTTCATGTTTATATTTAAAACAAATTGTTATGTTTCATTATGTGGGATTTCAATCTCTTGTGAGCATAGATTAATTGGGCTGATCAAAGTTAGATTAAGTATTCCATTTTTTCTGAGATCCAACATCCAAATTTAGTTTGAGATCTTCAGCATTCCTATTTGGACCTGAAGCTTCTGCTCATGGATTTCATTAGTTCTGAATATCCGATTGATCTAAAAGGGTTCAGAAAAGATTTACAATGATGTTGCCAGGGCTGCAGGGTTTTAGCTGAGGCCGAATAGGCTGAGGCTATTTTCCCTGCAGCATTGGAGGCTGAGGGGTTATCTTATAAATGTTTATAAAATCATGAGGGGCATCTATAGAGTAAATGGACAAGGTATTTCCCCTTGGGGTGGGGGAGTCCAGAACTAGAGGGCATAGGTATATAGTGAGAGGGGAAAGAGGGCCTGAGGGTGGTGCGTGAATGGAATAAGTTGCCAGAGGAAGTGGTGAAGGTGGTTATAATTAGAACATTTAAAAGGCATCTGGATGAATATACGAATAGGAATGGTTTAGAGGGATATGGGCCAAATGCTGGCAAATGGGGCTAGATCAATTTAGGATATCTGAGTCATAAAGTGTGGTGCAGGAAAAGCCCAGCCTATTAGGCAGCATCCGAGAAGTTGGAGAGTTGAAGTTTTGAGCATAAGCCCTTCATCAGGAATGTAGGAGGAGTCCCAAGGGTCTGAGAGATAAATGGAAGGGGGGTTGGGCTAGGAAGGTGATAGGTGGAGTGGAGGGTGAGTGGATGGGTGGGATGGAAGATGGACAGGTAGGACAGTCTTCCTGGGTGTGTGTGTCCCAGAGATGTTCCCTGAACTGTTCCGCAAGTTGGCGTCCTGTGTCCCCAATGTAGAGGGAGCAACGATGATGGTGTTTGGATGTACTACAGAATGTTTCTGCATTGGGGAGACAGGACGCTAACCTGTGGAATGGTTCAGGGAACATCTCCAGGACACACACACCCAACAACCCCACTGCCCTGTGGTCGACCACTTCAATGCCCCCACCCACTCCACCGAGGAGATGCAAGACCTCGGCCTCCTCCATGGCCAAATCCTAGCCACTTGACGCCTGAAGGAAGAACGCCTCATCTTGTGCCTTGGGACCCTCCAACCACACAGCATCAATATTGATTTCACCAGTTTCCTCATTTCCCCTCCCCCCACCTCATCCTAAATCCAACCCTCCAGCTCGACACCACCCTCTTGAACTGTCTTACCTGTCCATCTTCCTTCCCACCTAGCTGCTCCACCCTGCTCTCCGTCCTATCAGCATCACCCTCTCCCCACCATCATCTACCTATCGCATTCCCAGCTACCTTCCTCATCCCCAACCCCCTCCCATTTATCTCTCAGCTGTCTTGGGCCCCACACCCCCCACAATCCTGATGAAGAGCTTATGCTTGAAACATCGATTCTCTTGCTTTTGGATGCTGCCTGACCTGCTGTGCTTTTCCAGCGCCACACATGTTGATTCTGAACTCCAGCATTTGCAGTACTCATTTTCTCCCAATCTGGTCGGCATGGTCAGGTTGGACCAAAGGTTCTGTTTCTGTGCTGTACATCTCAATGACTCTATCTATAATTTCAAGCACATTCCTGAATTTTGCTATCCACTGTACTTGTAGATTATTACAGCTATAGATTTTTTTCATATTTGGTATATAATATATTTTTTAATTCAATAATACAAAGAGGAAGATTGATCAGACAAAAATCATAAACCACAAGAAAGAGTTCTAAACATTTTTTCAAACCATCTGGAAAGTTGCTTGAGAGTCTGGAAATTGCATTGTGAAAAATGTACGTATTAAATGCAACAGATAAAAGATAAATTCCTTTGTTTTCTTAATAGAGTTTTCAATTGATTTAAAATAAACAAGTTTTGACCTCAACATAAATGGCAAACGTGATTCCAGATGAAGGAGCGATGCTCCAAAAGCTAGTGCTGCCAATTAAACCTGTTGGACTATAACCTGGTGTTGTGTGATTTTTAACTCCATACAAATACGCAGTTTTTTTGATGACAACAGCAGATTGTTTAGGTTTAGGAATGTTGGGATACACTCAGAATTCAGCTGACTGTCCATCTGTTTATTTTACTGTAAATTTAATAGGAGTTGTATTTCAAACTCACCTGCCATTGGATATAAAACACCACTGAACACCAAACCTCATTGTTTTTATTATTTGCTTCAGGATTTATGTTGTTAATAAATGTAGTGCAACAATATCTTTTGGTAGGACCTTGGGGTTTGGTGCAAGGTGATGAATTGGCATACTGAGAGTTGTTTTCTTTCCCAGGAATGAATGTTAAAGTTTTTGAACTTTCAAATGTCAGCCGAACCTGACTTGAGTCCATGAATATCCTCTGATAGTATAGGATAGGAGTTCACGGACAAGCAAAAACCTGGTCTCAGGAAGTTCCCAGTTTAAACCAGTATTTAAAGCGGCTGGGTTGCTCCAATTTAACAGATTTAAAACATTTTTAAATCCATTTTCTCTGGGTTTCCTGGCCTTAAGAAACCCGGGGTAGGGAGTGTGGTAGAGGATAAAGGATTGGGGGAGGGGTGGGAAAAGAAGGTGTGTACAGAATTACTTAGTTTACCATTTATATTAAGGTCAAAATAGTATATTTTAAATCAGTTAAAAACTCTATTAAGAAAACAAAGGAATCTTATCTTTTATCTATTGCATTTTTCACAATTTGATTTCCAGACTCTCACATGAAGGTAAGAGTCTTTATGGCACAGCATGTGAACAAAAAGAAACAGGAGTATTTCCCCAGGCTCAACGATGTTAACTGCTTCCATCTCTATATATCCTAATTCTTGCCTGCCCCCCTGATACGCCTGACCTGTCTACACCACTTACAAACTTTCTCCCCGTTCCCTACAATATCTCCACCTCAATACTGATCTGTTTCCGCCTCCACAAATATAACCCTTGATCATTACCTGTGTCCCATCAATGATCTCAACTCTCCTCCTTAGCCTGTGAGGGTAACTGTCTCAAAGGCCTGTTTTTGTGCTGCAACATTTTACCTGGAAACTGTGATGCTGAATCACGAGAAATCCAAACCATCCTCAAAACCATAACTGCAATAAGATTAACCAAGAACAACAACTGAAGATATTGTTACACATAAATGCTCATGTCAAATATTGAAGTTAACTCATCAGCTGGCTCCATGTATTTGACTTTTTTAAAAAAAAATATTAATAATCAGCCTCTTCAGTGATGTTATTACACACTTCTGAAGCAATTACATTTGAACTCAGGACTCTTGGTACCGAGGTATATAGAGGAACCTTGATTATCCGGCATTCAATTATCTGAATATCGGATTAGTCAGCAAGATCGCAAGGTCCCGATGCTTGGCTAAACGATGTTATCTGGCATTCGATTATCCAGAATTCAATTAAACAAACGAAATAATCCCCACCTGTGTCCTTCAGATAATTGAGGTTCCTCTGTACACTACCACTGGACTACAGGAAAGGCAGTTTTAACTGAGAAAGGAAATGTGGTTTACATTACAATGGCTGCTCCAATTAGGACTCTTATGGCGTCTACTCATTAGGATGGAGACAATGGATCTGTGGAGACCCCACAGAGATGATAAACCCTTGAGAAATATAAAAGATTTATCTCCTGAGCTGTTAACCAGCCACTGAGGTAACCAGGACATGAGTGTGCCTGTGCATGTCTTTGTCTAAATGTCTTTTAAATTTTGCAATCATATCTGCTTCTACAACCTCCAATGTCAGTGTATTTTTTTGATCCACTACCCTCTATGTAAAAAATTCCTTCACATCTCTAAACTTTCCCCCTTTCACCTTAAACCTGTATCCCTCGTATTTGACATTCCTCCCTGGGAAAAAGACTCCAACTATCAATCCTACCCACAGCATTCATAATTTTATATACTTCTATTAGATGGCCCCTCAGCCACCGATGCTCTGATGAAAGCAATCTAAGTTTGTCAAACCTCTCCTTGTAGCTATTACACTCCAATCAAGGCAACATCCTGGTAAACCTCTTCTGCACCCTCTCCAAAGCTTCCACACCCTTCCTATAGTGCAGCAACCAGAACTGCGCACAATATTCCAAATGTGACCTGACCAAAGTCTTATACAGTTACAGCAGATCTTGACAACTTTTATACTCAATGCCCTGATGATGAAGATAAACATGTCTTCTTTTCTCATCTTTTTATATCCACTTGTGTTACCAATTTCAGGGAGCTATGGACTTGGACCTCAAGATCCCTCTATCACCATTTCTTTGCTCAACTTACCAGATGATCTATATCTAGCTGCATCCTTTAATATACTTCCTCAGTCTTCACAACTCCACCAGTTTTCATGTCTTACAAATCAAATTTCCTTATCAGACCACTGACATTTGTATCTAAATCATTTTTTTTAGATTAGATTACTTACAGTGTGGAAACAGGCCCTTCGGCCCAACAAGTCCACTCCGCCCTGCCGAAGCGCAACCCACCCATACCCCTACATGTACACCTTACCTAACACTACGGGCAATTTAGCATGGCCAATTCACCTGACCTGCACATCTTTGGACTGTGGGAGGAAACCGGAGTACCCAGAGGAAACCCACGCAGACACGGGGAGAACGTGCAAACTCCACACAGTCAGTCGCCTGAGGCGGGATTTGAACCCGGGTCTCTGGCGCTGTGAGGCAGCAGTGCTAACCACTGTGCCACCATGCCGCCCACATTTATTTATATAAAACGAACAACAAGAAGTTTTAGTACCAAATCTTAGGAACACGACTGATCATAGCACTCCAGTCAGAAAAACACCCCTTCACAACTACCCTTTGTCCAAATGACAATGCAAATTTTATATCCAAATTGCCAAATCTCCATGAATTCCATTCATTTTAATCTCCTGGACCACAGCACACCACGAGGGACCTTGTCAAATGCTTTAGTAAAGTCCATGCAGATAACATCCAGTGCTTTACCCTCATCACTTCCTCAAAAAACTCAATCAGGTTTAAGATTTGGCAGCAACAATTGCTTGAGTTGAGAACAAAAACCTTTGGATAACCACAGCCAGATTAAACTGAAATGTGAACTAAATACAACAAAAAATTGCAAATGCTGGAAATCTGAAACAAAAACAGAAATTACTGGAGAAGCTCAGCAGATCTGGCAACATCTGTGGAAAGAAAACTGTGTTGATGTTTTGAGCTCAGGAACTGTTCTTCAAAATGTTCTGAAGAAAGTTTACTGAACTCAAAGTGTTAATTTTGCTTTCCCACCTATTGTGAACTGTTCCTTTTCATATCTTTTTATAAGACTTAAGCCAAATATAGCCCGTACTATTTAACTTATACTTTCTCAGAACAATGTGAGTGTGCGCTTGCTGTTTATGGAAATGGAGATTTATTTTCATGTTAAAAATTTCACCTGTGTTGAGTTTTAGTGTAATAAAACTAACCCCTTGTTAAGCTCAAGAAAACTGGTCTGACTAGTTCTTCGTAATTATGTAAAAGTACACATAAATCCAAACATTCAATTGGTAAGTGCAATCCTATTACATTTTAAAACTCTTGTTCAAATCAAGCCAGGATGAGGAAAAGAGAGGAACAATTCAACCTTTCCTTATCGGGCTCCATCTTTTACAGAAACAATTAAAAATAGAGCTATTATTCTGATGAATGATGCTTAGTCTGATGAGAGACATGCAGTACTTAAATCCTGCAGATATTCTGAATACTGTGTTTGAAAGACTGAGCTCCCAAAATTAAAAAAAAGAACAAATTACATCTGTAAAACTATTAGGTTATTGATGTTTATTTAATAAAAACAGTGATTAAAGACTGATTTGAAAGAAGTTTATTATGATATTAGACATATCTGAACTTGCTACACAAACAGTCTCAAAACCTATGCATATAACTTATTTGTCTTAGAAATCTGAGCATTTGTTAACAGTTGATGTTCATAGACAGGAGGAGCTGTGTTGTACCACTGAGCCCAATGTTAATCTATCAGCGGTTTTACAGCACGAGGGTGAAATCCTGAAGATAATTCAGTGGGTCTGAATCTAATCACAACTCAATTGAACAGTTCATTCTGACGTCTGTGTTTGTGTTTCTGAGCTGTGCAGTGTGTGTGATTTGACATGATTCCATTCTAAAGGCACAATGCACAATTGGAAATTATGGGTACAGGTGACTGATGGAAACAGAGCAAGGGCAACACCCACATTCATTGCTTGTTATAACAGCTACTTTCTTCAGTCAGGAGCTGCAGATCCATTTCCCAGCAATGCTAGTGCCATCGAGGTATGGATGGAGGTAGGGGAGTTGTTTGGCTCAAACAGAAATTGCTGGCAAAATTCAATAGGTCTGGCAACATCTGTGGGAAGAAAGCAGGGTTAATGTTTAGAGTCGGTTGACTTTTCATCAGAATCAGACTCAAAACATTAACTCTGCTTTCTCCTCACAGATGTGCCAGACCTGCTGGGTTTCACCAACAATTTCTGTTGTTCTTTCAAATAGAGCCATAGAGATGGACAGCATGGAAACAGACCCCTTGGTCTAACTCATCCATGCTAACTAGATATCCTAAATTAAGCTAGTTCTATTTGGCCCATATTTGTTTAAACCCTTCCTATTCATATACCCATCCAGATGCCTTTTAAATGTTGCAATTGTACCAGCCTCCACCACATCCTCTGGCAGCTCATTCCATAGACGTACCACCCTCTGCGTGAAAAAGTTGCCCCTTAGATCACTTTTAAATCTTTCCCCTCTCACCCTAAACCTATGCCCTCTACCCTGAGGAAAAGACCTTGTCTATTTACCGTATCCACGCCTGCCATAATTTTATAAACCTCTATAAGGTCACCCCTCAGCCTCCAATGCTCCAGTGAAAATAGCCCCACCTATTCAGCCTCTTCCTGTAGCTCAAACCCTCCAACCTTGTAAATCTTTTCTGAAACCTTTCAAGTTTTGTACCATCCTACATATGGCAGGGAGACCAGAATTGCACACAGTATTCCAAAAGTGGCCTAACCAATGTCCTGTACAGCTGCAATATGACCCCTAAATCCTAGACTGAATGCACTGACAAATAGAGGCAAACATACCAATTGCCTCTTCGGCTTCTGGAGTTTTTTTTGTTTTATTGAAAGTGATAGAGGCAGGTGCTGTTGTTACAACATTTAAAGACATTTGGAATAGGTACATGAATAGGAGAGGTTTATAGGGATATGAGCCAATATAAAATCTTGGCAAATGGGACTAGTTTTAGTTTAGGAAACCTGGTTGGCATGGATGAGATCGACTGAAGGGTCTCTTTCTGTGCTATATGACTCTATGGTTAGCTCAGTTGGCTGGATGGCTGGTGGGAGATGCCAACAATATGAGTTCAAGTTCAGTATCAGCTGGTGTTACTATGGAGATCACAACCTCACCTCTCATCTGAGGTGTATTGGTTAAATCACTACAGTTGTCTCTCTCTAATGAGAGACTGGGACTATGGTCACTTTGTGCTGTAGTTGGAGGTAACAGAGCAGTGCATCAAACAGCTGATGTTGGAAATGGATAATAACCTAGCAAGGTTATTTACTAAATTAAGTATATCTTATAGTTTAAGCTCCAATCCTTTTTCATTCGACATTCTCCTGTGTAACATGCACTAAACTTTCAATGGTACCCAGTCTTCAGTTGCACTTCATCACTTCTTCATTTAATTCACTGCTATTCATCTCAGTCCTAATGTAAAATGATGTATTTAACTTGTACTTTTAAGAGGATGAATATTGTCCACAAAGAGAAATACCTGTAGTAGATAAAAGATGCAAAAGAGGAAACCTTGTATCATGTATTGTCATTCGGAATTAATTAACCAGGAACCAGTTGTTACATATAGGAGATGCAGGGAGCTTCATGCACATTGCACTGGAGAACCATGTGGCATGTAACACAACACTGGCCTCAAGCAGGCTTCCTACAGGTATCATGGCAGGCTGCATTAAACACTGAGTTCTAACTTTTCCAATTCTGAAATGTGATTGCTTTCTAACATATGAGAATTACCTGACATTGGTGTACAGTCATTCCTCCGTATCTACAATGGTTCAGTTCCTGAGAACCCCCGCAAATGATGAAATTTACAAGTCCAGAACTCATTAAAAATAAGTTTAAAAGCATGGATATGTGAGCTTTGCCCACAAATATTGATTTTCTGTTGTTATAGAATCATAGAATCATAGAGATATGCAGCATGGAAATGCCTTTTGGTCCAACTCATCCCTGCCAACCAGATACCCCAACTTAATCTAATGCCATTATCCATCATTTGGCCCACATCCCTCTAAACCCTTTCTATTCGTATACCCAATCAGATCCTTTTAAATGTTGTAGTTATATCAGCCTCCATCACTTCCTCTGGCAGCTCATTACATATGCGCATCACCCTTTGCGTGAAAATGTTGCTCCTTAGATTTCTTTTAAATCTTTCCCCCTTCACCTTAAACCTATGCCCTCTAGTTTTGGACTCCCCTACCCTCAGGAAAAGACCTTGTCTATTCACCCTATCTATGCCCCTCATGATTTTATAAACCTCTATAAGGTCACCCCTCAGCCTCCGATGCCCCAGGGAAAATAGCCCCAGCCTATTTAGCCTCTCCCTGTAGCCCAAACCCTCCAACCCTGGAAACATTCTTGTTAGTCTTTTCTGAACTCTTTCAAGTTTCACAACATCCTTCCCATAGCAGGGAGACTAGAACTGCACACAGTATTCCCATAGTGGCCTAACCAATTTCCTGTACAGCTGCAACATGACCTCCCAACACCTGTACTCAACGCACTGACCAATAAAGAAAAGCATACCAAACGCCTTCTTTACTATCCTATCTATCTGTGACTCCACTTTCAAGGAACTATGAATCTACACTCCAAGGTCTCTTTGTTTAGCAACACACCCCAGGACCTTATCATTAAGCGTATAACTCCTGCCCTGATTTTCCTTCCCAAAATGCAGCACCTCACATTTATCTAAATTAAACTTCATTTGCCTCACCTCGGCCCACTGGCTCATCTGATCAACATCCCATTGTACTCTGAGGTAACCTTCTTTGCTGTCCACTACACTTCCAATTGTGGTGTCATCTGTAAACTTACAAACCATATCTCCTCTGTTCACATCCAATTCATTTATATAAGTGACGAAAAGCAGTGGACCTAGCACCGATTCTTGTGGCACCACTGGTCATAGGTTTCCAGTCTTATTTGGAGTGGATAATTGAATTTGCAATTCATGATTTTCCAGATATAGAGGATTTACTGTACCACTCATCTGGAGATATCGATGGAGGGAACTCACAGATATCCAGAGATGGATCGATGGTCACCTCTGCCACATACAGACTGATTTTATATCACCAAGGACAGAACAATGTGAAGAATTTGTGTGGAAATTACCAAGATTGTGACATGCCACAACTAAATCAAATGAATTTATTTTGTTTTCCAGGACATGTAAACAACAAGCAACTACAAGACATCCCCAGGATGTGGATTCCCTCGTTCTCCTAGGCTGAGCCTATGCTAGTCAGTGAAAAGTACAGGTGGTGAACTAAGGGAATAGAAAACAATTAGGGCAAAAGAGTAAACTTTGTGTTTGTGTTCATTTTTCAATAGTCGAATCTACCCCAGAATTCTTCACAGCTAATGCAGCATTTCTGAAGAGTAGACATTCCTATGAGGCAGAAAAACATAGCAGCCAAATTTCACACAAGATCTCACATAGCAATGAAAAGTCTGGCCAGCATTTATTGCCTATCCTAATTGCTTTTTGAGAATACACTGCTTTCTTGAAACACTGCAGTCCCTATATGACCATAAGAACAAGGAACATAGTTAAACCATTCAAGCCTACTTTTCTATTCAATAAGATCACATCTGATCTGTTTGTAACTTGAACATTCATGATTCCACCTACCTGTGATAACCTTTCAACCCCTTGTTTGACAAAAATCTATTTACCCCTCTCTTAAAAATATTCAAGGACTCAGCTTCCATCATGTTTTGAGGAATAGAGTTTCAAAAAGTCACAAGCCTCTAGAAGAAAAATAAATGCTTTATCTCCATTTTAAAGGGACAACCCCTGATTTCTATACAACAACCTGTATTGCTAGATTCTCTCATGAAGGGAAACATCCAGTCCACACCTTGTCTTAAGATCCCTCAGGATTTTATGTGCTTTAATCAAATTGTCTTTTACTCTATGAAACTCCACTAGATGTAAGCCTAGCCTGTTCAACATGACCTCATAAAACAACTTGCCCATTTCAGGTATTAGTCAAATAAACCCTCTCTGTACTGCTTCCAATGCGTTTATATACTTCATTAAATAAGGTGACCAATATTGTGCTCCAGATATGGTCTCACCAATAACATGAATAATGGAACTTAACTTCCCTACTTTTGTATTCAAATCCATTCCTAATAAATAATATCATTCTATTGGATTTCCAAATTACTTCCTGTAGCAGGACTTAACCTTTTGTGATTCATGCATTAGGACACTCAGATTCCTCTGCAGCTCAGAGTTTTGCAATCTCTCACCATTTAGATACTATGCTTTTTGTTTAATCTACCTGACAAAATAGATAACTTTACTTTTCC
The DNA here is from genome assembly GCF_004010195.1 of Chiloscyllium plagiosum. Taxonomy (NCBI): domain Eukaryota; kingdom Metazoa; phylum Chordata; class Chondrichthyes; order Orectolobiformes; family Hemiscylliidae; genus Chiloscyllium; species Chiloscyllium plagiosum. Next base: position 44,212,305 of record NC_057721.1, on the reverse strand, counting down.
CATATTATATTCCATCTGCCTCAACCTTTTCCATTGAGTTAAATTATCACATATCTTTTTGTAGCCTCTTTTTATCCTCTTCATAACTTACTTTCCTATCGATCTAGACATCATCAGCAAATTTGGCAACTATAACTTCCATCCCTTCAACCATGTCATTTCTATAAATTGTAAATAGTCGGGTGCCAGCACAGATCCCTGTAGCACACCTTTCATTATATCTTGCCATCTTAAAAAAAAATCCAATTATGCAGCTGCCTGTTAACTAGTCAATTTTCTATTCATGAAAATATGCTATCCTTGATACAATGAGCTTTAATTTTCCACAATAACACTTGGCACCTTACCAAATGTCTTCTCGAAATCTAACTACTGGATATACTACTGGTTCACCTTTATCCAAAGTATGTATTGCCTCCTCGAGGAAATCTAATAGGTTAGTCAAACATGATGTCATTTTCACGTAAAAGTTTTGACTCTGACCAATACTCTGAACTTATTTAAGTGCCCTGCGGTAACTTCTTTAATAATAGCTTGTAACATAATCCCTATGACTGAAGTTAATTTAACTAGCTTGTAATTTTGTCCTTTTATGTCTCCTCTTTTTGTCTAAAGGAAAGATAATCACTATTTTCCAGTCTAATGGGACCTTTCTTAAATCAATGGATTCTGGGAACTAACTTACTGGCCACTTCTTTTAATACCTTAGATAAGGAGAAAAACCTGGTGCCCCATTTTGCAGGCAAGAACCTGAAGGTTCTGGTGGACAGAATGGCCAGAGGATGGCTATCCTTATTCCTCAGGATGGCAAAGAAGGCTGCAATACCAGAGGAGAAAGTGAGGTCTGCAGATGCTGGAGATCAGAGCTGAAAATGTGTTGCTGGAAAAGCGCAGTAGTTCAGGCAGCATCCTGGGAACAGGAGAATCAACCTTTCGGGCATAAGCCCTTCTTCAGGAATGAGGAAAGTTTGTCCAGCAGGCTAAGATAAAAGGTAGGGTGGAGGGACTTGGGGGAGGGGCGTTGGAAATGCAATACCAGACCCTGCCAGCCTGGCCTAAGGTTGCCAACAGTAAGACCGGTAGTTGGGAGGTGGGCGCAGTAGTGGAGACAGAGGAGTGAAAGGTACCAGAGAGAAGATGATGGTGTATACGTTGGCTGTTTGATAAAGGACATTGACCTTCTGCCTACATTGGCTGGCATGGTCTGGCATGTGTTGTGGCCTCCTCTTTTGGGGATGGGGCTATGAGGAGTAAGCTTCACACGGTCAGGAAGGAGAAATCACATCCAGAAGGAGAGACAGCCTGAGTGAGTTTATAATTTGGGGGCAATGTGTGAAGTGGGTGCAGAGGGGAAGAGGTAGTTTTTGGTTGCTTCTTTTGATACCTCTTAGTTTATAAGGTTTTTTTAAAAACAGGATAAATTAAAGTCCAGGCTCCGCGTCCACCACAAAAAAGTGACATCACAGGTAAACTGTAAGTTCATTGGTTGGTGAAAGTAATGAATTTGACAATCGATTACAAACTACAATTGAAAAGACCAGTACAAAATTTTTAAAAATCAAATTCAGAACTAAATAATTAAAACTGAGATGCTGGGCTCGGCAGTATGTTGTATGTACATGATATGGAAGCTGGTGGAACCTTTTGTGGTTCATTGTGACCACATCCACGTCAAGTGTTGGTTGCTTGAGGAACTCTGCCTCTGAGCTACAAGTACTGCAGCACATCAGGTAGGGGAGAGGTACCTGGACATTGTGTTGCAGGAGTCTAGATTAGAGTGGTGCTGGAAAAGCACAGCAGGTCAGGCAGCATCCGAGGAACAGGAAAATCGATGTTTCAGGCAAAAAGCCCTTAAATGATGAAGGGCTTTTTGCCTGAAATGAAGATTTTCCTGCTCCTCGGATGCTGCCTGACCGGCTGTGCTTTTCCAGTACCACGCTAATCTAGACTCTGATTTCCAGCATCTGCAGTCCTCACTTTTGTCACTGTGTTGCAGGAGGCAATTACAATCCTTTGAGGAAAGTCGTTCCATTGAGTGAATATGAGCAGTCAGGTACTAAATTAAAAAGCAGAATTAAAAAGTAATAATCTCCAAATTACTACCTGAGCCATGAGCAAATTGGCACAAAGTCAACAAGACTAAAGGGGTAAATGCATGCCTCAAAAATTGGTGTGGGAGAAATGGGTTTGAATTCATAGGACATAGGTATTAGTACTGGTGAGGGAGGGAGCTGTTCCAATGGAATGGATTCTACCTAAATTTTACTAGGATCCTGGTCCCAACATATCACAGAGCTCGAAGTATGGACAGGGCTTTAAACTATATAATGGGGGATGGGGTTTAGTTGTATAGAAAATTTTGAAAAAAGATAAAAGGTGGGGGCGGTGACAAAGGTTATTAATCTTTCCAGATCGAGTAGTAGTACAGAGGCGACACGGTGGCTCTGTGGTTAGCACTGCTGCCTCACAGTACTTGGGTCCCAGGTTCGATTCTAGCCTGAGGCGACTGTCTGTGTGGAGTTTGTGCATTCTCCCAGTGTCTGCGTGCGTTTCCTCTGGGTGCTCCAGTTTCCTCCCACAGTCCAAAGATGTGCAGGTTAGGTGAATTAGCCTTGCTAAATTGCCCATTGTGTTAGGTGCATTAGTCAGAGGGGAAATAGGTCTGGGTGGGTTACCCTTTGGAGGGTTGGTGTGGACTGGTTGGGCCAAAGGGCCTGTTTCCACCGTAGGTAATCTAATCTACAGAGTGTGAAAAGGGTCAGGAATGTAACTTTAGGCACAGCAAGTAAGGGGACAATTATGAGAAGAGGACTAAGAGTTATAGAGATGTACAGCATGGATGGTCCAACCCGTCCATGCCAACCAGATATCCCAACCCAATCTAGTCCCACCTGCCAGCACCCGGCCCATATCCCATATTCATATACCCATCCAAATGCCTCTTAAATGTTGCAATTGTACCAGCCTCCACCACATCCTCTGGCAGCTCATTCCATACATATACCACCCTCTGCATGAAAACGTTGCCCCTTAGGTCTCTTTTATATCTTTCCCCTCTCACCCTAAACCTATGCCCTCTAGTTCTGGACTCCCTGACCCCAGGGAAAAGATTTTGCCTATTTATCCTATCCATGCCCCTCATAATTTTGTAAACCTCTATAAGGTCACCCTCCAGCCTCCAACGCTCCAGGGAAAACAACCCCAGCCTGTTCAGCCTCTCCCTGCAGCTCCCAACCCTGGCAACATCCTTGTAAATCTTTTCTGAACCCTTTCAAGTTTCACAACATCTTTCCGATAAGAAGCAGACCAGAATTGCACACAATATTCCAACAGTGGCCTAACCAATGTCCTGTACAGCCTCAACATGATCTCCCAACACCTGTACTCAATACTCTCATCAATAAAGGAAAGCATACCAAACGCCTTCTTCACTATCCTATCTACCTGTGACTCCACTTTCAAGGAGCTATGAACCTGCACTCCAAGGTCTCTTTGTTCAGCAACACTCCCTAGGACCTTACCATTAAGTGTATAAATCCTGCTAAGATTTGCTTTCCCAAAATGCAGCATCTCGCATTTATCTGAATTAAACTCCATCTGCCACTTCTCAGCCCATTGGCCCATCTGGTCCAGATCCTGTTGTAATCTGAGGTAACCCTCTTTACTTGTTGTACTTAAATGCACACAGTACACAAAATGATGAAAATGAGCTTCTGGCACAGATTGAAATTGATGGTCACAATGTTGTAGATATCACAGAGATGTGGCTGCAAAGGGATCAAAGCTGGGAACTAAATATCCAAAGGTACATGTCCTATCTAAAGGACAGGCAAATGGGCAGAGGGAGTGCAGTTGCCTTGTTAGTAAGAAATGAAATTAAATCAATAGCAATGAATGATATTGAGTCGGAAAGTGCAGAACCTGCGCGGGTAGCGTTGAGGAACCCCGAAGGTAAAAAGACCCTGAAGAGAATTGTGTATAAGCTTTCTAGCAGTAGTCAGGATATGGGGTAGAAAGTAAATTTGGAGACAGACAAGGCTAGTAGGAAAGGCACAATGACAAAAATCATGGGGGACTTCAACACAAAGGTAGACTGGGAAAATTAAGTTGGTGGCGGATTTCAAGAAAAGGAATTTATGTAATGCCCATGAGTTCTTTTGTGGTAGATTCATCTTGGAAACAGACAAGTCTGGTTTTGGTGATCTGTAATGAAGCACAATTGATTAGAGATCTTTAGGTGAAAGAAGTAACTTAAAAATGATAGAATTCACCCTGCAGTTTGAGAGGCAGAAGTGGAATCAGATATACCCGGGTTTTACAATTGAGAAAAGGTAACTAAAAAGACAAGAGGGAGGAGCTGGCCAGATTTGGTTGGAAGAGCAGCTTCATCGGAAAGGTGGTGGTAGCAGCCGTGACAGCAGTTTCTGCTGGTAATTTGGAAGGCACTGCAGAAATTCATCCAAAGGAAGAAGAAACAAACAAGGGGAGGTTGAGGCAACCATGGCTGACAAGGCAAGTTAGGAATAGTAAGGCCAAAGAAAAACATACCAGTGATGAAGATTAATGGGAGGTCAGAGGATTGGAAAGCCTTCAAAAACCAGCAGAAAATAACTAAAAAGCAATAAGGGGGGAGAAGATGAAATATGATGGTAAAATAGTGAGCAAAAAAAAAAGATTGCAACAGTGTTTTTAGATATCTAAAAGGTAAGAGAGAGGCAAGATTTGACATTGGACCTCTCGAAAATGAAGCTGGAGAAGTAGTAACGGGGAACAAAGTAGTATTGGGGAAACTGAATTCAGAACAATGTCGATAATCCAAATGAGACGGCGGGGAATATTTTGTTCTGATAACTGATTGTTCGGATAATGGATGTTTTTACAGGACCTTGAGATCTTGTTCGGATAATCCGAAATTTGGATAACTGATGTTCCGATAAGCGAGGTTGCTGTGTAGATAATTTCCATCAGTTTTCACAGTGGAAGACACAACTAGAACTTCAAGAGAGACAGGGGCAGAACTGATGCAGTGCCCATTACTGAGGAGGTGCTGGGGAAGGTGAAAGTTCTGAAGGCAAAAGAAAACCTTGGACTGAAGTCCCCCATGATTTTTGTCATTGTGCCTTTCCTACTAGCCTTGTCTGTCTCCAGATTTACTTTCTACCCCATATCATGACTACTGCTAGAAAGCTTATACACAATTCTCTTCAGGGTCTTTTTACCTTCGGAGTTCCTCAACGCTACCCGCGCAGGTTCTGCACTTTCCGACTCAATATCATTCCTTGGACTACACTTCAGTAATGATCTTATAGGAATCACTGGAGTCAGGGGCAGTCCCAGAGGATTGGAAAATGGCTAATGTAACACCTCTGTTTAAGAATGGGAGGGAGACGGAATATTGGAAAGTATAGGCCGGTTAGCCTGACTTTGGTCATTGGTAAGATTTTAGAGTTCAATATTTAAAGATGAGATTGTGGAGTACTTGGAAGTGCATGGTAAAATATGGTTGAGTCAACATGGCTTCATAAAGGACAGGTCATGCCTGACAACTCTGTTTGAATTCTTTATGGTGGTAGCAAGCAAGTTAGATAATGGAGAACCAGTAGATGTGATCTATTTTAATTTCCAGAAGGCCTTTGATAAGGTGCCTGCTAAATAAGATAATGCCAATGGTGTTAAGGGCAAAATATTGGCATCAATAGAGGATTGGATACTGGGAGAAGGCAGAGGGTGGGGATAAATGGGTCTTTTTCAGAATGGCAGTCAGTAACTAATGAAGCTGATGGAAATGTGTTGCTGGAAAAGCGCAGCAGGTCAGGCAGCATCTAGGGAACAGGAGAATCGACCTGCGCTTTTCCAGCAACACATTTCCATCTCTGATCTCCACCATCTGCAGACCTCACTTTCTCCTCAACTAATGAAGCTGTACAGGGGAACACAACTGTTTATGTTCTGCATTAACAATCTGCATTGTTGCTAAGTTACAGATGACACAAAGATGGGTGGAGGAGCAGGTAGTGTTGAGTAACAGAGATGCTGTAGAAGGAGTTGGACAGGCTAGGAGAGTGGTCAAAGAAGTGGCAGATGGAATACAATGTGGGAAAGTGTGGGGTTATGCACTTTGGTAGGAAGAATAGAGGCATAGACTATTTCTAAATGTGCAAAAGCTTCAGAAATCTTGGGACCCTCAGTTCAGAATTCTCTTAAGGTTAATATTCAGGTTCAGTTGAAAGTTAGGAAGTCAAATGCAATGTTTACACTCATTTCAAGAGGGCTATAATACAAGAGCAGGGACGTATTGCTGTGGCTGTGTTAGGCTCTGGTCAGACTGTGTTTGAAATATTGTGAGCAGCTTTGGGTCTCTGTATGTAAGGAAGGATGTGCTGGCACTGGAAGGGTTCCAGAGGAGGTTTACAAAAATTATCCCGGGGTGAACACCTCATCATATAAGAAGAGCTTGAGGATTCTGGGTCAATAGTCAATAGGGTTTAGAAGCATGAAGGTGGGATCTGTTTGAAACTTACAGAATACCAAGAGGCCTAGATAGAGTGGATTTGGAGAAGACGGGTCCGTTACAAGAAGCAACTAGGACCCAAGGGCACAGCCTCAGAGGAAAGGAATGACCCTTTAGAACTGAAATGAGGAGTGATTTCTTCAAGCAAAGAGTGGTTAATCTGTGGAACTCAGATGACACAGAATACTGTGGAAGTCAAGTCATTAAATATAATTAAGACAGAGATAGCATCTTGATTAGTCAGGAAATTGAGGGTTATGGAGAGAAGGCAGGAGAAACATATCACCCATGACCAAATGGCAGAGCTGACTCGATGAGCTGAATGGCCTGATTCTGCTCCTTTATTTGCTGGTCTTCTGGGATGTGGACATCTTGTCTGTGCATCATCTTGTCCATTTGGTATGTCAGGCCCCTGCCTCCAAAGCAGGCTGTTGCATTCGACATTTGCAACAGATGTCAGGAATTATGCAGGGGTACTCTGGACTGCCAGTACCCATCCAGGTGCACAACATGCATTTAAAGATGCCACAATGCTGCCAGTCCTTTTGCCTAAGGAATGGATAGGTGGTTAATGAGGCAAATGTGGTAAAGTTTGGCAAGAAATCTTGCTGGGCCTCACGGGATGAATCCTTCTGAGGGTCTCAATGCAATTCGCTCTAGAAACAAAACAAAATCATCCTTGAATTACTATCTCAGATCTGTAGCTTTCAAATGATCAGATCTGCTGTATGTTTTCAGCAATTTTGATTTATCTTTCAGATTTCTAGAATTTGCAGAATTTCATTAAGCTGTGTAAAGAAAATGCCAGAAGATTGGAGGCTAGCAAAGTTGGTTCCCTTGTTCAAGAAGGGGAGTAGGGATAACCCTAGTAACTATAGGCCGGTGAGTCTCACTTCTGTTGTGGGCAAAATCTTAGAGAGAATTGTAAGGGATAGGATTTATGAACATCTGGATAGGAATAATGTGATCAAGGATAGTCAGCATGGTTTTGTGAAGGGCAGGTCGTGCCTCACAAACCTTATTGAATTCTTTGAGAAGGTGACTAAGGAGATGGACGAGGGGAAAGCGGTAGATGTGGTGTACATGGATTTTAGTAAGGCGTTTGATAAGGTTCCCCATGATAGACTACTGCAAAAAATATGGAGGTATGGCATTGAGGGTGAGTTGGAAGTTTGGATTAGGAGTTGGCTGGCTGGAAGAAATCAGATGGTAGTAGTTGATGGCAAAGGTTCATCTTGGAGTCCCGTCACTAGCGGTGTTCCGCAAGGATCTGTTTTGGGACCATTGCTGTTTGTCATTTTTATAAATGACCTCGAGAAGGGGCTTTAAGTTTGGGCGAGCAAGTTTGCGGATGATACGAAAGTCGGAGGAGTTGCAGACAGTGAGGAAGGATGTGGCAGGTTACAGCAGGATATAGAGAAGCTGCAGAGCTGGGCAGAAAGGTGGCAAATGGAATTCAATGTAGCTAAGTGTGAGGTGATTCACTTTGGGAAGAATAACAAAAAGATGGGGTACTGGGCTAATGGTCGGATACTTGGTAGTGTGGATGAGCAGAGGGATCTTGGTGTCCATGTACACAAATCTTTGAAAGTTGCCACCCAGGTAAATAGTGCGGTGAAGAACGCATATGGCGTACTGGCTTTTATTGGTAGAGGAATTGAGTTCCGGAGTCCTGAGGTCATGATGCAGTTGTATAAGACTCTGGTACGACCGCATCTGGAATATTGTGTGCAGTTTTGGACGCCATACTATAGGAAGGATGTGGAAGCACTGGAACGGGTGCAGAGGAGGTTTACCAGGATGTTGCCTCGTGAGTTCATGGAATGCCCTGCCAGTAGCAGTGGTGGACTCTCCCTCATTATGGGCATTTAAGCGGGCATTGGATAGGCATATGGAGGATAGTGGGCTAGTGTAGGTTAGGTGGGTTTGGATCGGCGCAACATTGAGGGCCGAAGGGCCTGTACTGCGCTGTATTCTTCTATGTTCTATGTTCTAAAATTTAAGAGTTTTTTTTAAAATATTAATGCTGGTTACTTCGTACTTTTGTCATTTACTCTGGGTTAACTAATATACATTCTGATGATACTAAGGCTTTAAGAGGTCTGTTTTGTCCTGATTCTTTTTAAGAAGAAAGATTGAGACAGAGTTGAGGAGTCGTCTGCTCCAAAGCCAATAAAGTAAACCGCTTGTGAAGCCTTGGGTTTGTTTTATAGAAGTTGGAACAATAGAAGCAGCCTGAATGGGTGGGGTCCAATTCCCATAGAAAGCAGATTTTTATTTTTAGCTTTCAGTAGTTGCTGGGATCTTGAAGCTGGATGGGGAAGCTTATTCCTCTCTCTGTTACAGAAGCCAAGATTCTCTTCCTGTTGCTAGAATTGCATGTGAGAAAATCCATTTTACTTACTTTGCCTTTGGCAAGGGTGAGTTTATTGGAACAATTAATTGGTAGTAGCTAATATATGCATTATTTTGTTAAGCATTTTATGAGCTACAATTAAGCAAATTCTTTTCTTTTTATTTCATCTGTATTTAACTGTAAAAATGAAGTGAATGTGTTTTGCTTAAAGTCGAGTAGTTTGATCAATCAAACAGCATCTGGAATGCAACGCCTTACCTTTAAAATAAGAAAAAGTTAGGGTTTAGGCTATCTTCTTAATACGGTTGGTCTGGTCAATAACAACATACAATACATGAACAATTGTGTCCCCTATTTAAATGTATTATTTTGAAATTCTTTTCAATGATTTTCATTTCTTAAATAAGAAATTTGAAACTGCTACTGACCACCAGAGGGAGATATGTAGCAGTTTCTTGGGTCCAGCTCTAGATATTTTCAAATCAACCTTCTCAGAGATGTTAGAACTCACCTTTAGAGCAGTAGGCACTTCATCCAGGTGTTCCTGATTTGGATGTAGGGAAACTACCACTGCACCACAAGAACATGTCCAGGCCCTGCTCTAAAGACAATTGAATGCACTAACAATTGAATGTATAATTATCATGACTTTTTGATCACTATTAATCATGTTCTGATATTGCTTGTTTAATCTACCTCTCAATCTTCCCTCTTGGATGCTTTGTTTCTCTTTCATTCCCACTTAATTTGAAACATATATGATTCTGAGACGACTTGACAGGGTAATAACAGAAAGGTTGTTTCTCCTTGTGGGAGAATCTAGGACCAGATGGAATAAGCTCAGCATGGGGTTGGGGTTGCACATTTAAGACAGAGGTCAGAAGATTTTTTTTCTCTAAAGGATAGTGGATCTGTGGAATTTTTTTTACCACAGAGAGTTTTCGAAGATTTGTAATCTGCTGGGAATCAAGAGTTGTGGGGAAAGGGCAGGAAAACAGGATTGAGGATTATCAGATGAGCCACTATCTCTTTAAGTGGCAGAGCAGACTATGGGTTGAATGGCCTACATCTGCTCTTTAATGGACTCTTTTCACAGTTTTCCCCCAGTCTTTCCACAGTGGTTGATCATCTGATCCAAAGGTGTGAAATTGGGTAATGGAGCAAAACAGGATGGGAATATAACTGGCCAGCAGCTGCTTGCACTCAATTTTCTTGACTCTAATGGAAAATTAATTGTGTGAAATTAGCTGTCAGATGGATACCTGACCATTTTATATGACTCGCAATTACTATTTTCGCGTTTGAGTTCAAAGTTCAATGAGCTGAACTGGGACTGTATAGTGTAACTGCACTTTACTTTGTGCTGTTTACTGAACATGAGCTCACTTTTGCTTCATTTCAGTTATTTTGCTATCATTTGAAAAGTAAATTTAACACTCATTTGCCCTAAGTGCCCTATGGACTTTCCAGCCCTCTACAAAACTTTATCGCCTTGTATCCTGTTAGTGGAGAAAACCACTTATGGGTTACCACAAAATAGCAGCATGATATAGCTAGCTGCTGTCAGACCAAGAAAGATATTTTACCTCCTACACAAATGAGTAAAATTATCTGAGTTTCAGTGCTAGAGTGATTTCAGGTACATTGGCTATATGTCTCAATAGCTGGTGGATCATACCAAACAATATTCCCCATTGACAATTCGCTGGGGACCACATGTTGATTGTACTCACCAGCCTGTGTTTGCCAACCTCAGAGTATATCCACGTTTATTTGTGATTAGATTATTTAATATATGATTTCTAATTGCACAAACTGCACTAAAAATGAAAGAATGTAAGTTATGAAGGTAGATTGGAGAAGATCAGTCCATTTTCTTGGAGAGGAGAATACTGAGAGGAGGTTTTATAGGACATTCAAAAGCATGAGGGATCTGGTCAGAATTGATTAGGAGAAAGCATGCATACTTGTGAAAGCTCTGCGAAGGAAAGGCGTAGATTTAAACTAACTGGTAAAACATGCAGAAATGGCATGTGGAAAATCTTCTTCAAGCAACTAATTGTTAATGCACTGCCTGAATGTGTTTTGGAGGGAGGTTCAACTGAGACCTTCAAGAGGGATTTGGGTAGCTATTTGAAAAAAAACAATGTACAGGGTTATGGGGAGAAGGTGGGAGAATGTCGCTGGATAACTTGCTTATGCAGAGAGGCAGTGCAGCCACAAGGGGTTGAATAGTCTCTTTCTGTATTGGATGCAATATTGCATGGTTCCTTGAAATAGGAGTAACACTAGGATTTCTGGACCAGTGAGTTGTTAAAATATCGACCTATTAAAATGCAACATTTTGAAACAAATATTTCCTTGATTTGTCACTTAAAGTTGTGCTTTTCCTTCTTCATTTCATATCTTGCTCAGGTCATTCAGTGATACCACATTAATAAATTAATCATACTTCCTGGTATGCACTACCTGATGCTTTTTCTCAGTATTATGGCCATGGTTAAGAGCTACAATCACTTTTTTTTTTAATCCAACCTTGCTGCTGGGCAAAGAGGTTGTGTGATCTCATTTCTGTAAGAAGCACGTATTCAAAGCATTACGTTCATTAACTCCCCCACAATTTCAGTCAGAATCCAAATATTTTAAGGAAGGAGAAAATACACTAATAAAAACAAAGGGCACAGTGGTCTGTAACACTGGGGGTGTGGAAAGACATTACTAATGGTATTAATTGTATTTTGCTTTCTCAATAGTTATTTTCATCCTTCACAGGAAATATCCATCTGTTCTGTTCACGTGCTATTTAGCTCATTACCAAACAGCTAAGAGTCAGACGTCTGACCTGGAATTGGAAGCGGGGCTTTTTCCGATGAAATAGTGTGAGCTAAAAGCTTGATATGACTCGTTTGTGGCCTCATTTGAGAATTGCAACACACAGTTACAATCTTGGTGGATTGTGGTGAAGCAGACAGCATGCAAACTTTACATTGCTTGATCATCTCCACGATTATGGTGTCTATCAGTAGGGACCCAGTTTTATACAGAGCTAGCATGGGTGCAGGCTTGCTTTAAAGCCAAAGAGCAACAGTATCAGAGAACATTTCACACAATAAAGAGAGGACTGGAACAGCAGACAAAGAGAAGGCCTTCATCCTATCTGATGGAGCACTGGGGTCCTTCCTAAAAATGGTGAAGAGACATACCATCTTTTTCTGCAGAGGGGTTTAGCAACTGAAGGTCTGAAGGGAACCCAGATTGGCGCAGAGGCCAATGCAAGGAGAGTGGTGCAGAGATTCTGGTTACAGGACCAGTTGGTTGCAGTATCTGACACTACTGAAACCATCTGGAATGATGGTACCTTAGGCTCCTTCGCAAATCCTACTTCATTGTCATTCCACAATCTCACATAAATTACAAGCTACAGCAGTTGAACCATCCACATTTTTTTTTCTAAAATCACATTCTCTGACAATCCTGGGGCTTTTACTGTGTTCATGTGGAGCAAAGCTTTGCATCTAATCGAATTTATCTGAGCTGGTGGTCCAGAATGGTGCAACATAACTAATAGGCTCTGACTGAATGACAATGTGCTTCATGCTTCTGGCACAAGTACAGGATGCCTACTGTGCACCATCTTTCCTAATGTGGTATGTTGTGCCAGACGTCACTAGGAACAGACATCCAGTCATCTTCACACTCATAATATTGAAACCAGCTGTGTTTTGGAAACGTAATTTGTAGCCTTCATTGACTTTAAGGGATTTACTAGCAGTTGCTGGCATTGCAACATTTCAGCTTGCCATTGTATAATTGAAGTACTCTGCAATATAATCACTCTGCAAACTCAGTGTACGTTTCCCTAATATAATGAGGCAGATTTCACTCCAAGTCGCTGTACCCAATCAGAGAATCAAAATTGGAATAATGGTCCAATTTGCTGATGTGTCCCTTCGCACTTGCCATCCTCTCACAAATCTGTGACAGTAATCAAACATGCTCTCATTTTAACTTTAACTTTGTAAGATAGAATTTTCAGCATTTATTCATAAAAAACATAAAAGAATGTTTGTGAAATTTAAATTATAAGCTGTACAAAATGGACCTATCTATGAAGAATTAACTTGTCAGCATAAGGTGGTTACTCTATATATCATTTATAAAAACAAATCTTACATTCATATAAAGCCAAAAGTAGCAATATCTAGAGATTATTTAACAGTACATGATCCCCTAGATGGTAACTATTTTAAAATATCAATTTTTTTCTGTCAATACTGTCTGTTGGAGACATAAGGAACAAACTTTAAATGACCAGCAAAAGGCTTTGACCAATTCAAGACACACACCTTAAACGTGTTCAGTTGGTGAACTGGAGTGAAATGGTTAATACCTCATGAAACTTTGCCAGTTCCAAGGGGGCAGAAAATTGACCACGTCCTACTCTGATCATTTATATGTTACATTTTTAAATTAGGGTTTTGCTTACTTGTGAAGGTAAAGTAAAGTAGAGTCAGGTTAGGTCGCAGCAGCAATGGGAGATACCATTGCTTTCCCAATGGATAGGCCAAGTTAACGTCTGTACCCTGTTTCAACTGTTATAACCCAATATCTATTTGATGTTGCTATTCGGCAGGAAGGAACAAGGAGGGCAACTGTCAGAGGTCAGCTATTTGACAGCTGCAATGTCGTTGATGTCAAAACTGTTTTCACCCAATGTCTACAGTACTGTAGGAAGAACTAGAAACTATAGGTACTTCCAATGCTAGCTTGGAAAGAGGCAGACCTAAAGGAATTGAGGGTAATAGTGATCTTCAATACCATTAATTATTTCGATTGGCTTATATCAGATGGTACAATCTTTGAAAGTCCCGTCTACCAATTGGAAACCTGAACAGGCAGTGGTTCTCAGTTGTACCATGTCCATGTATAGTTTTCCACACATTTTTAAAAAAACATTATTCACAGGAGGTGGTCATCACTGGCTTGGCCAGCGTGTATTGCCCATCTATAACTGCCCAGAGGGAATTAAGAGCTGAAAATGTGTTGCTGGAAAAGCGCAGCAGGTCAGGCAGCATCCAAGGAGCAGGAGAATCGACGTTTCGGGCATGAGCCCTTCTTCAGGAATGAGGAAAGTGTGCCAAGCAGGCTAAGATAAAAGGTAGGGAGGAGGGACTTGGGGGAGGGGCGTTGGAAATGCGATAGGTGGAAGGAGGTTAAGTCTGGCGATGGAGGAGTCCAAGGGCCTGCATGTCCTTGGTGGAGTGGGAGGGGGAGTTAAAGTGTTGGGCTACGGGGTGGTTGGGTTGGTTGGTCTGGGTGTCCCAGAGGTGTTCTCTGAAATGTTCCGCAAGTAGGCGGCCTGTCTCCGCAATATAGAGGAGGCCACATCGGGTGCAGCGGATGCAATAGTGATGTGTGTGGAGGTGCAGGTGAATTTGTGGCGGATATGGAAGGATCCCTTGGGGCCTTGGAGGAAAGTAAGGGGAGAGGTGTGGACGCAGGTTTTGCATTTCTTGCGGTTGCAGGGGAAGGTGCCGGGAGTGGAGGTTGGGTTGGTGGGGGGTGTGGACCTGACGAGGGAGTCACGGAGGGAGTGGTCTTTTCGGAACGCTGATAGGGGAGGGGAGGGAAATATATCCCTGGTGGTGGGGTCCGTTTGGAGGTGGCAGAAATGATGACGGATGATACGATGTATATGGAGGTTGGTGATGAATAGGTGAGGACCAGTGGGGTTCTGTCCTGGTGGCGATTGGAGGGGCGAGGCTCAAGGGCGGAGGAGCGGGAAGTGGAGGAGATGCGGTGGAGGGCATTGTCGATCACATCTGGGGGGAAATTGCGGTCTTTGAAGAAAGAGACCATCTGAGTTGTTCAGTATTGGAACTGGTCCTCCTGGTAGCAGATGCGGCAGAGACGAAGGAATTGGGAATATGGGATGGCGTTTTTACAGGGGGCAGGGTGGGAGGAGGTGTAGTCTAGATAGCTGTGGGAGTTGGTCGGTTTATAGTAAAGGTCCGTGTTGATTCGGTCGCCCGAGATAGAAATGGAAAGGTCGAGGAAGGGGAGGGAGGTGTCTGAGACGGTCCAGGTAAATTTGAGGTCGGGGTGGAAGGTGTTAGTCAAGTGGATGAACTGTTCAGGGCTCATGCCCGAAATGTCGATTCTCCTGCTCCTTGGATGCTGCTGCACTTTTCCAGCAACACATTTTCAGTTCTGATCTCCAGCATCTGCAGTCCTCGCTTTCTCCCAGAGGGAATCAAGAGTCAACCATATTACTGTGTATCTGGGGTCTAGACTAGGTAAGGTAGCAGTTTCCTTTCCAAAAAGACATTAGTGAACCAGATAGATCTTTCCAACAATCGATAGTTAGACTCTTAATTCCATAATTTTCTTTTTTTGAATTCAAGCTTCACCAGCTGCCGTGGTGGGATTTGATTGTGGTTCCCTTGGTCATTTCCCAGGTCTCAGGCTTAATAGCCTAGCAATAAAACCACTAGGCCATCCCTCTCATTAATGACAGTTGTTTGGACCATGGCACTTCAATGCCAGCTGATAATGCCTTCCCTGACATGCCTCTGATCATCTTAGAGTATTTTGTGGCTAAAATAGTTCATTTGGAGTGTTTTGAAAGTAATTACCAATAATGTGTTTCACACTGGAATGGAAGCTGGCAGAGGAGTCTATAACCTTGCAACTCCTGAACTGCAACAAATGTTTCAAACTCCTTTTCCTACCCCATTGTTTAGCAATCTTCTTGTTTTGCTGAATTCTGGTAACTGGTCCAACTTTAGTTAAATATTTGGTCATTCTGCATGCAATATATCTGACTGCGCACAAATATTCCCTTGTTGTAATAATGCTAAACTGTGCCAAAACAGGTATAAACACTAAAAAGCTATAAAATCAATGAAAATGTGAAAACAAAACTCTTTGTTATCCGCTTTTTCATTTCTAGTATAAACCGTAAATATCAGAATCCTTTATTACCATATTCACCTAAAATAAGACTTTTTTTAAAAATCTGTTTCCTCATGCATGGCTAAATAAATGCCAGCAGAGAAGCTTATAAACATTCTGACTCCATCTGCACAGACCTACACACTGTCACACATAATACTGTCTCAGTAAAGTCTAGTCCTGGTCCCAGAAATTTTGCCAATTTCTTGAGTAGCTGAGCATCTGCCCCTCACTACAACACACTTTTGCATGGTGCATATTTTTTTAAATCCTGTCTCCCATCACATCCTAACATTATCTTTCAGAAACAAATTTTAAATAGCTTCTTTCTTGTCTGGCAATGTAATTAATACATCTAAAATCACATGCCATATTCATTTGATGAAAACCATTCCACCCATCTCCAACAGGCCATTTGAAACCCCACTATAATCATTCCATTTTTTCAGCATTAAACCAGCATTCAAAATTACATTACAAACGTTGACTATTTTTTGCAAGATGAACTTCCAAACTTTTCAATAATCACTTAAATACATTTCTCTTCCTTTGTAGTTATTGTTGTTGTTGAGATTTGAATAATGTTCTTTCATCTCATACTTTTTGCACTCTTATGTATTTCAATGAGGTGTTATTTCAGCCAACTCATTATAAATAAATCAAAATGAATCCAGTCTCATACTGTACTAAGAGTAAACAGCTCTGCACCATCTCTAAGGTTTAGACAACTACTTTGTATCCCAATGACAAAGCTGTTTACTATATATAATGGTGTATCCGCCAATCACTTTCTAGATACTGAATAACTAATTGTTCTCTGCTGATGCAGCATTTTTGACAAGTCCAACCCTGAGCACAAATTCTAAGATAACATCACATTGCTTTTCAGAGCTTGGCCTGATAGGTTTTTAGAATCTAATACACTGCTTATTTTGTTACTTTAAAGTTACAGGTGCTCTGGATTTGGGGCATTGGCTGCAATAATTTCAATACATGGAAAGGGTTGAAAAGAAAATCTTCATGAAAAAAACTTGACATGCATTTTAAGTTTAAATTTAAATTTAGGAACTGAAAAGTACAAAAAGGCTCCCAAATCTTAAATGTTTGCAATAATATGAACTGGAACTAAGAATGAAGTGAAGTTGTTTGAACTAGGAGGGAAGCTGAGCTTTCTGGCAAATTACAGCAAAACTAATGAAAACATATTTATACATTTCTTGTTCAGCA
The DNA here is from genome assembly GCF_004010195.1 of Chiloscyllium plagiosum. Taxonomy (NCBI): domain Eukaryota; kingdom Metazoa; phylum Chordata; class Chondrichthyes; order Orectolobiformes; family Hemiscylliidae; genus Chiloscyllium; species Chiloscyllium plagiosum. Next base: position 44,195,257 of record NC_057721.1, on the reverse strand, counting down.
AAGTTTATCAATTCTAGTTTAAAGGATAATGATAATTAATGTTCTGTTTGGCTGACACCACTGTTTTCTTAACCACAAGGGATATCTTGCTGCTATTTATGACACAGTTCCCATAGCTACAATAGAGAGTTAATAAAAATAACAAAATTGAAATGCTATTTTATATTTTCTTCTTCTTCACTCTTAGGATCATCAATGAATGTTTCTATCGGTGTCCAAAGGCTCTTTTCATTAATAGGTTTCTGTGGTTTCTTTGGCCTCAAATAAAAATAAAGTGCAACAACAATAAGAGCTAGGATGACTATAAATGGGTAGATGAATATGAAGTAGAAGAGAGATGATGATGCACAAGCCTTTGAGTGAAGAGTAGCACCTAGGAAAAAAAAGACGAAACAAGTTAGAAACAATAGCATTCTTTGAAACATTGTATGGTATGCGTTCATGTTTCCAACCTAAAAATGGAATCTGAACTTAAAGTTATCTTATCAGAAAAACTTGCTTAAAGTTTCAATTCCACAATTTTCAACTGTGCAGCAAAAAGCAGTCAGAATATAACTTACATTATATGAAAACTAAATGGCATTCAATGTGGAACTTATTCTAAAAATTAAACAGACTTTCCAGTTTAGTTGAAAGTCATTCATTCATGAAAGTCCTTTTTGTCAGCAATCCCAAATAGGTATTTTGACAATACTTAAAATTCAAGTATTCAATTTACATATAGTATGTTGTTTCAATGTTCAGTTATGTCACACATAACATGGTCTAGTTTCACAACTAAACATTTACATTAGGCACTGCATTTTAATCCACTACTGAATATTAACATTGTTTCCATATTCAATATCAACTTCCTTCTTTAAAGATGAAAGGACTTCCATCTTTACAGCACTTTATCACATCCAAATAATTATGTTTTTGAAGTTCCATTCCAGGAATGGGAAGATAAGTGGCAGATCTCCTGATGCATTGTGGAAGAAGTACTGGTATTAGTGAATGAGGGATTTCCAGATAACCTACAGCAGATCAGAGGCTAGATGTGTCAAAAGAGCAAGGGTATTGCTCCAGTCATGTCATATTCCTTGTTGGCCAGAAGAAGCCTTCAGCATCCCCCAGCCTTGAATGCAGTCGAGCCTTCGGCCGTTATTAACAATTGGGTTAATCAGAAAGAATCATAGAATCCCCAGAGTATGGAAAAAGGCCATTCAGCCCAACAAGTCCACAGTGACTCTCCAAAGAGCATAACCACTCAGATCCATCCCCTTACCTTATAACCCTGGATTTCCTGTGGCTAATACACCTAACCTACACATTCCTGAACACGATGGGGAATTTAACATGGCTAATCCACCTAACTTGTGCATCTTTGGATCATGGGAGGAAACTAGAGTACCCTGAGAAAACCAGACCAGAATAAAGTGCAAACTACACACAGACACAGTCGCCTGAGGCTGGAATTGAATCCGGGTCCCTGGTGCTGTGAGGCAGCAGTGCCAACCACTCTGAGCCACCAAGCCACTTCCACAGGTCCCCAGCTGTGTCCTCTTGCCCCTTGTTTGTGACTCTGATCTATTAGTCAGACTGTAAATGTAGGCAGTGCCAGGAAAATTATTAATATGTGGATCTATCATTAGAATCTACAAGGCATTCATTTCTAGTTCTTCCTTATTTTTGCTCTTCCTTGCTCAGGCTGTAGCATTCTTGCTGATCACCAAACTCTCTGTGTTAACATGAGCAAGGTTGGGTTGGGCATAGCCTCACTACAGCACTCCTGCTGATAGGCCTGAAGCAGTAAGCAACCTGCAAGCTGCAGTAGTGTGTGGGACTGAGGGCTGCACCTTGTCAGCTGCCAGAACTCAGTCCTTCTGTCTCAGTACTGGAAGAAGAGGATGCCATTGAAGGATATTGTTGTCTAATCAGATAAGTGGAGTCTGGAGCACAGAGACCAGTCAGGTAGGCCCTGGTGAGGGAGTGAGATTGGTTGGACTGACGTAATGGATATAACTATTGTTTCTAAGGTGAGGGTGAATGTAGTCTGACGGGGGTCATCAATGAGGCAACAGCATCCAATTAGGTCATAGCCTCTTGTCCTATGCACTCCTCCAAGATGCATCTGGTGCAGGTTCCCCATGATGCAGAGGCCCACCCACATCTGGTAAAATTGAAGCAGTGGTGAGAAGAGACCACTGAATATCCACTTAAGTGGCTCAATTCCCTTTTGCCCTTTTGGGTGGGAGGAGGACAATCAGATGACTCTACATACTGTCAAAAAGACATTAGGAAGATGATGGAAATATAAACCTCCACCTTCCCATGCTATTTTAAGAGCCTCTTAACTCAAAGTCAACCTAAGAATGCTAGTAAAATCCAAGGCTTTTATCTTTTGAGACTGTAAAAAGAACAACACACAATTTACTGGATGGTTTGTATCTTGAGTCTGGAGTATATGCTACCTCTAGGGTATCTGGGTTGTCATTTACAGTGATCCTAAGTGTTGCTGTGGACTCCTTCAAGGGTGTCATAATAATAGTCAGCGCTCCATTAGTGTGACCTTCAGGGATTGGTCATGCTGGTGACTCATTGAAGTCAAGCTTTGATGCAGAGTTAGCACCAGCTCATAGCAGCTGTGTAGTCCAATCCCAAGTAAATGGCCTGACATGCTGAGAGAGTGCCAGCAGCAATACCACTGCAGGAGCAAGTAAGCACAAAGAGAATGTTTCTCAGGATTACTCATCATCTCTGCTGCTAAACCACATCAGTCAAATAACATAACCTGAGTCCAGCTATCACAGTACTATGTCATTATGTATGCCATCAGCTATAAGTATGCATTTTTCTTTAATGTAGATTTGCTGCTAGAATTTTCCTTTGTTCCATTGGGTTTGCTAAGGTCAAAGCTGCAAGGAAAGCCACGTATAAATACTGAAATGTGTCAAAATAATAAAAGACCACAACATTCTCAACTGCACCAGGAGGGAAATTTCATCTTCACTGTTCTCACCACAATGTAAAATCCAGCCATTGAATGATAAAACTCCATCATCCTGATTTAATACAGCAGATAGGTACTAAATTGCTACATCCTTTCACTTTAGCTGAAATGTATAGTAAATGTACCATTCAAATACTGCTACCCTAAAAACTATAACTTTATGGTTTTTGATATTCCATTGTGTCTCATTGAATTATATTTTTACTAAAGTCGGGACAGAGATATAATTAAAACTAAGTGTGAGTGCTCTAGTAATGACATATAGCATGTAATAAAAACTCTGAATCATTTTGTTCACTCTAGATAATATTACGGCAGCTACTCAAATCATGAAACAAAAGCCAATGAGAATAACAGACTAGCTTAGGTTCATGTTTCTTTAGATGAGATTAGAATCCCTACAATGTGGAAAGAGGCCCTTCGGCCAACCAGTCCAGACTGACCCTCCGAAGAGTAACCCACCCAGACCCATTTCCCTGTGACTAATGCACCTAGCATTATCGGCAATTTAGCATGGGTAATTCACCTCACCTGCACATCTTTGGACTGTGGGAGGAAACTGGAGGAAACCCACACAAACATGGGGAGAATGTGCAAACTCCACACAGACAGACACCAAAGGCTGGGATCGAACCCAAGACCCTGTTGCTGTGAAGCAACAGTGCTAACCACTGAGCCACCGTGCCTCCCCATTATTGAGACCCTGTTGTGCAATAGGTAGCAGCTCTGCCTCTGGGCCAGGAACCCAGGTTCAAGCTCCATTTCAGGACTTGATAGCCTAGCGGTCAACCTGTAAGTTATTAAGTTAATACGATTAAGGCAGGCAATAAGAGCAGGACAATCTCTTGCTCAGCTAAATGCTGGTGCTCCTCAAGACATAGCTTCTGATAGCAGGCCACTGGCCTTTTCCTGAAAGTTCCAGCCAGGGCAAGTGTAAGTAACTATGTGCTTTGTTGGCCTTATGCACCACTGGGAACGGGAAGAGTAAGGAATATGGCTATGCTCCAATGGAATGACAATCAACTCCGGATGTAAATAAAGAAAATATTCACTTGTTATTTTGCATTCATTTGAAAAGTTTATGATTTTGGTAAAATTATTTAAAGGCTATTTTTTTCAATTCATAACTGTTATGCAAAAATAGCAGTTATTTAATCAGTATCTTAATTATTGCATTAACGAGTAAAACTGTTGAAGAAAGTGCTGTGGCATTCATGGAACTTGAGTTAAGATTAATGACTTTAACACCAACAAAGTAATAATTTGTATTTTTATTGCATTCTGCATCATTTCAGGACTTCAGAACACATTGAACAACCAATTAAATGCTTCTGAAGTTAGACATTGTTATTATTTGGGGTACAGACTTGTTTCAGCTTTTCAAGGACAATAAAGATGGGTTAAAAAGTGTTAACCTTGCCATCGGTGCTCACAATTTATATTGTTGTTCTTGCTGTGATTGACCCTGAAAATAAGTTTCTTTTAATGCATAATCTTTATTTCCTTTCAATGTCTCTTACATTCCTATAGGATTCAGAGATTCCCCAAATTTGAATCCTGCCCTTTACCTGAACAGACTTTAATAGCAATGTGCTGGTGTTTGAGAGAAAGTGTGAGAGAATGTTCATTTTTGTCTGATAGGTGGTTCTACCTCTCATCTCAAGATTCCGACCTCAATATCTCTCTCTAATCAAATGTACTTAATAACAAGTATCAATTATAAAGGAGACATCGTGCATGTCCTTCATTTTTTGTTATGAAAATACATTTTTCTGATGACAATGCTGATTGCTCTGCCAGCATATTTATTTGCATTTTTCCAATGAAAGATAGTGAGTAAAGGAAAAGGAAAAGGAAAATGCACACATTTTAGGGAACTACATCCTAGAGACCTAAATCCTCTGAGCCACCATCATGTCATAAAACGTCAACCGAAGCTGGTGTGACTGACAAAACCCAGGAAGCCTGCACCTTTCAAAACAGACTGCCAACTGAAAGCCAATCTCAATTGTGAACTTGTTGGACTGAAGTTTCCACGAGTAATTTTAACATTAATTGACCAAAAAATAACAGGCAGATTAACAGAAAAAAACATTTCATTTATCTTTCAGAAAACTGTGAGGTGCTAAAGAAGGTAGCTACTGCAGCTTTCTCATCAGAGAAGGTATGGGGGAGGAAGAGTTGTGACTAACAGAACAGCTAAGATTTTTTTTCTTCCCTTTGTGGCTATGAGCCCACAGGGAACGTTTAGGCCTCTCACTTACATGGGCAGCTCTCCCAACACCAATACCCTCCCCCACTTTCCAACCATGTGATTTCCTGTTGCACAGTCCACAAGGCCAAATCCAGGTAATAGCAGCTACCTTGTGTTGGGCAGGAGATGCTTGATTTTCTGTGTTTCCCATTGGCTCCCTGACAATTATTGGTCGTAAGTTGGCCAGTGAGATTTAAATGAGACTCGGGAGTTCAAATAATCAGGTTTCTGAGGCAACAGATAAAATTTCAAATCACAGTCCAAATCATGTATCCAAACTCAATTTAAAACCTGGGTTTCACTTTCAATTCAGGTACATTACAGTCAGATGGAGTATGTACCACACCTTATTCTGTTTTCCAAATTGATTTTAGTTTGACCTCAGAACTAAAACAACATAGTATAACACTCAATTTCTGTTGTCAGAGCAAGATTACGGAGTTAAAGTCAATTAGCCACAAATTAAGGTATAGGAAGGAAAGTAGAGTTAAGAGAACAATCTTATCAAATGGCAGTGCAAGCTCAAAGTGCCAAATGCCCTACTTGTGTTTCTAATTTGTATGTTTGTATGCGTGAGAAGTTGTGCACTTTGAGCATGCAGACACTAAGAACTGAACTGAGCTTGCCTGAATGACTTAATGTACGGCCCTTATAAGCAGGGGACAGGGGAATTTTAAATCTTCAGAAGTTGGGCAAAATTAGCACCTAAATCCCTGAGATGAAAGGCAGTTTTCTTCTAAGTTCCTCAATGTATATAACACTGGCAATTACTGGGGCAATTTACTACCACCAATTTGCATTCTGACCGGATTATATTGGCATTTACTGCAGTTTACTTGTCAAGTATCAGAACGAAAACCTTCACTTCCTCTCTACATACCAGCTGTCAACTTGAATTATAGAGATATAAAGATACTAGTCACACACACACACACACACACACACACACAAAACCAGAAGTAACTCATCTTTCTGAAGGTTGTGTTTGATTCAAATGTCAGTGAAAAGAAAGAAAACGGTCAATATTTCACATACAATTAACCGAAAATCCCATTCTAACATTAACATAACTTGCATCATTTCCATGCAGCCTGATTCAGAAACAGCCTAATTGAACAAGTTGGTTTCTGGTGAAATAGTTTTATATATATATATTACCTGGTATCTGAACTTGAAGAACTGTTGATCCAGAGCGAGCATGTCCTTGTATAACCCATTCATTCTGGGGGGCAGACACCCATTCTTCCACATCACAGAAGTAAACACCACTGTCACTCTGCACTACCTTCTGTATTATCAACTTGTAGGTGTTACTGGAGGTCTTGATATTTTGGAATTTCATCATTTTCTGAGGATCTATCTGCAGGTCTCCAAAGTATTGCAGGATATTATTTTGATCAGTTTTGAGAAGTGCTGTCTCCTTGGTGTTTGGATTGTCAGCATTCTGGAAATACCATGTGACTGAAAATTGTGATAGTCTCTGTGTCTGGTTGATGATCTGGCATTCAAGTTCAACAGCAGCATTCTCATTGCCTAATAGAGTTACGTTATTGTTACTGAGTTGTAGGTTTACATCTGCAGAAATAATACGAGAAAAAAACATGAAATTTGCTTGGACATGAGAAAAATCACAGTCCATGTTGGCGGTGAATTGACAGAGAATGTGCCCAATAAACTATAATATTGTTTTCTTCAAGGCTTAATTACAAATTCTATCTTGAAGATCTGTTGATCAAGCTAACACTGCACATGTTTTACTTTACCATTTGACTTTAGTCAAGATATGAAAGACACCACAGTTGTTGACAGTGTTGTACATTCGCCAGTTATAGTCTAGAGATATACAGACCTTTCAGTCCAACTCATCCATGCCAACCAGATATCCTAAATTAATCTAGTCCTATTTGCCAGCATTTGGCCCATATCTCTCTAAACCCTTCCTATTCATATATGTATCCAGATGCCTTTTAAATGTTGTAATAGTACCAGCTTCAACCATTTCCTCTGACAGCTCAGCCCATACACACAACACCCTCTGTGTGAAAAAGGTTGCCCTTTAGGTCCCCTTTATATCTTTCCACTCTCACCTTAAACCTATGCCCTCTAGTTTTGGACACGCAACTCAGGGGAAAAGACTTTGCCTATATACCCTATCCATTCCCCTCATGATTTTATAAATCTCTGTAAGGTCACCCCTCAGCATCTGATGCTCTAGAGAAAAACAGCTCCAGCCTATTCAGCCTCTCCTTATACCTCAAACCCTCCAATCCTGGCAATATCCTTTGAAACCTTTCTTGAACCCTTTCAAGTTTCCTATAGGAGGGAGGCCAGAGTGGCACATTGTACTCCAAAACTGACCTAACCAATGTCCTATATAGCCACAACATGACCTCCGAACTTCAATATTCAATGTTTTGACCAATAAAGGCAGGCATTCTAAATACCTTCTTCACTATCCTATTTACCTATGAATCCACTTGCAAGGAACTATAAACTTGCACTCCAAGATCTCTTTATTCAGCAACACTCCCCAGGACCTTACCATTAAGTATATAAATCCTGCCCTGATTTTCCTTTCCAAACTGCACAACCTCACATTTATCTAAATTAAACTCCATCTGCCACTCCTCAGCCCAAAGGCCTATCTGATCAAGATCTGTTGTAATCGGAGGTAATCTTCTCTGTCCAATACACCTCTTATTTTGGAGTCATCTGCAAACCTACTAACTATACCTCCTATGTTCACATCTAAATCATTTATGTAGATGACAAAAAGCAGTGGACCTAAAACCGATCCTTGTGGCACACCACTGATCACAGGCCTCCAATCTAAAAAGCACCCCTCCACCAATACACTCTGTCTTCCATCTTCAAGCCATCTCTGTATCTAATTCTCCCTGTATTCTGTGTGATCACCGGCCTACCATGAGGAACCCCATTGAAAGCCTTACTGAAGTCCATATAAATCACATCCACCACTCTATCCTCATCAATCCTGTTCATTACTTCTTTAGAAATTTCAGTCAAGTCAGAGAGACATGATTTCCCACATACAAAGCTATAATCAGTCTTTGTCTTTTGTTGGATATTTTGTATATCAGTTTTATCTCTGAACAATGCAGAGCTGACACTAGCTTTCAGTCTGAACAGGTTTATTTTTTGTGCTTTAAAATATTACCACAATCACAGGATTTCTGTTTGATCTTTCAATTTGATACAGGCCTTCATTAACCATCATTAGTCTAGTGAGTTCACTAACATTTAAAGATCACAAGCACAATACAGATTCTAGAATTCCATCTTAATCTTACTAGAGAGTTAGTTTCTGTTGAATATGGGCACATGACATTAGGAGTACAATTTATGTGACAGATAGACTAAACTATCTGTCTACTAAACTACCAACTACCAACTAAACTACCAACATATAGACTAAACTACCAACATAGACTAAACTAAACATTGAACAGCCTGCTGTAAAATGTGTTTCAAGAGGAGGAAAGACCTATTGAGGCTGAATGTTCAATTTTCCTGCAAATGCAAAGGTATGAACAGCCTGAAGAAGATCCTCCATATCTAGATGCATATAGATAAGAAATTTCATCATTTTTACAGCTCTACGAGCACTGCTCTAAGCAAGTGCAGCAATGACATAGCCACACAATCATCAACAAATTTCCCTTCAAGTCACACACGCTGACCCGGACACATATCTCATCCCCTCGTTATCACTACATAATCCTCATGTAATATCATCAGAGCTACAACATCATTGCATTGTTCCCAATGACTCAAATGGTTTCACTACTACCCTTGCAATGCAAGTAGGGATGAATCATGTGGTTTGCTTTTTTGTGGATCAAATTTAAATAAATATTTAATGCTAATCAAGTTGAGAATTTCTGCCATTAAGCTTCCTCTGCCATTTGAAATTGTTTGTTCAAAAATGCTCACACATCAAAACAGCCATGTAAGATTTTCTGATCCTACTAACCAGTGTTGAGGTGGGCCAATGACTGTCCATCATTCTGTACAATCATCAATTAAGTGATGGAACGAGTCATCAACAGAGCTTCAATTCGCTCTTGCTGAGTAATAACTTAACACTCAGCTTGGTGTCCATCAGGGTCATTCAGCTCCTGGTCTCATTGCAGCATTGATGAAAACATGGACTAAAGAGCTGAACCCTCAAGGAGAGGTGAGAATGACTTCTCTTAATATCAAGGCCACATTTAACTGAGTATGGCATCAAGGACCCCAGAAAAATTAGGATCAATAGGAGCTGGTGGGGCAGAGCGGGGCGGGTGCAACAGAATACACTTTGCTGGTTGGAGTCATACCTAGATCAGTAAAAAGGTAGTTATAATTGTTGGAGGACACAACTTGGAATGTTCACTGATGATTGAGGAGAAAGTGAGTCTGCAGATGCTGGAGATCAAAGTTGAAACTTTATTGCTGGAACAGCACAGCAGGTCAGGCAGCATCCAGGGAACAGGAGATTCGACGTTTCGGGCACAGGCCCTTCTTCAGGATGATTGAGCAATGTTCAACACCACTCACCACTCCTCAGGTACTAAAATAGTCTGTTGTCCATATACAGCTAGACCTGAGCAACATTGAGCTAATATGTGGCAAGTGCATTCATTCTTTACAATGCCTGGCAGTTGAGTTCAACAAGAACCATCACCCATATAACATTCAATGGCATCACTATCACTGAATCCCCCACCATCCTAGGGGTTACCACTGACCAGAAACTGAACTGGACCAGCTGCATAATGCAATGGCTACAACAATAAGTCAGATTCTGGCTATTCACCACAGAATTCTTCATGTTGTACCTCCTTAATGCCTGTCCACCATCTACAAAGCACAAGTCTGGAGACAGTTGGAGCATTCTCCACTTGCCTAGATGAGGGCTTTTCCAACAACACAAATAGTTGACACAATCCAGGACAATTCAGCCCACTTGACTGGCACCCCATTTGTTGCCTTAAACATTCAGTGACACCAGTTTATAATATTGAATTGAATTGAAGTTATTGTCACATGTACCGAGGCACAGTGAAAAGCTTTGTCTTGTGAGCAATACAGGCAGCTCACATAGTTAAGTAGCACAGATAGTAAATAATAGGTAAACAGTGGCAAAAACTAAAACACAGGTGCAGGCGAACATTAAGAGTTTGAGAGTCCATTCAGTATTCTAACAACAGTAGGGTAGAAACTGTTACGAAACCGGCTGATGAGTGTGTTCAGGCTTCTGTAAAAGTATGCTATTAAGTTTAAAGAGTGTAGAACGATTGTAGGAAATAGTAAACTTAGATCTGCATGACAAGATGCACTATTGCAACTCACCAAGGCTCCTTTGGCAGAACTTTAGAAATGAAATTCTGTAACCTCTATTGACTGAGAAAGACAAGGACAACAGATACATGGGAACATAACCAGCAATTTCCCATCCAAATATACCACCGCCTCTTCCCAGTCACTGGGTCAAAATCCTCGAACCCTCTTGCTAACAGCATTGTGGATGTGCCAAAATCACTCGGACTATAGCAATTCAAGAAGATGGATCACAACAACATTCTCAAAGGCAATGAGGAATGAACACTAAACGCTGCCCTAGCCAATCACAGCCTGTGAAAGAATTTGAAGAACGGATTTAGCTTAGTAGGTGGAATCTTATAATTCAGAGTTAATATTCCCTCTGAGACCTGGACAGTGAATTAAAACATTCAACATAACCAATGAAAATTAATATTCCACTATTCTGCTGTGTATTCTATATTTTTGTGCATTCTTTTTAGTATTTTTCCACATTGTATCAACAGGGACAGTGCTGAGTCTACAAACGATACAGAGCCTTTACACAATGTCCCTGTGCTACTTCCTTTGTTATGTTACATGCTTCTCATTCCTTTTAAACAATGTAAATTAATTTGCCTTTATCTGCATTAGATTTCCTCCACAGATTGTGTGGGCAATCTCTTGCCAAATTGAAACACTTCTTCTTTCATTCTTGAAATGTTCGATATTTTTATGTCACCTGAACTTTGAACAAGTGCTTTTGTATTCTGGCCACTAATGTCATAACAAGGGGTCAAACTTCAACAACAATGATAGGGTCATTAACACGGATTCCACCTGTTACCCCCACACTCGGACTATGTTTCCCATATTTAAATCTGGCCTTTTCATTCAATTCCTTTAAGTTACATTTGCTCCTAGACTCCCGTGAATTTTGTTTAATTTAAAGTATTCCTCCAAGTCAAACTTTAAAGGTCTTCTGAAAAAGCAAAATTAATGATATTGCAAAAGTTTCACCATTTATTTGTAACATCATCAAGGAGGTTTAAAAGGATTTTCATTACAGAACTTTCTCTTTCTAAGTTATAATGTCAGGACTAACTTGAATGTACATATTATCCTTTCACTGTCACTGTGTCAAAGTCATAGAAATTCCCTTTGTAGCACTATATTGAAGCCACCACCGCCAAGGCTGTAGCAGTTCATGAAAATGACCCAATACCACTTTGTCAGCTTGTAATAGACAATACATAAGAGATTTGCAATTTCATTGGACATTATTGTGCAGTGTATATCCAATTTTATAGTATCATTGTCAATATTTTACTTGGTACCAACATAAGTCTTTTGGACTGTAGTTGTCAGACTCCGATTTCTCTCCCTTTTGAATCATATGTACAATATTTGGTTACTTCTAATCCTGTTTCACTTCTATAATACCCAGTTAATCTTTAAACACTATAATTGGTTATTCACCACCACCCACCAGCCCCTCTGTCCTCCGCCAAGTCTCTTTCTGCAACTGCTATAAGACTGGCAGGATTTGTCTTTATTTCTCTTAACTTATCAGAGAGTTCCATTTCCCACATTTGAAAATAGTCTACAATGTTTGATATAACACAGTTAATGAACAGCAAGAGTTTACTGATGTATACTTTGAGAATAAAGCAATTAAATAATTTTCCTTTTTCTTTAAGTTATTCCAAAACTTTCATCTTTTAAGGATCTAAGCTTGGATTAATAAAAAACCACAGGACAATCAGGGTGAGTCCCTTGTCTGCCATTCTAATGTTACATAGTCACTGCTCCACTTTCTAGAGTCAGAGATTATTATTTATGCAGCTCAGACTGACAGGAGCTATGTGAGCAAGCAGGAATGTGCCATTCTACAGCACTACGTGAGCCTAAATTTAAAGGAGATGGAAGGGCCCAAACATAAAATTACAATTTTTCATTTAAGCCATGAACTCATCTGATTTTCTCATCTCTCAAGCGATTGGAGTCTAAGAAAGAGGGATAGGCACTCATTATATGACTTTGAACAAGCCATGTACTGCTATCCAGAGTGGCCAAAAAGGTTGAGTTCAAGTTCCACTTGCCCCAGAGGTGTGTCATCACATATCCAATCAGATTGAATAAAAATAAACATCTATACAACTATCCTCGGCCTGTTGGTGCCTGAAATCAGCTGCGGTAGTGGTGGGAGAGTATTAAATCGAGTCCATTGGCAGACCTGCTTTTTCGTCAATATTTTGAAAGTGCTGCAGCCATCTAGGATTCATAGAACACCTCTAATGTGGAAACATGTGTTTCAGCCCAATGAGTCCACACCGACTCTCCGAACAGCATCCTGCCCAGGCCCCATTCCCCAATCCTATTCCTGTAACCATGCATTTCACATGGCTAACATACCTGATTTACATATCCCTGGACACTACAGGGCAATTTAGCATCACCAATCCACCCTACCTGCACATCTTTGAACTTTGGGAAGAAACCAGAGCACCCGGAGGAAACCCACGCAGACAAAGGGAGAATGTGCAAACTTCACACAGACAGTCGCCTGAGGCTGAAATCGAACCAGATTCCCTGGTGCTGTGAGGCAGCAGTGCTAACCACTGAGTCACCGTGCTGCTCATATGGAATGGTGAAAGAGACAGAGGACAGGATTTTTTTTTTTAAAAAGCAGGCTTAATAAGAACATATCGAAATTGGAGCAGAAGTAGACGATTCAGTCCTTCAAACTGTGCCATCATTCAAAAATGCCATGGTTGATCTGGTTGAATTTCAAATTCCACCGGATGACCTCTAAGTCACTTGCCAAACAAGAATCTATCTAACTCTGTCATAATTCATAGCATTCAATAAATAAATTGTCGATTGTTTCAGTGCTGTAATTTTTATGAGAAATGTAGGAAACTTGTTTACCTGCTGTATGCACTTTGACAATTGTCATTGCTGATGTATTCTCTCCCACTTTATACCAGATGTTGTTGGGATCCAAAAGCCACTCCGTTACATGGCAATAGTAATTTCCACTGTCATTCATATCAGTTTTCAGTATCATTAACTTGTACACATCACTAGAGGACTTCTCATCCTGAAATTTCATTTTCTTCTGAGAATTAGTAAGCAATTCTCCATAGTACTGGACAATATTATTACGATCAATCTCCAGAAGATTTTCCCCTTTCACATTTGGTCCTTGTGTCTTACTGAAGAGCCATGTGACTGAGAATTGAGAATCGTTTTGAGTTCGAGCTAAAATTTTACATTCAAGTTCAGTGATGTCATTGATCCTTCTATGTATTGTGGTAACTTGCTTAGTAAGCTGCAAGAGACAAGCTAAAAATGGAAAAGACAGCCTGTCAAAATAATTTCACAGTATTTCTTTGCAACATTTAGTTTCAAGGTGATATACCATGGAAATCAGTCAATAGCTAACTACTAGTTTTGTTATATAAACTCACCCATGATTTATAATGTAAGAACACCAAAGATACTGTAATTATGAACGCATGACATTAATGATCTTCTCATCTTTGCATTCATGCTTTTAGTATAAATTAATTTTTATCCAGTTCTTTCATGTAACTGTCTTAGTTCTACGCATCAGTGAATTAAAATATCAGGTTATCATACTCTTGGTTAGTTCTCTCACTGTTCAATTAATGCCATTTTAATTAGGGTCATAGGGTCACAGAGATGTACAGTATGGAAATAGACCCTTCGGTCCAACTTGTCCGCGCTGACCAGATATCCTAAATTAATCTAATCCCATTTGCCAGCACTTGGCCCATATCCCTCTAAACCCTTCATATTCATATACCCATCCAGATGCCTTTTAAATGTTGTAATTGTACCAGCCTCCACCACTTCCTCTGGCAGCTCATTCCATAAATGCACCACCCTCCGTGTGAAAAAGTTGCCCCTTAAGTCCCTTTTAAATCTTTCCCTTCTCATCTTAATCCGATGTCCTCTAGTTCTGTACTCCCCCACCCCAGGGAAAAGACTTTGCCTATTTACCCTATCCATGCCCCCTTATGATTTTATAAACTTCTATAAGGTCACCCCTCAGCCTCTGACTCTCTAGGGAAAATGGCCTTAGTCTATTCAGCCTCTCTCTCAGCTCAAATCCCCGAACCCTGGCAACATTCTTGTAAATATTTTCTGAACCTTTCATGTTTCAAACATTCCTCCTACAGCAGGGAGACCAGAATTGCACAGTATTCCAAAAATGGCCTAACCAATTCCCAGAAAGTACAGAAAGACAGCAAATTCAAGGAATAAATTACAGATTTTGAAATGTAGTATGAACTGAATTCCTTTCTCATGTCGTCAGGTTCAATGTAATGTTTCATAGCAGAATATATACAGAAAACCAATATATACAGAAAACCAATATATGTTAAAATACAGATTTTCTTTTAAAGAAACAAAACTGCAGTTTAGCATAAGGTTGACATTGTATTACTGGCATAATACAGTATCTTGTTTGACTATAGTACTTCAGACAAGTACAACTAACCTCATTTTCGAAGAATCTATTTAATTAGGAAGGACATGGGACATTCAGTCCCTTGAGCTTGCTCGGTCATTCTAGATCCTGCCCCATCATTTTCCTTAAAGCCATTTTCCCACCCTAACTCCAATCCGTTTTGATGTCATTAACATCTAGAAATCTATTGATCTTACTCAAAATGTGAAATTCCACAGCCCACTGGGTTAAAGAGTAAAATTACCTCTAAACTAAAATATCTCAATTTCTCCTCAATGCTTAGTCCTGCTATTCCAGGAATCATTGTGGTGAATCCCTTCTGCACTCTCTTTTTGGAAAAGGTATCCTTCCTTATATAAGTTGGTTACAGATATTTGTGATGTAGTTTTGTGTGCTCAATCATTGAAACCAATGGTGGAATTAGTCTTCTTGTTGATGTTCTTCTAATGTCTATTTATCACTGTCCTAACTACAGGTCAGCACTCTGAAGTACTATGGACAGTTTGAGCTTGTAATTCTAAAAAAATGCATTTTTTTTTAAAAGAGGGCTGTAAATTAAGTGGCTGCTTGTAGAGAGAGAAGCCCATAGAATTTCCCACTTAGAGATGCAAAGAAATTTCCAACAAATAACAAAGGGGCAAAGAGGCAAGTAAAAACAGACTAGACTGTGGTCTCTTGTGACTACAAAGATAGTAAAGTTACCTAAATAAAAATTGAAAGAACAACAGCTGTTGGAAATCAGCAACCAAAATAGCAATTACTGGAAAAGCTTAGCAAGTCTGGCAGCATCTATGGAGAGAAATGAGAGTTAATGTTTTGGTTCCAATGACCCTTCCTCAGAACCCCCAGTTCCACTTTGATGCTGTAAATATAAAAAGTAGCCTGTCACTTTACCTGGGGGTCTGACCTTTACTTCCAGGATGTTTGATGTTCTGCTGGCTTTTTGGACCCATTTGTTTGCATTACGCCTTCCCCATAATTCTGCGATGCATAGAAACTTTCCAGCTTCCAATTTGCTGGCCCTTGAGACACTCAACCGGACAGCATTGGACACAGATTTCACCACAATCATTTTTCCTTTGAAGTTCTCTGCCACGTTCCCCCACTTAATCGCAGTATCATGGGTGAAAGTAACAAGGTTGTAGCTGTCATTAGAATTGGCTGGTTGGAATTTCCAGGTTACAGATGCTGGCACATGGGTGATATCTACCGGCCTAATGAAACACTGGAGTTCAAAGGTACCATAGTACTTCACGGTTGGAGTCCGGGTGATTGCAGTAACCTGAAAGTTACTTTCTACAAACACAAAAGAGAAAAATCAAAGACTGTCAGCAGCTCTCTGAGACTTTCTAGTACAGACCATTGAATCCCAAACTGTATCAGTTGAATTAAATCAAATCATAGTGTTCCCATAGGGGGTAAAAAATTGTTTGCAATATTGTGGTATCAATTTCCTTTTTCAATATTTTAAAAACAGCACAGGTCTGGGTTCACTGGACCAGGACAATGCTCTTTTGTTTGATTCAATGACTTTTTGAACAGTGAAACCATGGTTTTCGCGATAGGCAGATTCCAATAGACACCTTATCTGAAAGTGGGAGCGGCTCTTTAGATAATTCTAAAACTTTCCTTTGCAGAACCACAAAAAGCACAGGTAGATCAGGCTGAACACCCGTCCTGCCAGTTACCTGTTAATTGCAGAATCTTTTTATGCAGTAGCTGTTCGGTGCCTCTTTATATCTTTATCAGGTCAATAGGACAACTAGCAGCATTAACACCAGGTAAAAACAATGACTGCAGATGCTGGAAACCAGATTCTGGATTAGTGGTGCTGGAAGAGCACAGCAGTTCAGGCAGCATCCGAGGAGCTTCGAAATCGACGTTTCGGGCAAAAGCCCTTCAGCATTAACACCAGACCTGGTGGTTAAATTGCTGTGGCTGACTACAAGTATGGAAACAAACTCACTGAAATAGTTTATGTGAGGAACTTGCTCGGAGTTAAAATACAAACATGCAAGGGGGTGTCACACTATAAGAGTATCACTGAGCCAGTAGGCCGCTTGAAGCTGCTCTGTCATTTGAACACATCAAGGCTGCAATCATGGACTCAACTGAACATTCCTGTCTGCTCACTATGAACTTTGATCCCCTTGGTAGCCAGGAATCCATCTAACTCTGTCTTAAAATTATCCACCACTTCCAGTGAAAAGAATTCCACAGGCTTACAATCCACTGAGGGATAAAAAATATCTCCAACTCTTCATTTTAATGGGTAGCCCCTTATTTTCAAAATTCATTTGTGTTTTTACAGATTCTCTGATCTTAATGCACTTCCATCATTTTCTATTCAATTGCTTCCAATTTTTAACACCTTTGTTGCCATCCATTCAATTCAAACACATTTCCTACATGAAACAATGTGGTGGCTCAATCATTTGTGGGTTCAGTATTCAGCATCATGGGCCAACAAGATACTCCCGATACCTTTCCTGTCTGAGCTGCACAGAAGTGAGACAGAGTAGAAGAGGCCAACCCTGGATTATGGGCAATTATTTCAAAGATGTCAGGTATGTAAGAGAAATATTCGCCCCTCATCTCTCAAATATTCTCACCCACCTCTTTAGCAATTAATCAAAAGTTACTCACTCATTTATTCAATGTGGAATGATGCAAGGAGACACTGAATGGAGCTTACTTCAAAATTTATAAATAGGAAGATTCTTTTTTCCATACACAATGCATTTTATTACATTGCATTTTGCCATCAGCTTAATCAGTGAACATAGAGTGTAGAACAATACAGCACAGGAACATGCCCTTTGGCCCATCATGACTATGCTGACCATAACCATGAAGGCAATGGAAATTCTTTTATTGACTGCAGAATGCTGTGCCTTGATTATGTATGATAGAATAAAGGTCATCCTATTAAAAAGTATCCCTTTTGTCTAATTGTGAATCGTGCAATTGTTTAAGTGAAATACCACAATATTCAACACTGAATTGCTTACCAAGGGATTTGATAGTTACTGCCTTTTTGTCACTGACATATTCTCCAATAAGGCGCCAGTTTCCATTAGATTCTGTTTCCCATTCCATCACTTTGCAAGCATACTGTCCTTGATCTGAAGTCTGGGCATTATAAATGTCCAATGTGAAGGAATTTGATTTCACTCGTGCCATTCTGATGTCATTGCTGATCACTCGCTCCTGATAAGGTTGGTAAGTAACCTGAATACCAGCTTGGTTCATTCCAATGACATCACGGTTTTGGTTCTGGTCGTTTGTCATTTGCCAAGTAATAGAGAGCTGCCCATAAGCTGCACTTGCTGAATGAATATCACAGGTAAACTGAATGGAATCACCTTCCAAAACCTCAGTCATACTACTGTCGATTATGACTTTAAGGTTGGCTTCTGTAAAATGACAAGAATAGGTATAATGTGAGAAATATAAGGAGGCTACATTGGAAAAGTGTAAGTTCTGGG
Organism: Chiloscyllium plagiosum; assembly: GCF_004010195.1. Classification (NCBI taxonomy): domain Eukaryota; kingdom Metazoa; phylum Chordata; class Chondrichthyes; order Orectolobiformes; family Hemiscylliidae; genus Chiloscyllium; species Chiloscyllium plagiosum. The sequence continues at coordinate 44,176,718 of NC_057721.1, read as the reverse complement.
TTTAATCAAAGATGCTAGCTGACACACAGTGAAGACTAAGAGGTTTGTGAACATCAGCAGATGATAATCGCTTACATTTGTGTAGCACACTTTACAGAGTAAAACTATACACAGCACTTAAGAATTTTCAAGACTTTTCTTGAATGATGAGAAATCGGGAAAAGGTATCTAAAAGGTTTGATCAAAGAAGTAGGTTTCAATAATCATCTTAATAAAACAGAGAGACAGATAGACATAGTCTAGAATGTTCTCCATAAAATGCTATGACAAGAATTATGTGAACAATTATATGAAGAATTACGTAAAGATCATTCATCAAGTTCACAATGTGGTTCACTTCCACTTGCTACGAGCGACACATATTCATATGCAGGGGGGCTGTCTCTGCAAGCAAAATGATACATCTACATACAGCACCTTTTCTAGCAATCAAAATCTTGGGGGAGCAACACCACCCTGCTACATTCCCTATAGCAACATCGTAACCAGAGTCAACTTGCCTTTTTTCAATTTCAGTTAGCAGCCCTATTTCTCTTGTAGTATAAATTGTTATACCTATTAAAATGGAGTATACTTGCATCTTCGCTACAAGAAAAAAATAGCTTTGAGAGCATTCATTTTTGAGCCTGCTTCCTTTCTATGCCTGAGATGATCTCATTGTGTATCTCATTGTATCTGGGATTTCTAAATTTCATGGAAATTTACAGATTTATAGATATTAAAGATATTGGGGATAGTACTGGAAAACAGTGTTGAGATAAAAGACCAACCGTTATCTAGTTGAATTGCAGGCTGTGTCAGTGCTATCCCCACATCCCTGATATCTTTATTACCGGTATCTATAAATCTATAAATCTCTGCCTTGAAAGACTGAACATCCACAGGCCTCTGGTGTAGAGAATTCTAAAGTTTCCTCCTCATCTCAATCCTAAGTAGCCTGTCTCTTGCTTTAAGACTTTGATATCCAGTGCTAGACTCCCCAACCAAGGGAAACATCCTTCCTGCAGCATTTTACCAATCTTTGTAAAAGTTTTGTTTGCATCAATGAAATCACCTCTCATTCTCCTAAATTCCAGAGAATATAGACACAGTCTCTTTACTCTCTTCTCATAGAACTTTGCCAGGGGTCAAGCTGGTGAATCTTTGTTCCCATTTTCTCTATGGCAAGGATATTCTTAATTAGACAAGGAACCATGACATAATACAGCTCCTAATACCTTAATCACTAGCAGAAACAATAAAATTTATTTGCAGGTTTCTTACGAGGTCGTTGAACAGTGATGGTGATCTCCTTTGATTTATTAGTCGAGAATGCTGCAGATGAAATTTTCTCACTTTCCTCCGCCTGACAGTAATAAGAGCCACCATCTTCTACTTGAATCTGATACATTTTCAGAACATAAACCCTCTCGCTTTTCTTATGGACCACCACCGTTCCCAGGCTCTCTCTCATGTTATAGTCCCCATGAAAAGATGGTACTGCATTTGGTCCAATCCGGATTATCTCTCTGTTGTTTAAGAACCAGGCAACAGAGAAGAAACGTTCTGGGAAATTCTGAGCTTCAACTGTGCAGAATATTTCCAGTGAGCCTCCTACATTAAAGCCACTGAAGTCAACATTAATCAGAGCAAGAAACTGGTTACCTGTGTGAAATAAAATGAATATCATTACTGTGCCAGTAAAAACCAAAGTGAGCAAATTTGTCAAATTTTAGTTGGATAAAAGACCTCCATTTCAATTCTGACTTTAATGTAGACCCAAGAAATAAAGTTATGCAAAAAGATTAGAGGAAGTATGACTGGCCTTGTACTGAATCTGCTTTAATGGAGAGATTGCCAGAAAAAACTTCCATAGGTTGCATTGGTTTCTTGATGGTCTAGGGAGATACTTGCAGCATAATTACTTCCTTCTTTTTAAAAACAAGATCTGCTAAATTTCTCAATGTTCTTCAAACTGTTACTTAACATAAATGGATCTAATTTATCTTTCCTATTTTGCTTAAGAATCCTGAGGGCATAGAGCAACATACCTTCATAACTGGAGAGGGGTAATGGAATGTGCACAGAGATTAAGGGATCAAAATGAGATGGAAGCAATTGAATATAAAATTCAAGTTCTGTAATGCCTCCTTATCAAAATTCAGAGACTGTCACCAGCTCACTACTGGCAGTCATCCAAAATGAGTCAACAAAGGTACTTATTACATCTGCCTTTAAGTGGTGCACCCTGCACCATAAAGGTTACTTTTAAATTGTAAAATGCTCTCTTTGGTGTAAACTGAAAAGTGCCATTGAAGCTGAAACTGATCACATCAGCAATTGAAGCCTCATGAAGGTTAAGAGCAGTGATTCACTCTGTGCATTAACATAATATTGCCGTTCATCAAAAGGTCAGTGATTCAAACTTCAACAAAAGCCCTTCAGTTTGTACATCTCAGACTGTTTTTGCTATAATTAACCTGTCTTGTACATTATTGTTTCTTATGTCTCCTGTCACTGCCACTTAGTCAGACTCCTAGCAAACCATTCAATGGTTGTCATCGAAAAGAACAGTACAGCTGAGAGCAGAGTAAAAGAGGAAAGTTTGGAATTTAATTAACATACATATTATATCTATGCATTTGTTTTGTTTATGTATGTATAAATGCAATGCAAAGGCATCAAAAGGGAGGCTCCAAAATAACTGGCTGTGGTATCTGCAATTTTTCCCCACAAACAATTTACCTGCACACACATGAATGTTTACTTATGCTGAATTTGAACAAAGACTAAAATCTGATTTTGTTCAATTGGACTGCAAAATCCAAATGTGCTCAGCTCTTTCACCTTACTGTGTTTTATTGCAAATACCAGATAATCTTTGATCCAGCTGCCAGTGCATGTAACCATACCTAAAAGTTACCAACTGGTTTAATCTGAAAACAAATTGGGTGCATGAGTAACCCATCTTCTGACTCCTCAAAGCCTATCCACCATCTACAAGACACAAGTCAGGATGGAATACTCTCCACTTGCCTGGATGAGTGCAGCTCCTACAACATTTAAGAAGCTTGACATCATCCAGGACAAAGCAGCTCACTTAATTGGCAGCCCAACCGTCACCGTCAACATTCACTCCTTCCTGACTGAAGCACAGTGGGAACAGTACCATCTAGGAGATGTACTGCAACAACTCAAAGGGCCGTTAGCCAGCTCCAACTCACATTTATCACATGTAGGACATGGGCAGCAGCAGATAGATGGGAATATCACCATCTGCAGTTCTCCTTCAAACCACTCATCATCCTGACTTAGAACTACATCAGCATTCTTTTACTGTTAACGTCCCTCACTCACAGCACTGAGTGTACTTACACCACACGGACTGTGACTGTTCAAAAAGACTGCTCACTATTGTCTTCTCAAGGTCAATGAATGCAAGCTGAGCCAGTGACAGCTGCATCTTGTGAATGAATAAAAATAAGTTAGAATAGTAGCCAACTGGGACTAAAGAATCAGAGGAGCCCAGTCACTAGGATGCCTGTAGTGGATTTTAATGCCTATCAAATCTCAATGAGATAATTAATTGAACCTAATAATGTTATAATTTTCTAATTGTAGTCTAAACATCCATGGGACAAACATTCCTGTCTCTATTGCAAGTGTTTCTGAAATTGCTACCCACTCTATGAAGGACACTACCATTATAAACCAATATGCAAGGCTGCAGATGGGTGGATGATGGATTCCTTTACCCAAGCCATCAACTATAGAATACTGGCAGATTACCAGTGAATATATCAATTCTTAATGCTCAGAATGAAAGCATGATTTTTAAATAATTGAGGGGTCCAATTTTGGTATTGTGACATAATGGACAATCATGGTCAGACTGAAGCTTTTAATATACTGGAAAGAGGATAGAATTGCAACTATCCGAGATTGAGAATACACTGAATTAATGGAAGATTAATCAACATTAGCTAACTTCCTTAGTCTTTGCCTTCATATCTGTGATATATTGTCAATGAGATTCTCATTTGCAAGCTCTGTTATATCGTTGAATGTTTATTCAAAGTTTTTGCAGGTTTAGTTTCAACCAAAATGTGTTTTTACTTGATCATCAGTTAAGGTGTCTCGTAGCCAACCAAGAACTGGACAGAAAATCCTCAATACTATATTTTAGCTCCATTGTTATGTCTCAAGCTTCTGGTAAAATTTTTTAACCTAGTGATACAGCAGAATGACCACTCCTCGACCAGCCTGATTAATAGACTGAACACAGATTTGTTGAATAGCAGTAATGAATCACTCCAAAGTAATCGCTGTCCTCATCCTCAATATCAAACCTTACAACATGTTTGATTGTTCTGATTCATGTTGTTTTTCTAACAAATGCATCACGTTTTACTCGCATCCTCAGGTGTTTTGCTTTTCTCGCCCACTGATGTCTTCAAACAGATCACAGACTTTGAACAAAACCAGATGAGAAATAATTTGTTCCAAATTTGCCTGGCTTATAAAAATATTTACATTGTCTCTCAACTCAAAGAGGGCAATCCACCACATGTATATATTCACATGTATAAATGTACATACATAAACAGTCCAACAAGAACAGCATGGTGGCTCAGTGGTCAGCACTGCTGCCGCACAGTGCCAGGGACCTGGGTTCGATTCCCACCTCAGGTGACTGTCTCTGTGGAGTTTGCACATTCTCCCAGTGTCTGTGCAGGTTTCTCTGGGTGCTCCAGTTTCTCCTCACAATCCAAAAATGTGCAGGTAAGGTGAATTGGCCATGCTAAATTGCCCATGGTGTTAGGTGCATTAGTCAGGTGTAAATGTAGGGGAATGAGTCTGGGTGAATTACTCTTTGGAGGGTCAATGTGGACTTGTTGGGTTAATTGGTCTACTTCCATTTTGCAGGGAATCTAAGCAAATAAGATACTTGCATTTGAACTATTTTCTCCTTTCTCCGGTTCAGCAGAAGCAACTTGACAAGTGTATTTTTTCGATTGGATGGAATCCCACTACAAATTAACTTAGAAGAATTACCCTGAAACAATGCTAATCCTTGATTTTTTGATTTAAATAACTCCTGCATTTCCAGTGGATTTCTATCTCCATCACGGATGAGAGAATGTGGCTAGCAATTAAATAATGCCTACTTGCTTTGAGGTAGCTGAAGACAGAATAGTTTCTCTCAAATTTTGAGTTGAGTTAACTTGGTAAAGATTATAATTGTTACTCTGCTTCCTCAGAAGAATTTAAATGTTAAATCTCAATCCTTTCTCCATAGCAGTATGAACCATACTTTGCTTAATTTTCTATACAAATGATAAGAAATATTCATGTGATACATTGACATGCTATATGAATCAACAAAACCAGAATTGAATAGATATATTTTTTTAGGTATCTGCTGGAGAATAACATTGGGAATTGATTGAGTCCACCAGGAACCAGTTGAATAATTCATGAACAATTTTCATTCTGTCTGCCCCAGATGCATGTACACAAACTAAAATTTGAATTTATATTCTGAATGTCTTTCCAGATTGTAGGTATCAAATTGAGCTGGACCTTTGTGTGATACCTCAGTGAAAACATATGCTCCTTTTCTATACTATCTCACACTCTAAATACTCTTGTGATCGTTTAGTATCATTGCCCCTCAGACAGAACAACAGCTGCATCAAGCTCCATCTAAAACTCTGGGTTTCTTCTGTGCTGTTACATTTCCTCCAGGTATTCAGAATCTCTGTAGCAACTTATAACCTTGATAAGCTAGTGAAAACTGCAGCCCTGCAGCAGCAGCTAATTTCTCGGACTGCTGTGGGCCAAAGCATCCTCTCAGGCACTTGCAAAACCAGAAATCTGCCTCCATCACATTGTTGAGAGCTGGCCATAGAATTACAACAGGAGTCTGTTCTTACATGACTTGACTTCAGTTCAAGCTAACATCCAATTGTGCAACATTTTCCTTTGTGTCTATCTTGCCTTTCTAGTAATAAATCTTGTGTTAATGCACATAAAGTAGACAGTGAACATGCAATTTCAAGCCTTTCGCAACTTCAATACACATTGCAAAAGTTTGTAGAGGAAGTTCAGCGGGATATTGCATGTGATTTTCTTACTACAATAGTTGAAGCATTCAGATTATGAAACTGTAGCTGTGAAAGGAGATAATTTTCTGTAGTTACGAGTCTTACCTATGCTCTTAACATTCACTGTGGTACCTTCAGTATTTTTACTAGACAGGCCATACCAGGATTTATTTAAGTCTTGAATCCACTCTGCACCTTCACAAAAGTAATCGCCCTGATCTGACATCTGTAGTTTAGAGATGGTGAGTTTGAATGAAGTCACACCAATCTTATCTAGTCGCACATCTCCTGATGCCTGTCTCTGTTTATATGAATCTCCGGAACGTAGGATGAAATCTTTTGTTAGAGAGATAACTGTGAGATTCTGATCTCCCTTCTGTATGTACCATGTGACAGCCACATGCGTGTGCTGTGATGTTTCTTTGGATACTTCACAGACCAGTTCCAGGGAGTCACCTTCAACTTTATCCAGGGTCTGGGGTGCCATTGTTGCACTGAGCGTGTCTGGAATTACTGTAAGAACATATGTTTTCAGTATGCTTTTCAGGTTGTACAATAGAAAATCATATTCAGTCTACAACAATGCAATACTTCCACAATCTTATTTGTCTTAAAGGTATCTTAACACAACCAATATCATCCATACATATCAAACTTATCCTCAGTATGACATGAAATAAAAACATGGAAAAGCAAATTACAAATCTAATACTCTACAGGACACAGTTGCCATAATAAATTAGGATCCTTCCTGCCTTTCATTATTTTGACTAGTGTTCGAATCCACATGGGATACAAGTAATGAGAGTGAGTTTTGATAACATCACCACAGGAAATGACATCACCAACCCAAAGAAACCCAAACATATGAATAGAAAGCAGGAATTTTCAGCATTGCTTCGCCTGAGGCCCACTGAAGATGTTACATATTAGGGTGACGAAACATCTGGAAATGAACCTTCCAGCTCAGCGAGCAAACCTACATCTAAAACAGGTAATGAGACTTTGAGCAGGACATTTGTACACTGTAGCATAATGTATTAAAATTCTTGATCTTCTGGCCATCCCCAATAGATCAATGAATTAGATGACGGTATTATATGTTATTATACTGTACACAAATAGATGGAAACAGCCATTGATTCCCTCAGCAATATTTGACTAGAATGGGAGTGGCCAGAAAGGGATTCTATTCCCAAAACTATTGTGTGATCCCTGCTGGCAAATGTATAACTTTTGGTTTTGAATTACCTTGTGCAGTCTGCTAACACTGCTGATTAGGGGAGCAATTCTGACTTCTTCAGTCAGTCTAACCTATTTGTAACTCTACTCCCACAGCATTGTGGTTATCTCTTAACTGCCCTCTGACTATTAGCTTTGTAGCAGGGATAAAATACTTATCATAAAGTGGAGAGGTGAGAAAGAATTCTGAGGTTATTTTGCTGAACTTATCGAAGGGACACTTGACAGAAACATTCAAACACTTCTGGCAGTTTGATAGAGTGAATGAAGAGAAACTGAGTTTATTCAAGGAACAGCTACTGTGTGTCCTTGATAAATATATATCTGTCAGACAGGGAGGAAGTTGTCGAGTGCAGGAGCCGTGGTTTACTAAGAAAGTTGAATCTCTTGTCAAGAGAAAGAAGAAGGCTTATGTTAGGATGAGATGTGAAGATTCAGTTAGGGCAATTGAGAGTTACAAGGTGGCCAGGAAAGACCAAAAGAGAGCGCTAAGATGAATGAGGAGAAGACATGAGAAGTTATTGGTGGATAGGATCAGGGAAAACCCTAAAGCTTTCTTAGGTATATAATGGATAAAAGAATGACTAGAGTAAGATTAGGGCCAATCAAGGACAGTAGTGGGAAATTGTGTGTGGAATCAGAGGAGATAGGTGAAGCGCTAAATGACTATTTTTCGTCAGTATTCATACTGGAAAAAGACAACGTTGTTAAGGAGAATACTGAGATACAGGTGACGTGAGGAGGTGGGATTGTGGTTCACAAGGTGGAGGTCTTAGAATTTCTAGGAAGTGTGAAAACAGATAAATCCCTTCGGCCGGATGGGATTTATCCAAGGATTCTCTGGGAAGCCAGGGAGAAGACTGCCGAGGCTTTGGCTTTGATCTTTATGTTGTCATTGTCTACAGGAATAGTGCCAGAAGACTGGAGGATAGGAAATGTTGTTCCCTTGTTCAAGAAGGGGAGTAGAGACAACCCTGGTATTTATAGACCAGTGAGCCTCACTTCGGTTGCGGATAAAGTGTTGGTAAAGGTTATAAGAGATAGGATTTCTCATCATCTAGAAAGGAATAAGTTAATTAGGGACAGTCAGCACAGTTTTGTGAAGGGTAGGTCGTGCCTCATATACCTTATTGAGTTCTTTGAGAAAGTGACCAAACAGTTAGATGAGGGTAAAGCTGTTGATGTGGTGTATATGAATTTCAGTAAGGCATTTAATAAGGTTCCCCATGGTAGATTACTGCACAAAATACAGAGGCATGAGATTGAGGGCAATTTAGTGATTTGGATCAGAAATTGGCTATCTGATAGAAGACAGAGGGTGGTGGTGGATGGGAAATGTTCATCAAGGAGATCAGTTACTAGAGTGTACTGCAAGGATCTGTTTGGGATCCACTGCTGTTTGTCATTTTTATAAATGACATAGATGAGGGCGTAGAAGGATGGGTTAGTAAATTTGTGGATGACACTAAGGTCAGTAGAGTTGTGGATAGTGCTGAAGGATGTTGTAGGTTACAGAAGGAGATAGTTAAGCTTCAGAGCTGGGCTGAGAGGTGTCAAATGGACTTTAATGCAGAAAAGTGAGAGGTGATTCACTTTGGAAGAAGCAACAGGAATAAAGAGTACTGGGTGAATGGTAAGATTCTTGGTAGTGTAGATGAGCAGAGAGATCTCAGTATCCATGCACATAGATCCCTCAAAGTTGCCACCCAGGTTGTTAGGGCTGTTAAGTGGCATACGGTGTGTTAGCTTTTATTAGTAGAGGGATTGAGTTTCAGAACTATGAGGTCATGCTGCAGCTGTACACAACTCTGGTGTGGACGCACTTGGGAGTATTGTGTGCAGTTTTAGTCACTGTATTATTGGAAGGATGTGGAAGCTTTGGAAAGGGTGCAGAGGAGATTCACCAGGATGTTGCCTGGTACGGAGGGAAAGTCTTATGAGGAAAGGTAGAGGGACTTGACTCTGTTTTCGTTAGAGAGAAGGTTGAGAGGTGACTTAATTGAGACGTATAAGATAATCAGAGGGTTAGATCAGGTGGACAGTGAGAGCTTTTTCCCCCGAGGATGGTGATGGCTGGCACAAGGAGGCATAGCTTCAAACTGAGGGGTGATAGATATAGGACAGATGTCAGAGGTAGTTTCTTTACTCAGTAAGTAGTAGGCATGGAACACACTGCCTGCAACTGTTGTAGACTCACTAACTTAAAGGGCATTTAAGTGGTCATTGGATAGGCATATGGACAAGTATGGAATAGTGTCGGTTCGATGAGCTTCGGATTGGTTTCACATGACGGCACAACATCGAGGGCCGAAGAGCCTGTACTGTGCTGTAACTGTCTAAGTACTCTGATTTCAGTGGCAGTCAGTAACCAGAGGAGAGAGGTTTATGTAATTGACAAAGGAACCTGAGGTCAGATAAAGAAACATTTTATTTTGGAAGGAGCAAGTTATTATCTGTCATCAGCTTCATGGAAGTGTGATGGAAGCAGATCCAATACTAACTATCAACAGAGAATTGGAGAAATTGCAGTGTTCTTAGTAAAGAGAAAAGATTAATTGAATAGCTCTTTCAAAGAGTGTAGAGCCAAACATATTCCTTCTGTGCTGTGACATTCAATGATTCGATAAATTGAACCTAAAATATCTAGGGCTCAGTATCACAGGAGGAATTTCCATCACTAACTAGGCCAAGGGATGTTGCAATCAAAAAGCATTTTGAATATGATAAAAAATGAAATGCTTGATTGGAAATATTATTTCCCCTATACCACATGAGCAAACTGCTTATCTAATTCAGTTGATAATGAATGCACTTCCCCTTTTATTCACTTACCAGTAAATCACAAAGAAATACGTTTACCTATAAATAAACAAACTGCATGTACAGTAGAATTATATGGTTCATTTCTTCATGCTGAATAGGAAAAAGCAAATCTGTACATTCAACAAAACAGGTTTAAAAAAGATGTATTTCTAGGTACTACATGCTTGTAATATGAGCTCAATAGAATTTTATATTTGCAATTCCTTTCTGAAAAGGCAAATGAAGAACTTTTGAATATTTTGAAGGCAGAGGTAGAAAAATTCTTGATTACTAAGGGAATGAAAGACTGTCGGGGTTTTGCAGGGTTGTAGATTAAAGGTTAAAATCAGACCAGCCCTGACCTTATCTCATGGCAGAACAGGCTTGAAGAGCTGAGTGCTCTACCGGTCTTCCTTTATCATACTTTTGTATGTTTTGTATGCCTGTCCATATCTATATAATTAGATCTCCTAATGGTGCATTAATCTAAATGCTCAAAAGGTGTATAATTTTGCATTGTTTTAATGTAATCAGATTCATATTGGCATGTTGAGACTTGGAAAGGATTGATAGTACTTACTGCTGCATTTTCAATAGATGCTAATTGTAAACAGAGGCATGTTTAATTGGGTGCTGCCATCTTTCTGATATTTTCAATCAGAACTCTGAAGTTGATGATGAGCAGTTAAAGTACAACATGGAGAAAAGAAGAACGCTTGAAAAACCCACCTGTCAAGTTCGTTACGGCACTGTAGGACCCCCAGTATACGTTGTCTGTGCTTGGAGTGGCACACTCATATGTCCCTTCATCACTTTTCTGCAGCTTTGTAATGTGTAACAGCACAGAGTCTCCTTTCAGCCTCTCGATGTAGATCTCATTCTTCTGCACTCTTCCTCCAAACACAGCATAAGAGAAAGTAGGATCATTTGTGCTGATAATCTGGATTTTCAGTGTAGGCTTATCTGGACGAAAGAGGGACCACTCAAAGTTCTGCTCTGGTGACCCCTGATACCCGCTCACATCACACTGGATGGTTATGTGGTGTCCTTCAGCCCGGACTAGGGGCCCTTTTTGTACTTTCACTCGTCTTTGAGCACTGCATGAGTCTATATCAAGATAGAAAACACAAGAGACATTTTTCTTGAAATATATCCTGAACAAGCTAATCTGAAGACAGGAACATTTAAATCCAGTATTTATATAAAGATTATATTGGCAGATGAGGACTGGAAACTATACTAATGAAAACTAATGAACACTTACTAGCTTTTCACACTATTCTCAGGGACCTGGTTGAGCAGGACTGTGTCATAACCTTCTTCCCAGGCCTTCAGAGGTCACTTGGCTGGATGGCTGGTTTGTAATAAGAGCGATGCTAACAGTATGGGTTCAATTCCTGCACCAGCTGAGTGTAGCACGAAGGATGTTCCTTCTTAGCCTCTCCCCTTGCACGATGTGTGGTGACTCTCAAGTTAAACACCACCAGTCATCTCTCTCTCTCTCTCTCTAATGAGCGAGCAGGACTACGGTGAAGTTGTCTTTAATCAGACCATCTGACATCACTGAAGATGCAGTATATCTATTCACCTAACAGCTATTAATCCCATATACTACAATATTCAATTGAGGAAGTAATATTAAAACACAGGAGTACCCATTAAATGGCTCACATAGGCATTTAAACTGCATTACATTTACTGGTGGACAGTCCTTAAAACAATCACTTTACACTTGGTGATGAAGGATTTGTCTTGGGTGGAATACTGTTGGTGAACAAATCCAAAACAGCAACCTTAAGCTAGGATGAATAAAGGCAATGACAGAGGCATGAGGGAGGAGCTGGGTAGAATTGACTCGGAGAGGAGCCTAACAGGAAAGACAGTGGAACAGCAATGGCAGGGGTTTCTGGGAGTAATTCAGGAGACACAGCAGAGATTCTTCCCGAGAAAAAAGAAGCATGGTACATGGAAGATGAAGCTACCATGGTTGACTAGGGAAGTCAGGGATAGCATAAAAGCAAAAGAGAAAGCATATAATGTGGCAAAGAGCAGTGGGAAACCAGAGGATTGGGAAGCTTACAACACAGGGCAACAAAAAAGAAAATAAGGAAATAAAAGATTAAAGATGAGAGTAATATAAAGGAAGACTGTAAGAGTTTCTTTAGATATATAAAAGGACAAAAGAGGCAAAACTAGACATTAGGGTGCTGGAAAATTATGCTGGAGGGATAGTAGTGGGGAAGAAGAAAATGGCTGAGGAACTGAATAATTACTTCGCGTCAGTCTTCATGGTGGAAGACACAAATAATATCCCAAAAGTTAAAAAGGGTGAGGGGGGCAGAGCTGAGTCTCGTGGCCGTGACCACAGAGAAGATGATATAAAACCTGAATGGCCTGAAGATGGATAAACCACCTGGACCAAACGGACAACACCCCAGAGTTCTAAGGGAGATAGCTGAAGAGATAGTGGAGGTGTTAGTAGTGATCTTTCAGGAATCACTAGAGTCAGGGAGGGTCACAGAGGATGGAAAAATCACTAACATGATACTCCAGTTTAAAAAGGGAGCAAGGCAAAAGACAGAAAATTACAGACCAATTAGCCTAATCTCAGTCGTGGGTACAATCCTGGAATCCATTGTGAAGGATGAGATTTCTGAATACTTGGAAGTGTATGATAAAATAGGGTAAGGTCAGCATGGTTTCATGAAGGGGAGGTCATACCTGACAAATCTGCTAGAATTTTTTGAGGAAGTAACGAGCTGATTAGACCAAGGAGAGCCAATGGATGTTATCTACCTGGACTTCAAGAAGGCCTTTGACAAGGTGCTGCACAGGAGGCTACTGAGTAAAATTAGGGCCCCTTGGTGTTAGAGGTAAGGTCCTAGCATGGATAGAAGCTTGCCTGTCTGGCAGAAAGCAATGAGTGAGAATAAAAGGGTCTTTCTCAGGATGACGGTGACAAGTGGTGTTCCACAAGGCTCAGTGTTGGGACTACAACTTTTACTTTATACATTAAAGATCTCAATGAAGGAACTAAAGGCATTCTGGCTAAGTTTGCTGATGATACAAAGATAGATACAGGTTCAGTTAGCATAGAGGAGGCAGGGAGGCTATAGAAGGATTTGCACAGGTTAGGAGAGTGGGCAAAGAAGTGACAGATGAAGTGCAACGTAGATAGATGTGAGGGAATGCACATTGGTAGGAAAAATAGAGGCATGGACTATTTTTTAAATGGGGAGAAAATTCAAAATCTGAAGTGCAAAGGGACTTGGGAGTTCTAGTCCAGGATTCTCTCAAGGTAAACTGGCAGGTTGGGTCAATAGTTAGGAAGGCAAATGCAATGATAGCATTTATTTTGAGAGAACTTGAAAATAAAAGTAGGGATCTACCTTTGAGGCTCTATAAGGGTCTGGTCAGACTACATTTGGAGTATTGAGCGCAGTTTTGAGCTCCATATCTCAGGAAGGACGTTCTGGCTCTACAGCGTGTTCAGAGGATGTTCACTAGAATGGTCCCAGGAATGAAAAGCTTAACACATGAAGAATATTTGGGCCTGTACTTGATGGAGTTTAGAAAGGTTGGGGGGGGGGGGGGGGGTGGTGATATGAGGAGGTGAATACAATTGAAACACACAGAATATTGAATGGCCTGGACAGAGTAGATGTTGGGACGATCTTTCCATTGGTAGGAGAGACTAGATCCTGAGGGCACAGCCTTAGAGTAAAAGGAAGACTTTTTAGAATGGAGATAAGGAGAAATGTCTTCAACTAGAGAGTCGTGAATCTATGGAATTAATTGCCACAGAAGGCTGTGGTGGCCAGGTCATTGAGTGTATTTAAGACTGAGATAGAAACCTTCTTGAGTATCAAGGGGATCAAGGGTTATGGAGGAAAGCAGGAGAATGGGGTTGAGATACTCTTCAGCTGTGATTGAATGGCAAAGCAAACAAAATAGACTGAATGGCCTAATTTCTGCTCCTAGGTTTTATGATCTTATGAATATGCAATGGGTTCTTACACATTTAAATTGTTTAATCTGACAAAAGAATTAGTGAAAAACACTATGGGGGAATCTTTTATGCAATTGCTATTAGGATTTGGAACACTGTCTGATAAATAAATGAATTGCTTTTTAAAAGAGGCCGCCACTTGTCTTCCTTCAATAAATAATGATCTATGAATCCACTTTTGTGCTATTTCAGCTTGTTTATTTGAGAAGATGTGATAACTGCTAAAATAGTGCACATTAGAGACTTCAAGATCCTCACCAGATGTGGAATCTGCAGTCAGACATGGAAAACAACTTGTGTTTGCGGCTACACAACTTGCATACAGATGCAAAGAGCTACTTTGAATAACCGCGGAGAGCAGATGCATGGATTGTGATGTGCACACTTAAAGATGCAGGCAGAATGCATACCTTATGCTGTCTTCTAATCATAATAATAATGATGTGCTATCCAGCACTGAATCCTTGACTGACTGTACACTACTGACCTGTTACAGTGGAATCGTGAAGTAGGGAATTGTCAAATATTTGGGATTTGGAAGTTTATTCACGGGATTTGGAGTCAACTGCAGTGCTCACAGCTAGCCTGCCGAGAATTGTACTGTACCAGTTGTCTCCTGCCTTTCTTTTCTTATTTCACTTTCTCTTCCTCCTGAGGTCTTTTTTGAACTCTGTGGTAAAGGCTATGGACTCATGATAGCCAAGTTGTTAAAATTTCAGTGGAGCTCCAGCAATGGGAACACTTACCGGTGAGCTCCTTTGGGCAGCAGTATCACTGTTCCAGTCTCTGGTGTACTTGATGGTGTCCTTATATTAGTTTGGTTCTGGTTAGGTGCATGCTAGCTAAGTGTGGTTGGATAATAGAGAGTAGTCATTATAGAGTAGCCAGCCCTTGTCAGAAAGCAGCCACACTCCGCTTTGACATGCTGGGTGAAAATGTGCTGGAACAATGGGTGAGTGCAGGCTGAATGAACCATGGCTGCCAAGATAGCAGACAATCACCAGCATGAAGTTTCAAACGTAGTCACATGACAACAATTGGCAATTGGTCATTTTTAACAGTTTTGGTGCAACTCAGTGTTGTGACATGGTCTGTGCAAATTTGTCTAGTTATGGCCAGGTGACAAGCAGTGGAACAATTCCTTCTTTTCAGCCTCTGATTAGTCAGAACAAAGCTTTAAACTCTTTTTCATACCAGGCTATACAGTTCTCAAGGAAAGGGGAATAGTAGCAGCATTCTCCTACTCACAAATACAATGTGATGACCAGCAGTTGACGTCGTTGAATATTGCAAAGAGCAAGATGATAAAATTCTAGCTTACCTGGGAGCCGAAATTTCCAGAAACCAAGTAAGTGGACAGCTCTAAAGTTCATTATAGCTTTAAGAATTAGTCAACCAGACAGTCAGCAGCTGCCAAGTGTTTGAACAAGGTAGTGATCAGCAGGAACTCATGTCAAGTCCAACAAGAGAGAAGTAGCATTCAGGCTAAAGCCGTTATGTCAGTCCTGGCAAGATGCACAGATGAAGTGTGTGGGATGCAAAACCTTAAAGACTAATCACATTTGACAGTTACAATTTCCATCAGAAAGCATTCCCGGTTCGGGGGCAAATATATCGAACCTTCAAAAGTAAAGTTAAAAATCCTTTTTGGGCAATTGATGAAACTTTAAATTAATGGCTCAAAAATCAAACAGGATGAGAAGACGAGAAGTGAAAATAATGAGTAAAGTTCACAGTGAATGTTGCTGTTATGTTGAACAGGCACCAAGAGACACAGGCACCATGGTGGAAAGAAGGGTCACAGGTATATTTTGTACTGATGTCCCAGTGTTGGAAGCATCAGAAGGCTGTGTTAAGGTGACAAAAGGGACAATTTCCAAGCTAAAATCATGTAGATTCTAAAAGAAGAACTCTTTGGGGCTACAATGTTGAATAGATTGTTATAGTTCAAGAAGGTAGCTCACCACCATGACCCAAAGGATAACTAGGGATGGGCAATAAATGCTGGGCCAGCTAGCAACATCCACTTCCTAACAGTGATTTTGAAAATACATTGACAGACTAATAACTTAAACAGTGGTTCTGGGCAGGAGCATGTATAAAGGTTGCAGGCACAAAACTGTATTTGAAAAGTACATCCATTATGAATTAAGCTGTGAAAGGAGGGAACACATCCACATTGCCTGTGGAAAAGGAAGAAATATCCATTTTGCCTGCAAAATTTTGGGAACCTCTATTTTGGTCACAATGAAGAGGAAAGCCCCCCAGTAAATGGTTATATAAACATTATTATTTAATATCATTAAAAACTTCCAAAAAAAGGGAAATGAATTGATATTCTAAACTGTTTACAAGCTAAAAAACTTAGAAGAAGTAGAGGGCATAGGTTTAAGGCAAGAGTAAGAAAATTTAAAAGGGACCTATGGGACAACCATACAAAAAGGTTCTGCGTGTATGGAATGAGCTGCCAGAAGAAATGGTGGAGGCTAGTACAATTACAATATTTAAAAGGCATCCGAATGGGTATATGTAAATGAAGGGTATAGCAGGATGTGGGCCAAATGTTGGCAAATGGGACTAGATTAATTTAGGGTATCTGATCAGCATGGACGAGTTGGACGGAAGGATCTGTTTTCAATTTGTACATTTCTATGAGTCTCTGGCTGAGATAAAACAGCGTTGCAATTTACAAAAGTACAAGTCTTCAAGGGAAACAAAATTCACAGCATCATAAAGATACTGTCAAATGTGAGATATTAAGTAATAAGAATAAATAATCACAATAAGAAGACTTAGCAAGAAAACTAATACTGCATTCAAGACTTAACTTTGTTTGATCACAGGGTTGGACATCTTGGGTCCACAGATTTTAAGGTGTAGAATTGTTTCAAACTTAACATTAAATCACATGCTGAACAAGTAAGTAGGTGGTTGTATTCAATAGTACCTACTGCTGATGATATTATAAATCATCAAAACATAAAAAGGCATGGATAAATTTGATGAAGATCTGAAATCTTTTGACAATTACTTTAACCTTAAAGAGAAAAAAATCTTGAAACAGCGAGATTTAATAGAAGAGTTCAGCAATCAGGAGAATCCCTGTTTTTGATCATTTTGTTAATCATCTCTATGAATTATCTCTGCCTCTGGAACTTTGAAATCAGAATTCATAAGAGATTAGATTAGATTCCCTACAGTGTGAAAATAGACCCTTCGGCGCAAAAAGTCCACACCAACCCTCCAAAGAGTAACGCACCCAGACCCATTTCCCTTTGACTAATGCACCTAACACTAAAGGGCAATTTAGCATGGCCAATTCACCTGACTTGCACATCTTTGGACTGTAGAAGGAAACCAGAGCACCCGGAGGAAACCCATGCAGAAACGGAAAGCCTTATAAAAGAAATCCTAAGGGAAATTCATGATCCAAATGACTCAAATTTGACAGAACTTGTTTATGTCAATGTCCCCCCCTTTTTTTAGATTAATTCAGGCTGATTGTAATTATTTAGCAGATCGAATACCATGACTGAAAAAAAAAGAAACAGCCTACAGAAATTAAACAATATAGTCCAGAGGGTATAATTCTCAGGATTAAAGATATGCTGCAAATTATTCTGCAACACAAGTAACATAAGAAAGTTGAGAGCATATACAGTGTACATGCTTCACATCAACACTTCTCACTTTTGAGCCTAAACTTACGTCTTTATCTCAGCTACTCCCAAAAGACAGTGAACAACTCAAGGGAATCAAGTTTTTCTATGACTATTCAAATAGCTTGGAATCAGAAAACAACTGGTACAGGAACAAACTATTGTTGTCCATCTGGTCCAAGAGCAACTAGTATAAAATTTCATTAGGCTTTACAAACTCATGGTGGAACTAAAAACAAAAAGTATCTTTTGAGATGATCTATGTTGGCGTAAAAGAACTGTCTAGTACTGTCAGGAAGGAAATTTACAACCACACAGGTAGGCTGGAAACATTCTCCATGCCGATCATCATGGTATAATATTTGGTTTGCAGATTCTCCAAGCAGAAGCAAATTCTGAAAACAAGAATACGCAGTACATCCCGTTCGAGTTCGTGAGCAAATGCTTAACTGAAGTTGCTCAGACAGCGAAACTGTCTGCAGAACAATTTGTGATTGCAGATTTAAATATTATGTCAGGGAATGAAGAGAAACATTTCAAATCTTTGTACTCCAAAGCAAAATGAACAGTGTCAGTGACAGAGATAATGCAGCAATTCTCCAGTCCCATAACTAACGATGTGAAAATATCTTTTGCACTAGTACGATAATCAAGGAGTGCAAATGGAGACACCCAATCTAATCAAGAAGTGAAGTAAGGAGTTACAGATGTTAACCAATCTATCAGCACATTGAGAGTAAATATTTGCATGAACAAAATTTGCATAATTCTATGAAAACCAGACCAACGTCCACGTATTTAAGATGGTATTGTAAAGAATATATCTAGTTTTGAAATCCTGCCTAGGAACTGCAAAGAAGAAAGTACTTATTTCCACAGATTAACCATCTGCCATGATGGAAATTCGTGATATTAAAGGTCTCTCAAATGTTGTAGCTTGGCAACTCCTGGTTCAGTAGGGATGTGTTCTTTTGAAAAAGACGTTCAGGAGATAATGTCCTCCAGATAAGGTAATGGATCAACCACGTTATTTGGCAGAAACAACATCGACTGCAAAGGAAGTCCAAGAGATAAATGGTCCTCCAGTTGCAACATACTTCACAGAAAATGCATGATCAAGATCAGAATTAAGGTCATCAGTGCTCAAGCCCAAGACCTCCCAATTTTCTAAGTCAAAAAAGAATGCATTCTGGAAACATTGGAATACCTCCAGGCTACCTGAATTTGTAAAGTTATAGACCTGGCAGGAGATGGAATTATGTTAAATGTAGTTTTATAAATGAATGCATAAAATATTAATGGGAAAAAAATCTTTCAGAGATATGGTGAATAGGGTAAGGTGTCTGAAAAGGTTAATGTTGGAAAAAACATTAACATCCACCTAATCTATGATGATTTAATACAGGGTGGATGGGGGTACTGAGAGAATAGCTCGAAGGTGACGGATGTGTTATTTATGATTTCAAATAGTCTTAGTAACAAAGTCTAACTAGCCAGTGCAACTGTCACATACATTTTATTATACAATATCTATATCTTGTTAAGACTAGAACCTCTTTTTGTTAAGACTCTCTAGTGATTGTTCCTCTATCATTGTAAATTAAATAGGCCCTTAAGCACAAAAGAGGAACAGGAACTGTGCCAACATCCTTGTACCTACAAAGACTAAATGCCATATCAAATAAACCATGCCATAAGCCAAATTTGCCACAACCCATCACTCACAGACACATACCTAGCTTGCATTTATAACATCTCATCTCATACAATTGGCACTGCTGTAAGCCTCTCACATCTTACAGCTTCTACTAGTGCCAATTATTCAATATCATTTCATAACTATATTACAAAACCTTCAGAGAAATTCAGGCCATTCGCTGACACACTTTGCTCACTCTTGTAGAACAAAATGGCACAGAACTGGAGAAATAGGAGCTTACTACAAGATATGCCAGCAAGTTCTGATCCTTCTTATGGTGTGTAATTTTAGGTTCTAATAAGCAAATCATAAATAATTGCACCATGAATCTTGGCTTTATATTGAAGTAGAGATAAAGTGAGGGCTGCAGATGCTGGAGATCAGAGCTGAAAATGTGTTGCTGGAAAAGCGCAGCAGGTCAGGCAGCATCCAAGGAACAGGAGAATCGACGTTTCGGGCATAAGATTCCTGAAGAAGGGCTTATGCCCGAAACGTCGATTCTCCTGTTCCTTGGATGCTGCCTGACCTGCTGCGCTTTTCCAGCAACACATTTTCAGCTCTTTATATTGAAGTAACATACCACCAACATCCTAATAATATAGTTGAGATGGTTAAAAATCTCAATGCCAGGTTATAGTCCAACAAGTTTAATTGGAAGCACTAGCTTTCGGAGCACTGCTCCTTCATCAGGTAGTTGTGGAGTACATGATTGTAAGACACAGAATTGTGTCTTACAACCATGTACTCCACATCCACCTGATGAAGGAGCAGTGCTCAGAAAGCTAGCGCTTCCAGTTAAACCTGTTGGACTATAACCTGGCATTGTGAGATTTTTAACTTTGTATACCCCAGTCCAATAACGGCATCTCCAAATCATGACTAATTGAGATTGAACTGCACATCAAATGTGAAGCTCTGCTTCACATGTCTATACACACACACATACATACACCTTGTAATAGCTTGCACAAGCCTGAACAGAAGGTTCAACTTACTTTCTGTCTTTCCTTTAGTCAATTAGTTACAATAACTTACTTCAAACTACACTGTTTTGCTAATAATGTGATAAACTTTATCATTTGGCCCTTTCAGCATACAACATCAAACGGCGTGTCAGCAATGGCTCATTGGCGCAGACTCTGATGTCGGAGTTCCAGTTTCATTCCAGAGTTTGAACATGAAATGGAGATCAATGCAGCCAAATGTGAGGTGATTCACTTTGGGAAAAATAACAGGAAGGCAGAATACTGGGTCAATGAAAAGATTCTTGGTTGTGTGGATGTGCAGAGGGATCTTGGAGCCAATGTACATAAATCCCTGAAAGTTGCCACCCAGGTTGATAGTGATGTTAAGAAGGCATACGGTGTGTTAGGTTTTATTGGTAGAGGAGTTCCAGAGCCGTAATGTCATGCTGCAATTATACAAAATGCTAGTGCGGCTGCACTTGGAATATTGTGTACAGTTCTAGTCACCCCATTACAGGAAGGATGTGAAAGCATTGGAAAGGGTACAGAGGAGATTTACCAGGATGTTGCCTGGTCTGGAGGGAAGCTCTTATGAGGAAAGGCTAAGAGACTTGGGTTTGTTCTCATTGGAAAGAAGAAGGCTAAGAGGGGATTTGATAGAGACATACAAGATGATCAGAGGATTAGATAGGGTAGAAGGTGAAAATCTTTTTCCTAGGATGATGACATCAACTTGTATGAGGTGGCATAACTACAAATTGAGGGGTGATAGATTTAAGACAGATGTCAGAGGTTCTTTACTCAGAGAGCAGTAAGAGTGTGAAATGCCCTACCTGCCAATGTAGTCAACTCAGCTGCATTAGGGAGATTTAAACAATCCTTGGATAAGCACGTGGATGATGATGGGATAGTGTAGGGGGGGGGATGAGCTTAGAATAGTTCACAGGTTGGCGTAACATCGAGGGCCGAAGGGCCGGATCTGCGCTGTATTGTTATATGTTCTAAAAATTAAGGTGACCTTCTCATGCCATTCTGATAGTACAATAATATATCAGAGGTACCGCCTTTCAGATGTAATGCTAAAGCAAGATCTCATTGCTTCCTCAGGCAGCCAAAAGATGATCCAATGGCATGATATCAATGAAGAGTTAAGGAATTATCCAAAATGTCTTTGCCAATGTTTATCTCAAACTCAAAATCAAATTAAACTCCATCTGCAACACTCCTCAGCTCATTGACCCATCTTATCAAGATCCTGTTGTAATCAGAGGTAACCTTCTTCACTGTCCACTACATTTCCAATTTTGGTGTCATTTGCAAACTTGATAACTATATTTCCTATGTTCACATCGAAATCATTTATATAAATGATGAAAAGCAGTGGACCCAGCACTAATCCTTGTTGCACACCACTGTTCACAGGTGTCCAGTCTGACAGGCAACCCTCCACCACCACCACCACCCTCTGTTTTCTACCCTCAAGCCAGTTCTTTATCCAAATGGCTAGCTGTCCCTGTATTCCATGTGATCTAATCTTGTTAACAAGGCTACCATGAGGAACCTTGTCGAATACTTTACTGAAGTCCAAATAGATCACATCCACCACTCTGCCCTCATCAATCCTCTTTGTTACTTCTTCAAAAAACTCAATCAAGTTTGTGAGACATGATTTCCCATGCACAAAGCCATGTTGACTATCCCTAATCAGTCCAAATACATGTAAATCCTGTCCCTCAAGATTCCCTCCAACAACTTACCCACCACCAACATCAGGCTCACCAGTCTCCTGGCTTTTCCTCACCACCTTTCTTAAATAGTGGCACCACATTAGTCAACTTCCAGTCTTCTGGCACCTCATCTGTGGCTATCGATGTTCCAAATATCTCAACAAGGGTCCCAGCAATCACTTGCCTAGGTTCCCACAGAGTTCGAGGGTACACCTGATCAGGTTGTGGGGATTTATCCATCTTTATGAGTTTTAAGACATCCAGCACCTCCTCCTCTGTAATATGTACATTTAGTTACATCTGGAAGAAAAAGGAGTCGAGCTACATGAACAAAACTGTTTTGACATCTTTGTGATAACTGACTGCCTTATTTAGGGAGTTATTCACAGGAAAGAATTTAAGGAGTTATTCACAGGAAAGCTATGTCTGCAAACACAGACATTGCTAAATGTAACAAGGAAGAGGGAAGTTGTTGGTACTTCTGATAAGGAGGCAAGCTGCAGACTTGATGGTTTTAGAGGAGTAGTCAATAATTTAGATGAAAGTATCCAAAGAATGATCAATAACCAATAAATAGGGTGGAACGGCGGCTCAGTGGTTAGCACTGCTGCCTCACAGCGTCAGGGACCTGGGTTTGATTCCCGCCTCAGGTCACTCTCCGTGTGGAGTTTGCACATTCTCCCCATGTCTGCGTGGGTTCCTTCCGGGTGCTCCGGTTTCCTCCCACAAATCCAAAAATGTGCAGGTCAGGTGAATTGACCAAGCTAAATTGCCCATAGTGCCTACACTCTAGGGAATTGGATTTAACAATATCACATCATCAACCTGAAGGACAACAAAACTGTGCAGGAATCGAACATCAGAACTCTATTAGTCGAACTTCAAAAAACAACATTTTACAAAGATTGAACTCTGGACACTTGGGTGGAATTGTAACTAAATTCCACCATCAACAGGTAACAGACAAATAGAGTCATAGAGATGTACAGCATGGAAACAGACCCTTCAGTCCATGCCAACCAGATATCCCAACCCAATCTAGTCCCACCAGCCAGCACCCGGCCCATATCCCTCCAAACCCTTCCTATTCATATACCCATCCAAATGCCTTTTAAATGTTGCAATTGTACCGGCCTCCACCACTTCCTCTGGCAGCTCGCTCCATACACGTACCTCCCTCTGTGAGAAAAAGTTGCCTCTTAGGTCTCTTTTATATCTTTCCCCTCTCACCCTAAACCTATACCCCCTAGTTCTGGACTCCCAAACCCCCGGGAAAAGACTTTGCCTATTTATCCTATCCATGCCGCTCATAATTTTGTAAACCTCTATAAGGTCACCCCTCAGCCTCCAAAGCTCCAGGGAAAACAGCCCCAGCCTGTTCAGCCTCTCCCCATAGCTCAAATCCTCCAACCCTGGCAACATCCTTGTAAATCTTTTCTGAACCCTTTCAAGTTTCACAATGTCTTTCCAACAGGAAGGAGACTAGAATTGCACGCAATATTCCAACAGTGGCCTAACCAATGTCCTGTACAGCCGCAACATGACCTCCCAACTCCTGTTCTCAATACTCTGACCAATAAAAGAAAGCATACCAAACGCCTTCTTCACTATCCTATCTACCTGCGACTCCACTTCCAAGGAGCTATGAACCTGCACTCCAAGGTCTCTTTGTTCAGCAACACTCCCTAGGACCTTACCATTAAGTGTATAAGTCCTGCTCGCATCCAAATCATTTATGTAAATGACAAAAAGCACTGATCCTTGTGGCACTGCACTGGTCACAGGCCTCAAATCTGAAAAACAACCCTCCACCACCACCCTCTGTCTTCTACCTTTGAGCCAGTTCTGTATCCAAATGGCTAGTTCTCCCTGTATTCCATGAGATCTAACCTTGCAAATCAGTCTCCCATGGGGAACCTTGTTGAACGCCTTACTGAAGTTCATATAAATCACATCTACCACTCTGCCCTCATCAATCGTCTTTGTTACTTTCTCAAAAAACACAATCAAGTTTGTGAGACATGATTTCTCACACACAAAGCCATATTGACTATCCCTAAATCAGTCCTTGCCCTTCCAAATACATGTACGTCCTATCCCTCAGGATTCCCTCCAACAACTTGCCCACCACCAACATCAGGCTCACTGGTCTATAGTTTCCTGGCTTGTCCTTACCACCCTTCTTAAACAGTGGCACCACGTTTGCCAACCTCCAGACTTTCGGCACACCTCACCTGTGACTATCGATGATACAAATATCTCAGCAAGAGCCACAGCAATCACTTCTCTAGCTTCCCACAGAGTTCTAGGGTACACCTCATCAGGTCCTGGGGATTTATCCACCTTTATGTGTTTCAAGACATCCAGCACTTCCTCCTCTGTAATATGGACATTTTGCAAGATATCACCATCTATTTCCCTACAGTCTATATCTTCCATATCCTTTTCCACAGTAAATACTGATGCAAAATATTCATTTAGTATCTCCCCCATTTTCTGTGGCTCTACACAAAGGCCACCTTGCTGATCTTTGAGAGGCCCTATTTTCTCCTTGGTTACCCTTTTGTCCTTAACATATTTGTAGAAATCTTTTGGATTCTCCTTAATTCTATTTGCCAAAGCTATCTCATGTCCCCTTTTTTGCCCTCCTGATTTCCCTCAAGTATACTCCTACTGCTTTTATACTCTAAGGATTCACTCGATTTATCCTGTCTATACCTTACATATGCTTCCTTCTTTTTCTTAACCAAACCCTCAATTTCTTTAGTCATCCAGCATTCCCTATACCTACCAGCCTTTCCTTTCACCCTAACAGGAATATACTTTCTCTGGATTCTCGTTATCTCATTTCTGAAGGCTTCCCATTTTCCAGCTGTCCCTTTATCTGCGAGCATCTGCGCCCAAACAGCTTCCGAAAGTTCTTGCCTAATACCGTTAAAATCGGCCTTTCTCCAATTTAGAACTTCAAC
The DNA here is from genome assembly GCF_004010195.1 of Chiloscyllium plagiosum. Classification (NCBI taxonomy): domain Eukaryota; kingdom Metazoa; phylum Chordata; class Chondrichthyes; order Orectolobiformes; family Hemiscylliidae; genus Chiloscyllium; species Chiloscyllium plagiosum. Next base: position 44,151,560 of record NC_057721.1, on the reverse strand, counting down.
TTTTAGATCTGGTCTATCCTTTTCCATCACTATTTTAAATCTAATAGAATTATGGTCTCTGGCCCCAAAGTGTGCCCCCCCGAAACCTCAGTCACCTGTCCTGCATTATTTCCCAAGAGTAGGTCAAGTTTTGCACCTTCTCTCGTAAGTACATCCACATACCGAATCAGAAAATGTTCTTGTACATACTTAACAAGTTCCTCTCCATCTAAACCCATAACACTATGGCAGTCCCAGTCTATGTTTGGAAAGTTAAAATCCCCTACCATAACCACTGTATTATTCTTACAGATAGCTGAGATCTCCTTACAAGTTTGTTTCTCAATTTCCCTCTGGTGCTGTGAGGCTTAACTCGCTTACATGAGCGGTCTTATTTTGGTTGCTACATGCAATAAAGTTTAAATCATTGTTTCAGTACTTGATTGTCTGCGAGACTTCTAAATAAATAGCTAAATTAAAAGGTAACTTGTGTTCATTTACCCACAACAATAGCACTTTCAACATAATAAAAATCCAAAAGGTACTTTGTAGGAGTATTTTAAAGCAAAATACAATACACAGATACAAAAAGAGAAATAAGCTCATCAGAGGTCAAAAGATAGTTTTAAGGTGTGACTTAAAAGAGGAAAACGAGATTGAGTGACAGAGAGGTATAAGCAAGGATTTTAAAAGATTGTGACCTCGACAACTGAAGGCATGGACACCTATTGTGCAAGACTCGATAATTGAACTCGTTTGAGTTAAAAAGACAGGTATTTGAGACTTAATGATCTCAAATTTATGGAGGCCAGCATGGGGGAGATGAGCACGAAGTGTGTTGGAAAAGTCTGGCCTAAATATGATGAAAGCATGGATAAGGGTATCAACAGTAGATGAACGAAGGTGGAACAAAGTCAGGCAATGTTCCGGAAGTGAAAATAGGCAGTCTTAGAGGTGGGATAAATATAAAGATGGATACTCCTCTTGGGATCAAATGTGATGTCAATGTTATGAATAAACTGGCTTAGTCTCAGACTGTTACCAGGGAGCGGGCTGGAGTCAGTAGTTAGGTAATAAAAAGCATAATAGTAATGCTAGTCTCTTTTTCTTTTTTTTAAAAACTAGAAACATCAGTATCCCAAGATCTTACCACAAACAAGGAATCACACTCTATTTATTCATTATGTGTTGAAATATCTTGTCAGTTTTGGTTAGAGATCAGTTGTCAGCACACAGTCAAGAACAGTCAACTTTGTGCAATAATATTCAAACAAGGCAGTTAAGACTTGCAATGTAAATTCACTACTATTTCAAAGAAGCCTAATCTATAAGTAATTACACAAAGATCTAGACTGCAATATCTATAATGTGTCTGCAGATAATAAATGTGAATAAAAGTGCTTCGCCTTCAGCAGATTTGTTCAGACAACAGTTACTGTTCCTACCTGGACGGTTGTAGAGTCAAAGAGTCATATAGATGTACAGTAGACTCTTCGGTCCAACTTGTCCATGCTGACCAGATATCCCAACCCAATCTAGTCCCACATGCCAGCACCCGGCCCATATCCCTCCAAACCCTTCCTAGTCATATACCCATCCAAATGCCTCTTAAATGTTGCAATTGTACCAGCCTCCACCACATCCTCTGGCAGCTCATTCCATAGACGTACCACCCTCTGCGTGAAAAAGTTGCCTCTTAGGTCTCTTTTATATCTTTAACCTCTCACCCTAAATCTATGCCCTCTAATTCTGGACTGCCCGATCCCAGGGAAAAGACTTTGTCTATTTACCCTATCCATGCCCCTCATGATTTTATAAATTTCTATAAGGTCACCCCTCAGCCTCCAATGCTCTAGGGATAACAGCCCTAGCCTATTCAACCTCTCCCTTTCGCTCAAATCCTTCAACCCTGGCAACATCCTTACAAATCTTTTCTGAACCCTTTCAAGTTTCACACCATCCTTCCAATAGGTAGAACAGAATTGCACGCAACATTCCAAAAGTAGCCTAGCCAATGTCCTGTACAGATGCAACATGACCTCCCAACTCCTGAACTGAATACTCTGACCAATAAACAAAAGCATACTAAACACCTGCTTCACTATTCTATCTACCCGTGACTCTACTTTCAAGGAGCTATGAACCTTTACTCCAAGGTCTCTTTGTTCAGCAACACTCCCTTGGACCTTACCATTAAGTGTATAAGTCTTGCACCGATTTGCCATTCCAAAATGCATTACCTCACATTTATGTAAATTAAACTCCATCTGCCATACCTCAGCCCATTGGCCCACCTGATCAAGATCCTGTTGTAATCGGAGGTAACCTTCTTCACTGTCCACTACACCTCCAATTTTGGTGTCATCTACAAACTTACAGACTATACCTCATATGCTCACATCCAAATCATTTATATTCATGACAAAAAGTAGAGGATCCAGCACCCATCCTTGTGGCACTCCACTAGTCACAGGCTTCCAGTCTGAAAAACAACCCTCCACCACCACCCTCTGTCTTCTACCTTTGAGCCAGTTCTGTATCCAAATGGCTAGTTCTTCCTGTATTCCCATGAGATCTAACCTTGCTAATCAGTCTCCCATGGAGAACCTTGTCAAACGCCTTACTGAAGTCCAAATAGATCACGTCTACCACTCTGCCCACATCAATCCACTTTGTTACTACATCAAAAATCTCAATTAAGTTTGTGAGACATGATTTCCCATGCACAAAGCTATGTTGACTATCCCTAACCAGTCCTCGCCTTTCCAAGTACGTGTACATACTTTCTCTCACACTTCCCTCCAACAACTTGCCCAATACAGACATCAGGCTCACTGGTCTATAGTTCCCTAGCTTGTCCTTACCACCTTTCTTTAATGGTGGCACCACATTACCCAACCTCCAGTCATCCAGCACCTCACCTGTGACTATCGATGATACAAATGTCATAGCAAGGGGCCCAGCAATCACTTTCCCAATCAGTTCCTGAGGATTTATCCACTTATGCATTTCAAGACACCCAGCACTTCCACCTCTGTCATATGGACATTTTTCAAGATGTCACCATCTATTTCCCTACATTCTATATCTTTTCTATCCTTCTCCACAGTAAACACTGATGCAAAATACTCATTTAGTATCTCTCCATCTCTTGTGGCTCCACACAAAGGCCACCTTGCTGATCTTTGAGGGGCTCTATTTTCTCCCTAGTCATCCTTTTGTCCTTAATGTATTTGTAAAAACCCTTTGGATTCTCATATCCCCTTTTTGTCCTCCTGATATCCCTCTTAAATATACTCCTCCTGCCTTTATGCTCTAAGGATTCACTCGATCTATCCTGTCCATATCTGACATATGCTTCCTTTGTTTTAACCAAACCCACAATTTCTCTCGTCATCAAGCATTCCATACATCTACTAGCCTTTCCTTTCACCCTACCAGGAATATACTTTCTCTGGACTCTTGTTATCACATTTCTGAAGGCTTCCCAATTTCCAGCCATCCCTCTACCTGCGATCATCTGCCTCCAATCAGCTTTTGAAAGTTTTTGCCTAATACTGTCAAAATTAGCCTTCCTCCAATTTAGAACTTCAATGATTAGATCTGGTCTATCCTTTTCCATCACTATTTTAAAACTAATGGAAGTATAGTTGCTGGCCCAATGTGCTCCCCCACAGACACCTCAGTCACTCACCCTGTCTTTTATTTTTCAAGAGTAGGTCAAGTTTTGCACTGAAATGTCCTTATAAATTTGTTTCTCAATTTCCCGCTGACTATTAGGGGGTCAATAATACAATCCTAATAAGGTGATCATCCCTTTCTTATTTCTCAGTTCCACCCAAATAACTTCCCTAGATGCATTTCCAGGAATATCCTCCCTCAATACAGCTGTAATGCTGTCCCTTATCAAGGACGCTACTCCCCTCCATATTTTTATAGATTAGATTACTTACAGTGTGGAAACAGGCCCTTCAGCCCAACAAGTCCACACCGACCCGCCAGACCCATTCCCCTACATTTACCCCTTCACCTAACACTACAGGCAATTTTGCATGGCCAATTCACCTAACCTGCCATTTTTGGACTGTAGGAGGAAACCCACGCAGCCACAGGGAGAATGTGCAAACTCCACACAGTCAGTCGCCTGAGGCGGGAATTGAACCCAGGTCTCTGGTGCTGTGAGGCAGCAATGCTAACCACTGTGCTGCCCTTTCTTGCCCCGTCTTTATATCCCTCCTGTAACGTTTATACCTTGGAACATTAAGCTGTCAGTCCTGTCCATCCCTGAGCCATGTTTTTGTAATTGCTATAATACTCTAGTCTCATGTTCCTAACCATGCCCTGAGTTCATCTGCCTTTCCTGTTAGGCCTTTTATATTGAAATAAACGCAGTTTCATTTATCAGTCCAATCTTGTTCTCTGCTTTGTCCCTGCCTGCCCTAACTGTTTGATTTGCTTCTTGTCTCAGCTGTACCAGTCTCAGATTGATCTCTTTCCTCACTATTTCCTTGGGTCCCCCCCCCCCCCAACATTACTCATTTAAATCCTTCCTAGCAGTTCTAACAAATTTCCCATCCAGTATGTTAGTCCCCTTCCAATTCAGGTGCAATCCATCCTTCTTGTGCAGGTCACTTCTACCCCAAAAGAGATTCCAATGATCCAAAAATGTGAATCCTTCTCCCATACACCAACTCCTCAGCCATGCATTCACCTGCTCTAACTTCCTACTCCTACCCTCACTAGCTCATAGTACCGGGAGTAATACAGATATTACTACTCTCGAGGACCCATTTTTTAAATTGCTGCCTAATACTCCGTATTCTCCCTTCAGAACCTCATCCTTTTCCCTTCCAATGTCCTTGGTTCCAATGTATGCAATGATCTCCTGCTTGTCCCTCTCCCCCTTGAGAACATTCTGCACCCTCTCTGAGACATCCTTGATCCTGGCACCAGGGAGGCAACACACCAATTTGATTTTCCGCTGCTGGCCACAGAAACGTTTATCTCTTGTAGGAATGTTTTCCTGGGTTTGAACATACCAAATATATAGAACAAATCATGCATATAGAACAAACAAGTCTGGTCTGAAGGAGGTCACTGGACCTGAAACATTAACTCTGCTTTCTCTCCAATGATGCTGTCAGACCTGCTGAGTTTTTCCAACAATTTCTGTTTGTTTCTGATTTCTTCCATCAGCAGTACTTTTTTTTTGTTTAGTATAGAACAAACAACCTGTTTGGAGGAAAGCCTATAAGAATTCCTGCCTGTTTTCCAGCGGTTTCCAGTATTGGCTATCTTTGTTTCCAGTTATATGTATTTGATTATGTAATCAGTGTGCAGCAGAGCCTTTGCTGTCTATTGCACGTTTTAGACTGAAATGTGACAGGTTCCTGGTTGCAATGTGATCTTTTCCCTTGCATAAATGGCAGTTTCACGCCCGCGTTCAGAAGATTGAGGCTTCAACTCCCATTGCCGAGCGGTCTGGGCACACACCTCTGTGTCAGACGGAGGGTGGTGCAGTATTTCAAATCAGCGATTCTTCCCTCTCAGTTAGGTGTCAACAGACCTGAGGACAGAGGAAGGGAGTTCTCTCCAGTGTCCTGACTCATACTTACGTCGAAATCAACATGACTGAAAGTGATTACCTGCTCAGTGTTAGGATTTACTGACACTTTCTGTAGCACAACACTGCCCCCAGCTCCGAAGCACTTCATTCAATATAAAAGGGTGTCCTGAGACCATGGAAGATGCTATATAAATGAAAGTATTTCTTTCTGAAGTGCAGAACAATTGCCATGACAGCAAGCTTTAATTTTGATTGCCTCTGCTCCAATTGTTTTACAACTACTGCAAGTTAATCATTTATCGTTGAGCCATTCTTTTAAAAAAAAGGGGAGCGGCTTCTCGAACTAGTATTTCTGGAATAGATTAAGTGAGAACCATGCAGGTATGATATTTTGAGACAGGGCTGGTAATAGCGCCGAGTGCCTGCAGTTAAAGAAAAAAAACATTACTCACCCAATGAAAGAATCAACGAAAGCACAAGCAAAGTTCCAATCTTCAAATATGTCTCTTTAAAACAGGACTGTTCCATCTCAGTCAGACAGCAGTTTGACCAGAAGACAGCTGTAGACGAGGTTGATCCGCGCAGAGATAGCTGGGGGAAAGACAAACCGCGGTGTTCAGCAAAATTATGACTGAAATGGTTAAAACCACTGAACAGCAGAAGTGGTTGAAGTATATTTTCGATGTCGTGACATTATAAGAGAAGTCAGCCCGGAACGAATCTTTTCTCCAACGTGCTGAATATAGTTCATGTCAATTTTAAAAAAAACAATTCAGTCCGGGAAAATCGATTCTGTAGCAGCAGATGAAAGCAAGGCTCATTGGGTGTGAATTGTGTTCTCCCGTTTGTCCTCGTTTCCAATTTGAGCTCTACGTAAATGGGTCACAATATCTCGCCAGCAGTGATTCTAAACTGGCATGGTGTCAATGAAGAGTTTAGGTTCCGGAAGTTTACTAATACAGGGAGCGGCTGCCTGGGAAAATTAGATTCTGATATTGGAGAGAGAGCATGTGGGAGAAACCAATGTGTGAAACACTGATGTCTGAGTGTGAGTGACAGAAACGGTCTCTCATCTGTGAGTGTGTATTGAGTGACCTGTTTGAAAGATCTTGCAAGACCATGTTACACTGAAGCTTGTGATCTGTGCACATATAGATTTAGCAGTAGATGTATGTAATTTCTGGACGTTACTAACTAGACATTTATTGTTCATCCTTAATTATTCAGAAGGGATTGAGAGTCCACCAGTTTGCTATGAGTCTGGAGTCACATGTAGGCCAGGCCAGGTAAGAACAGCAGATTTTCTTCCCTGAAGGACAGTAGTGAACCAGATATTTTTTTAAAAAAAGGCAATTCACAGTCTCCATTAGTTAAAAATCACACAATACCCAGGTTATAGTCTAACAGGTTTATTTGGAAGTACTAGCTTTCAGAGTGCTGCTCCTTTATCGGGTGGTTGTGGAGTAAAAGCATAAGACACAGAATTTATAGCAAAAAATTACAGTGTCATGCAACTGAAATGATATACTGAACAAACCTAAATTGTTGTTAAGTCTTTCATCTTTTAGAATGGATTACAGGTTTCGGTTCATTAAAGTCACATTCCCGAGATAAATTACGGTTTAATATAAAAAGGTGACATCGCAGCTCAGACAATGCCTTAAAGATGTAAGGTGCTTCGAAATAAACTTGGTGGACAATAACCTGGTGTTGTGTGATTTTTAATTTTGTCCACCCCAGTCCAACATTGGCTCCTCCACATCATAATCTCCATTAGATTAGCTTTAATTTATGGATTTTTACTGAATGCAAATTTCACTATCTGCCATGGATGGATGCAAACACATATCCCCAGAACATTAGCCAGCAGTATTGGTCACTGATATTACCACTATACCATCACTTCCTGATGTATAGTCTGTGCATGAGAAAGAGTGTGATCTCTGCATGCTGTACATTTGAGAGAGTACAATCGCTACATGTGTAAGATCATAAAACCATAAGAAATAGGGGTAGAAGTGGGCCATTGAATCTGTTCTGACATTCAATGAGGTCATGAGTGATCTGATAATCCTCAACTCCACCTTTTTGCCCCTTTCCCATAACCCTTGACTCACCGATTAACAATCTATCTACCTTAACCTTGAATATACTTACCAATCAAAACTCAACATTCCTCAGATTCATTACCTTTTGAGAAAATAAATTCTTTCTCATCTCTGTCTTAAACGGGTGGCCCCTTACTCTGAAATCATGTCGTCTGGAACTAGACTGTCTTACAGGGTGAAAGAACCTCTCCATGTCTACTCTAATAAGCTCCCTAACAATTTTATGTACTTCAATAAGATCACCTCTCATTCTTCTAAATTTCAATGGATACAGCCCCTCTCTACTCAGGCTGTCGCATGCCTGAGATAAACCTAGTGTACTTTCTCTGAGCTGCTTTTAATGCCAGTATCTCTTCCCTTAAATAAGGGGATTAAAGTGGTTCACAGTATTCTAGGTGTGACCAAACTAGTGCCAAATAGTTTTTGAAAGGCTTCCCTATTTTGGTACTCCATTCCATTTCCTTGAAATAAAGGCATTCACCATTACCTATTGAATTGTGTGCTAGCTTTTTTGTTGATCATGATTCATGAAGACCCAACTCCCTGAATACTGTTTCTTTCTTTCTCTATTTAAATAGTATACAGCTCCTCCATTCTTCCTGCCGAAGTAATGTGTCCTCACACTTTCCCACATTATATTCCATCTGCCAAGGTTTACTTACTCATTGAACCTGTCTATATCTCTCTGTAGACTCTTTATATTATTCTCATAACTTGCCTTTTCACCTATTTTTGTGTCTCCTATAAAACTAGTGAGAGTACATTGACTTCTTTCCAGGTTATTTATATATTGATATATGTTGCATATAATTGTAGTTCTAGGTTTCCATCTTTAACCCAACTATCTGTCTTATATTAGTTAGCCAATGCTCTGTTCGTACTAAGATACTAACATATCAACACCATAGGCTCTTATTAAGTAGCTTGGAATCAGTACCTTGTTACATGTCTTTTTGAAATCCAAATACATGACATCTACTGGTTCCCCTTTATCTATCACACGTGTTATCTCCTTAGAGAATTTCATTAATTTTTTTTCAGGTATGACTTCTGCATGTTGAAACTAATCCTGCTTGATTATATTATATATTTCTAAATGTTCTGCTGTTCCATTCTTTATAGTGTACTCTAACATTTTTCTAGTGACAGATAATAAGTGAACTGGTCTTTCTTGTTTTTTGTCTCCTTCCCAGTTTTCCAATCCTCTGGGACATTTTCAGAAACGAAGGATTCTTGGAAGTTTGCTACCAATGTATCTGTTATCTCTGCAAAGTTAAAAATCACACAATACCAGGTTATAGTCCAAATGGTTTATTTGGAAGTACAAGCTTTCAGAGTGCTGCTCCTTCGTCAGGTAGCGAGTGGAGTAGGATCATAAGACACAGCATTTATAGCAAAAAATCAAAGTGTCATACAACTGATGCGATGTATTGAACAAACTTAGATTGCTGATAAATCCTTAATCACTTAGAATGGGTTGCAGGCTGTGTGATTTTTAACTTTATCTACCCCAGTCCAACACCGGCACCTCCACATCATTATCTCTGCAGCTACTTGGTTTAATAATCAAGAACACAATCCAACAGGTGCAGGGAACTTATCAACATTTAGCCCTATTAGTTTCTCTAGTACCTTTTCTCTAGTGATAGATGTGTTATTTATTTTCTCTTCCCCTTTTGCCCTTGATTTATTATTTTTGGAATGCTATTTGTGTCCTCTGTCGTGAAGATTGATACAAAGTATTTATTCAACTCCTCTCCCCCATTATTTTGTTCCTCATTACTATTTCTCCAGCCTTATTCTCTAAGGTGCCTATGTTAATCCTGGTCTCTACCTTTCTTTTTATCTATTTAAAGAAACTCCTCCTCTTCATTTTGGTATTACTCACTAGTTTATCTTCACAGTTTATTTTCTCTAACTTCAATAGTTTTTTTGGTCACCTTTGTTGGTTTTTAAACTTTTTCCAATCTTCTGCTTTACCAAAGGTTCTGGGAAATCCAAGATGGAGGAGGGGAAAAATTGTGGCTGTCAGAGCTGCTTCTTTTTTGAGAGATTTTAAGTGTTTGAGGTGATTTCCTTGAATTTCAGGAGCAATGTTACTGTTTTATATGCTGTTGCATTGTTTTGGAACTTTGGGGGAATAAAAGATCAAAACAAGGACACTTTAAAAAGGAGGAAGACAGACAAAGTAGAGACCACATGGTCAGAGAAAGAAACCTATACTGTTGTTTGACACAGCAGTGAATCTGCACAGTTACAGCATTTGCTGTTTGATTTCAAGTATCTCTGGACATCGGAGTGCATCTAAGAAAAGTTAATAAACCGTGAAGTTCACAGTTGACCTTGGAGGAAACTATGTGGGAGAGGTCACAGTATGGGGGAAGCTAAGTGCATAGTTTTTAAGTGTATTAGAGTCATAGAGATGTATAGCATGGATACAGACCCTGCGGTCCAACCCATCCATGCCGACCATATATCCCAACCCAATCTAGTCCCACCTGCCAGCAACTGGCGCATATCCCTCCAAACCCTTCCTATTCATATACCCATCCAAATGCCTCTTAAATGTTGCAATTGTACCAACCTCCATCACATCCTCTGGATGCTCATTCCATACACGTACCACCCGCTGCATGAAAAAGTTGCCCCATAGACTTTTATATCTTTCCCCTCTCACCCTAAATGTATGCCCTCTAGTTCTGGACTCCCCAACCCCATGCCCTATTTGCTCTATCCATGCCGCTCATAATTTTGTAAACCTCTAAAAGGTCATCCCCCAGCCTCCGACACTCCAGGGAAAACAGCCCCAGCTTGTTCAGCCTCTCCCTATAGCTCAAATCCTCCAAACCTGGCAACATTCTTCTTAATCTTTTCTGAACCCTTTCAAGTTTCACAACCTCTTTCCGATTGGAAGGAGACCAGAATTGCATGCAATATTCCAACAGTGGCCTAACCAATGTCCTGTATAGGTGCAACATGACCTCCCAACTCCTGAACTCAATACTCTGACCAATAAAGGAAAGCATACCAAACGCCTTCTTCACTGTCCTATCTACCTGCGACTCCACTTTCAAGGAGCTATGAACCTGCACTCCAAGATCTCTTTGTTCAGCAACACTCCCTAGGACCTTACCATTAAGTGTATAAGTCCTGCTAAGATTTGCTTTCCTAAAATGCAGCACCTCACATTTATGTGAATTAAACTCCATCTGCCACTTCTCAGCCCATTGGCCCATCTGGTCAAGATCCTGTTGTAATCTGAGGTAACCCTCTTCGCTGTCCACTACACCTCCAATTTTGGTGTCATCTGCAAACTTACTAACTGTACCTCTTACGCTCGCATCCAAATCATTGATGTAAATCACAAAAAGTAGAGGACCCAGCACCGATCCTTGTGGCACTCCACTAGTCACAGGCCTCCAGTATGAAAAACAACCCTCCATCACCACCTTTGAGCCAGTTCTGTATCCAAATGTTTTGTTTTCCCTGTATTCCATGAGATCTAACCTTGCAAATCAGTCTCCCATGGGAAATCTTGTTGAACGCCTTACTGAAGTCCATATAGATCACATCTACCGCTCTGCCCTCATCAATCCTCTTTGTTACTTCCTCAAAACACTTAATCAAGTTTGTGAGGCATGATTTCCTATGCACAAATCCATGTTGACTATCCCTAATCAGTCCTTACCTTTCCAAATACATGTACATCCTGTCCTTCAGGATTCCCTCCAACAACTTGCCCATCACTAACGTCAGGCTCACTGGTCTATAGTTCCTTGGCTTGTCCTTATCACCCTTCTTAAACAGTGGCACCATGTTAGCCAACCTCCGTCTTCCGGCACCTCACCTGTGACTATCGATGATACAAATATCTCAGCAAGAGGTCCAGCAATCACTGCTCTAGCTTCCCACAGAGTTCTTGGGTACACCTGATCAGGTCCTGGGGATTTATCCACCTTTATGCATTTCAAGACATCCAGCACTTCCTCCTCTATAATATGGACATTTTGCAAGATGTCACCATCTATTTCCCAACAGTCTATATCCTCCATATCTTTTCCACAGTAAATACTGATGCAAAATACGCATTTAGTATCTCCCCCATTTTCTGCGGCTCCACACAAAGGCCACCTTGCTGATCTTTGAGGGGCCCTATTCTCTCCTTGGTTACCCTTTTGTCCTTAATATATTTGTACAGACCCTTTGGATTCTCCTTAACTCTATTTGCCAAAGCTATCTCATGTCCCATTTTTGCCCACCTGATTTCCCTCTTAAGTATACTCCTACTTCCTTTATACTCTTCTAAGGATTCAGTCAATCTATCCTGTCAATACCTTACATATGCTTCCTTCTTTTTCTTAACCAAACCCTCAATTTCTTTAGTCATCCAGCATTCCCTATACCTACCAGCCTTTCCTTTCACCCTAACAGGAATATACTTTCTCTGGATTCTCGTTATCTCATTTCTGAAGGCTTCCCATTTTCCAGCTGTTCCTTTACCTGCGAACATCTGCCACAAATCAGCTTTCGAAAGTTCTTGCCTAATACTGTTAAAATTGGCCTTTCTCCAATTTAGAACTTCAACTTTTAGATCTGGTCTATCCTTTTCTATCATTATTTTAAATCTAATAGGATTATGGTCACTGGCCCCAAAGTGCTACCCCACTGACAACTCAGTCAACCGCCCTGCCTTATTTCCCAAGAGTAGGTCAAGTTTTAGATTTAGATAACTTACAGTGTGGAAACAGGCCCTTCGACACAACAAGTCCACATGAAGAGCAACCCACCCGGACCCATTCCCCTATGTTTACCCCTTCACCTAACATTACAGGCAATTTAGCATGGCCAATTCACCTAACCAACACATTTTTGGACTGTGGGAGGAAACCAGAGCACCCGGAGGAACACAGACACAGGGAGAATGTGCAAGTTCCACACAGACAGTTGCCTGAGGCGGGAATTGAACCCGAGTCTCTGGCGCTGTGAGGCAGCAGGGCTAACCACTGTGCCACCTGTTTTGCACTTTCTCTAGTAGGTACGTCCACATACTGAATCAGAAAATTGTCTTGTACACACTTAACAAATTTCTATCCATCTCAACCCTTAACACTATGGCAGTCCCAGCCTACATTTGGCAAGTTAAAATCCCCTACCATAACTACCCTATTATTTTTACAGTCAGCTGAGATCCCCTTACAAGTTTGTTTCTCAATTTCCCTCTGACTATTCGGGAGTCTATAATACAATCCCAATAAGGTTATCATCCCTTTCTTATTTCTCAGTTCCACCCAAGTAACTCCCCTGGATGTATTTCCAGGAATATCCTCCCTCAGCACAGCTGTAATGCTATCCCTTATCAAAAATGCCACTCCCCCCCTCCTCTCTTGCTTCCCTTTCTATCCTTCCTGTAGCATTTGTATCCTGGAACATTAAGCTGCCAGTCCTGCCCATCCCGTTTAAATCCTCCCGAGCAGTTCTAGCAAATTTCCCTGCCAGTATTTTAGTCCCCTTCCAATTTAGGTGCTATCCGTCCTTCGTGTACAGGTCACTTCTACCCCGAAAGAGATTCCAATGATCCAAAAATGTGAATCCTTCTCCCATACGCCAGGTACTCAGTCATGCATTCATCTGCTCTATCCTCCTATTCCTGCCCTCACTAATTTGTAGCACTGAAAGTAATCCAGATATTACTACTCTCGAGGACCTCCTTTTTAAATTTCTGCCTAACTTCCTGCAATCTCCCTTAAGAATCTCAAACTTTTCCCTTCCTATGTTGTTGGTTCTAATGTGGACAATGACCTCTTGCTGGCCCCTCTCCTCCGTGAGAACATTCTGCACCCTCTCTGAGACATCCTTGATCCCGGCACCAGGGAAGCAACACACCATTCTGCCTTTTCGCTGCTGGCCACAGAAACCTCTGTCTGTACCTCAGACTAGAGAAACCCCGAACACAATTGATCTCTTGCAACCCGACGTACCCCTCTTTGCATTAGAGCCAGTCTCAATACCAGAAACTTGGCTGTTTGTGCTACGTTCCCCTGAGAGTCCATCACCCCAAGTTTTCCAAAGTAGCATTCGTGTTAGAAATGGGTATATTCACAAAAGACTCCTGCACTAGGTGCCTATCTCTCTCACCCTTCCTGGAGTTAACCCATCTATGTGACTGAATCTGAGTCTTTCCCCTCTTCCTATAACTGCATTCCATCACATACTGCTGTGTTGCAAATGCCTCATTGCTTCTAACTGTCTCTCCAACCAATCCATTCGATCTGATAAGATTCATAGCCAACAGCATTTATGGCAGATATAATCCGCAGTAACCCTTAAACTCTCTTTAAACTCCCACATCTGACAAGAAGTACATATCACTCTATTAAAGACCATTTTTGCTCCTTCACAATTTACAGACCCAGAAATTAACACCGTCTTATTCCTCTACAAACACTGCCCCAGGTTAATAGTTATGGCTTATATATTAATTTTAATCAAGATACATATCTCCAAAGATATATAATCAAGAAAGAACCCACTCCACTCACTACTGCAGATTCTCTGTAGGCCACACTTAAAACAACGATTAATTTATCTGATTCTGTGCTGTGAACTTCGCCCAACAGTTCCTCCAAGATCAGTTGTGAATTTCACTGTTTGTTAATTTTCCCAGATGCACTTCGATGTCCAGTGAATCATGAATTCAAACAGCAAAGGCAGTAACTGTTCAGGTCTCTCTCTCTCTCTCTCTCCTGCACTGACCTCATCATGTGCTTCCTTTGTCTGCTCTTCTTCATTTTAAAACTGCTGTTGTTTTGACTTATTTTTCCCCAAAGTTCCAAAACAATGCAACAGCATGTGAAACAGTAATTGCTGTTCCTGAAATTCGAGGAAATCACCTCCAGCACCTAAAATACCTCAAAAAAGGAGCAGCTGTTACAGCCAGAAATTGTTCCCATCCTCCATCTTGGATTACCCAGAATCTTGCTGTAAATCTGATAGTGTGTCAAATGGGTTCTTTTTTGATTACAGAGCGACCCCTGTATTTGAGGAATTGTTTTCCGCGGTCTCAGTAACCCACAGATGATCAGGCCCCAAACATATTATAGGAGCCAGAGACCAAGAGGCTGCCAGGAAGGTACGTTTCCCATTGAAATGAATGGGTTTGCTCCTATCTGCGGTTTGGGGCTTCCATAGTAAGTCCTGGAATGTATCCCCTGCGGGTACGGGGGGACTACTGTATATGATTCATTGAGATCTGTCTCAATTACATTTTTAAAATATAAAACATAGGCCTATGTTAGCCTGGAGCAGTGTTTTTTAGAGCAGTAAGACCATGCTATTTTCTGGATCTGTAGATTTTTAAGGTGCAAAGCTGACCTTTAGTAGAGTGACGTGCTCTTCCTGTAGAATGTGGGAGTTTAAGAACAGTTTCCATGTTACTGATGACTATGTCTGCAGGAAAGGTCTTTGGTTGCAAATCATATCAGATCACATAGATTGGTTGGAGTGACAGTTAGAGGCAATGCAGAATTTGCAGGAGCTAGCAGATATGATGGATGGCAGTTGTAGGAAGGGAGAAAAACCGCAGATATAGTCAGATAGATGGGTTACCTGCAGAAAAAGTAGGAGAAGGAGGTAGGTAGTGCAGGAATCTCCTATGGCTATCCACATCTCAAACAAGTATGCTGTTTTGGAAAATGTAGTAGGTAATGGACTCTCAGGGGAATGTAGCACAAACAGTCCAAGTTTCTGGTACCAAGAGTGGCTCTCATGTAACGAAGGATAGGTCAGGTTCCAAGCGATCAATTATGTTGGGGAACTCTTGAGTCAGAGGCACAGACAGGCGTTTCTGTGGCCAACAGTGCAAAATCAGAATGGTGTGTTGTTTCCCTAGTGCCAGGATCAAGGATATTTCAGAGAAGATGCAAAATATTCTCAAAGAAGTGAGGGACCAGCAGGAGGTCATTGCGTACATTGGAGCTAATGACATTGGAAGGGAAAAGAATGAGATTCTGAAGGGAGAATATAGGAAGTTAGGCAGGAATTTTTAAAAAAAGATCCTCAAGGGTAATAATATCTGGATTACTCCCTGTGCTATGAGCTAGTGAGAGCAGGAATAGAAGGATAGAGCAGGTGAATGTGAGACTGAGGAGCTGATGCAAGGGAGAAGGTTCACATATTTGGATCAATGGAATCTCTTCTGAGGTAAAAGTGACCTGTATAAGAAGAATGGATTGCACCTGAATTGGAAGGCAGACTAATATACTGGCAGGGGGATTTACTAGAATTCCCTTACATGCACAGACACACACATATAAGTCTATGGGATAAATTTGCATTTGCAGATACATTATTTTTGCTCAAGAAGCACACAACCTGCAGGCAGTCAATTCATATAACATTTTGTAAATTCCTACTTTGGAAATAGAACCAGTCTGACTCAAGGTTGGTGTACAGACAAACTCTAACTTTACCTTTAATACATTGTCTGAGCTGAGATGTAATTTTTTTAAATATAAAATCTTAAGTTATCTCAGCAATGTGACTTAAAAGAAGTTCTGGGATTTATATATAAATGAACCAATACCTGTAACTAATTCTAAAAGATAAAAGACTTAACAGCAACATAGGTTTGTTCAACATATCATTTTAATTGCATGACACTATGATCTTCACTGTGAAATTCTGTGTCTTATGATCCTGCCCCACTAATTACCTGATAAAGAAGAGCACTCTGAAAGCTAGAACTTCCAAATAAATCTATTGGACTATGACCTGGTGTTGTGTGATTTTTAGCTTTATTGGTCAGAGCATTGAGTATACCAGTTGGGAGGTCATGTTGCACTGTACAGGCCATTGGTTAGGCCACTTTTGGAATATTGTGTGCAATTTTGGTCTCCCTCCTATCGGAAGGATGTTGCGAAACTTGAAAGGGTTCAGAACAGATTTACAAAGATGTTGCCAGGATTGGAGGGTTTGAGCTACAGGGCAAGGTTGAATAGGCTTGGGCTGTTTTCTCTGGAGCATTGGAGGCTGAGGGGTGACTACATAGAGATTTATAAAATCGTGAAGGGCATAGATAGGGTAAATAGACAAAATATTTTCTTTGGATTGGGGAGACCAGAACTAGACAGCATAGATTTCAGGTGAGAGGGGAAAGATTTAAAAGGGACCTAAGAGACAACATTACATGTAGAGGGTGGTGCGTGTATGGAATAAGCTGCCAGAAGAAGTGGTAGAGACTGGTACAATTACAACATTTAATAGGCATCTGGACGGGTATATGAAAAGGAAGGATTTAGAGAGATATGGGCCAAGTGCTGGCAAATGGACGAGATCAGTTTAGGATATCTGGTCAATATGGACAAATTGGACCAACGGATCTGTTTCTGTGCTGTACATTTCTATAACTATTAATCACCACCACATTGTATTTTCTTTGTTTTGTCTTTCAATTTGATACTGACCTTATCTTCCTTGATTAATAATGTTTGGTTTCCTTGTTTCTCACTGGAACATTCTCTTTGTTGCGAGTCATGAACTGTTTTCTTAAACATCTGCTCCTGTTCGTTAAACATCTTTTCTTTCAAATTCTTTTCTCTTTCCATTCTAACCATCTCTGTCCTCCTTCCTTTGTCATTACCCCTAGTTGAGCTTACATAGTTGCTTTCTCCTGTTTTTCTCACTTTAAACTGAAAGCTAAATTCTATCTAATTATGGCCACTGTTTCTGATATGCTGTTTTATTCCAAGATTATTTATCAAACCTGCCTTATTACAAATTACCAGATCCAAAATAGCTTGATTCCAGGTTTGATCCACAAAGTGTTGGTTTGGGAAATTCTATGAATTCTTCCTCCTGGCTAGCTCTGTGATTCTGAGTTTCCATGGTGAAAGTGCTGCCTACTTTACTCACTCCCATTACCTCCAGATCTATTCTCTGTCATACAGTATCTACTGTGAGGGAGCCTGTAGACTACTCCCTCTAATGTCTTCAAACATTTTTTTCTTAACTGGTTCCGTATGGATTTGTATCTTCTGATCCAGTATGATTTCTTGACATTACACTTGTTCATCATGCACTGACAGATCTACACCACCCTTTACTTCCTGTTTATTATTCTGAAAAGTTCCATAGCCTTGAAATAAAACTCATGCTTTGGTCTTCTTGTAACTATGCGTCTACAATGGATAAAAAAATCATGCCATTTAACCTCAGCCTATATCGTTGATTCATTTATTTGATTCTGAATGCTGCAGGTGTTTTAGTAATGAGCCATTCATTTTGCTTTTTAATCATAATTTCCCCCCTTTGACCGTACATTTTTTTAATGTTTGTATAATCTGCCCCTCCATGTCAGGTCCTCTGCATCTTTACCTAAACAGCAGCACCCTGTAATTCCACCATATGCTTTCACGTTTTCACCTCTGTTTCCCCTTTCCTGAACTCTCCCTTCCTCTATTTAGATGAAAGCCTTCTCTCCAGCCCTAGTTATTTGACTACCAGCACAATTCAAGTGTAGCCCATCCCATGAGAATAGCTCCCTTCTATTCGAGTACTGCTGTCAGCGCTGCTTGAACTGAAACCCTCTCCTCCCATTCTAATCTTTGAGCTATGCATTTAGGTCTCAAACTTTATTTACCCTATGCCAGTTTTTCTGTGACTCAGTACTAATCCAGAACTTTTAAATTTAGTTCCTAACTATTCAAAGTTTTCAGCAAAACCTTTTTTTTCTGGACCTATCAATGTTCTTGATACTAACATGGACAATGATAATGAGATTCCTCCTCTCTCCAACAAGGTCCTCTCCAACACTGAGAAGATGCCTTTACACCAGACAGGTAACACAGCCTTCAGGACTGATGCTCACATTCACAGTAACTATCCACCTAAGTATACTGTCCATACCACTACAATGTTGGTATTTTCACTGCTGACACGAATGACTCTCTGTTCCATGGTGGCATAATTAATGGGCTCATCATCCATGCATTCTCCACATTCATGCAAAAACCTTGTAACTGTTGAACAATGACAGGTACTGAGGCTCCACCAATACTACCTCCGATCCCCATATCTACTTCACCTGCAGCCACACCCTTCTGTCCCTGTTCACAGATCAAATTTGAGCTATCCTAATTTGAGAGACACGACTGTGTTTTGGAGCAAATTTTCCAGGTAACTATTCTCGTCCCTGATGTGATTCCCCATCTTGAACAACAGTTAGAGTCATAGAGTCATAGAGATGTACAGCATGGAAATAGACGCTTCGGTCCAACCCGTCCATCCAACCGGATATCCCAACCCAATCTAGTCCCAGCTGCCAGCACCCGGCCCATCTGATCAAGATTCTGTTGTAATCTGAGGTAACCTTCTTCACTGTCAACTACACCTCCAATTATGGTGTTATCTGCAAACCTACTAACTGTACCTCTTATACTCGCATCCAAATCATTTATGTAAATGACAAAAAGTAGAGGACCAGTACCAATCCTTGTGGCACTCCACTGGTCACAGGCCTCCAGTCTGAAAAACAACCCTCCACCACCACCCTCTGTCTTCTACCTTTGAGCCAGTTCGGTATCCAAATGGCTACTTCTCCCTTTATTCCGTGAGATCTAACCTTGCTAACCAGTGTCCCATGGGGAACCTTGTTAAACGCCTTACTGAAATCCATATAGATCACATCTACCGCTCTGCCCTCATCAATCCTCTTTGCAAACACTTATTACATATGTAATCACCTTCATGTCCAGGAGCTTCACATGCTGCAGCAGCAACGCATAACCTATCCTGTCATCACTAACATATTTTGTGTGAGAGGGTGGGATCCATGTGTGAATGTGTGAGATTGTAATCTGCCTATGTGTTTGATAGTTCAACCTATGAGAAAAAGTGGTTTGTATTTGAACTGTGTATGAGACAGAGAGTGAGCGAGAGACAGAGAAACAGTGTTTGTGTGAGAGTGCGAGAGTGTGATCTAAGAGCGATGATTTGGAGATGTCGGTGTTGGACTGGGGTGTAAACAGTTAAAACTCACACAACACCAGGTTATAGTCTAACAGGTTTAATTGGAAGCACTAGCTTCCGGAGTGCTGCTCCTTCATCAGGTCATAGAGTCATAAAGGTGTACAGAACGGAAACAGACTCTCGGTCTAACCCGTCCATGCCGACCAGATATCCCAACCCAATCTAGTCCCACCTGACAGCACCCGGCCCAATTCCCTCCAAACCCTTCCTATTCATATACCAATCCAAATGCCTATTAAATGCTGCAATTGTACCAGCCTCCACCGCTTCCTCTGGCAATTCATTCCATACACGTACCCCACTCTGTGTGAAAAAGTTGCCCCTTAAGTCTCTTTTATATCTTTCCCCTCTCACTCTATATCTATGCCCTCTAGTTCTGGACTCCCAAACCCCCGGGAAAAGACCTTGTCTATTTACCCTGTCCATGCCCCTCATAATTTTGTAAACCTCTACAAGGTCACCCCTCAGTCTCCGACCCTCCAGGGAAAACAGCCCCAGCCTGTTCAGCCTCTCCCCATAGCTCAAATCCTCCAACCCTGGCAACATCTTTTTAGATTTTTTCTGAACCCTTTCAAGTTTCCACCTCGCATTTATCCGAATTAAACTTCATCTGCCACTTCTCAGCCCATTGGCCCATCTGGTCCAGATCCTATTGTAATCTGAGTTAACCCTCTTCACTGTCCACTACACCTCCAATTTTGTTGTCATCTACAAACTTATTAACTGTACCTCTTATGCTCGCATCCAAATCATTTATGTAAATGACAAAAAGTAGAGGACCCAGCTCCGATCCTTGTGGCACTCCAGTCTGAAAAACAACCCTCCACTACTCTCTGTATCAGGTGGTTGTCCTGATGAAGGAACAACGCTCTGAAAGCTAGCGCTTCTAATTAAACCGTTTGGACTATAACCTGGTGTTGTATGATTTTTAACCATGACGTAAGAGTGCTTTGTGCATGTGTTTAAGAGAATTTATGAAGTGTATGTTGATTGAATCTGACTGGAGAAAGTACAATAATCCTTTTGTGTGTAAGTTAGAGAGTGAAATGTGTTTATGTGTGTATTTTAAACCTATATAAAACAGTAGTTAGACTTCAGCAGGAGTATTGTGTGCAGTTTTAGGGAGTTACATTTTAAGAAATGTTTGAATGCATTGGAGAGAATGCAGATGAGATTTACAAAAATGGTTCCAGGAATGAGAAATCTCAGTAAGAAGAAAGATTAGAGAAGTTGGGACTGTTGTCCGTAAAAATAAGAGGGCTAATTTGACATGAGATTTGATTGAAATTTTCAAAATTATATGATGTTTGGACAGAATAGACAGGGATGAACTGCTGCTGTTTGTAAAAGGATCAAGACACTAGGACACAGGTTTAAAGTGATTTGGAAAGAAACCAATGCAATGGGAGATAAGCCATTTCCCACAGTGATACTTAGGGTCTTGCGCATGTTGTTTAGAGGTGAGGGGGGGAGTAGCTTGAAGCAGACATTCAAAGAATAGAATAGCTTTTATTGTCACGTACACTAGAGAAAAGTTTCTACGTTGCCAATTAGATGTGCCCAGGCACAGCTTGTTTACAAGATTTTAGACAATACAGAAATAAAATATCCAGCATTACAGAAAAATAAGTTCAGTCCAACAGACCACACTGGCAGCCAGCTTCCAGTCCGCTGGACCCTGGCTCCACATTGCAGCGGCCAGACCAGGGGGCCACTGCAGGAGGCTGGAAAGTTGCCACACTACGCCACCACACAGGATATTCAGTGATTATTTAAATACAGACAATGTGCAAAGTTATTGGGAAAGAGTGGGAGAATTACATTTATTCAAAAAGATAATGCAGTCGTGATAGGCCAAATGAACCTTCTTTTGCACCATAACAATTCTGTGATTCTGCAAAGAATGGCCTGATGCTGGTCCTTGCCTCTGATGTACATTTAATAGAGCCATGCCCTGTCCCTACCCCAAGTGATGTGTTCGGAGAAAATGGCTTTGGAGCTGTATCAGGTTGAAATTAAAATTGATTCAGAGTTGTGATTTTTCGGCATATTAGATACACAGTATCTGCTGAACAATGGTCTTGAGCATGTTGTTTAGAGGTGGGGGGGTGTTGGGGAGAGTAGCTTGAAGCAGACATTCAAAGAATAGAATAGCTTTTATTGTCACGTACACTAGAGAAAAGTTTCTACGTTGCCAATTAGATGTGCCCAGGCACAGCTTGTTTATTTACAAGATTTTATACAGAAATAAAATATCCAGCAATCAAAGGACACCAGTTAGATTAGAGCTTGCTATCTTGGGGAACTTTGAGCTGAGTAATTTGCCTCAAAGATCAGAGAGAGCCGATCCTTTTGAAAAGATGACTGAATAATTTCAGGTTGGCTTGTAATTTTTGAGTTTCTGCAATCTCTGCGTGGACAGGGTTGCTTTGATAAAAGAATGATACTGTTGTTTCCTGGGCACACTTTGGACACATTACAGCACAAACTCTGGAGAGGGCCTTAATACAAGCATGAGTAGCATGAGCTGAAGTTTCCAGGAGGGTTGATAGAAGCATAGATACAGAGAAAGTTAGGCAGTGCTGGAGGAAGGCATTCAGTAGTCCATCTGCTGGACAAAGAGAGCCATCTACGCTAATCCCACTTTCCAAAACTTGAATCATTGCCCTGAATGTCTCAGTACTTCAAGTGTATATCCAAGTTGCTTTTAATTTTACGAGAGATTTTGTTTCCAACACCATTGAGTTCTAGAGCCCTGCTATCCTCTGGCTAAAAAGGAAATTACTTTTCAACTCCTCTCTAATGCTTCTTCTAAGTACTTTAACACAAAGTTGTATGGTTATTGATCCTTCAGCTAAGTGAAATAAATCTTTCCTGTCCAATTGATTTAGGTTCCACATAATTTTATACATCCTAATTAAATTTTCCTTCAGCTTTCTCTGTTCCATGGTGGGGAATAAAAACAACTTTTCCAGTTTTCCTTATTGCTAAAATTCTTCATTCCTGGCAACATCCTCATAAATCTGCTCCTCGCCCTCCCTTTTATGATCATATTCTTCTTATAAATCAGAAATCACATGAGTATACAATACTCTTGTTGCGGTCTCAGTGTTTCAGACAGTTCTGGCACACCGTCCTCTATCTCTTTATAAAGGAAAATATCCCATTGTCTAACTCCTCTACCATCTTGTCTACTCTCCTGCCACCTTTGGAAGACTGTGAACGTATACTCCGAGCTGCTTGAGTTCCTCTGCACTTCTCAGTATCCTATTGTTTATTCCCTTGCCTTCTTTGTCCTTCCTGACTGCGAGCATTGTACAGCAAGTCAGCATCCCAATGAAGCAGACTGGGGACAGTGGACCTGTGTGAGAAGCGCAGCGAACAGTAGGAAATAAAAGGTGGTGACAGGGAATCCCTCCAACCTGTTTCTACCAGTCAAAGTGTGATGTCACTGGAAAGCAGGTCTGTGTTTGCTGGCTACACTTTCATACTCTTTTGATTGGCCAAGTGGTTTAACACAGGAGACGTTATTACAGTTGAAGAGTAAAGGTTAGAAACTCACTTCTTTAATATTTAACATACAAGTTAATGAATTAAATAGAATAGAAGTGGCTGGGCAATCAATGTGTTTCAGCAGGCGAGTGGGATGTGATAGACACCTGTTCAATCCACAGCGACTGCAAATTGGCTGCTTGAAATCAGAGTTGATGAGCTCGAATCTAGATTAAGGACATTCTGACACATTCTTTAGATTAATTGTATCAAATTTGGTCTGTGATCAGGGACAGAAGGGTGTGACTGTGAGTAAGGCAGATATTGGAATCCAGAATTTAGATTTGGAGGAGCCTCTGTTGGTGCCTTTGTCAGACAGATATAAGGTTCTTGCTCAGGGTACAAACTGCAAGGAGGATGAGTGAATTGATCAAAGCACCATTATCCAGAGGGCCATTCAAGAGGGGGGAGCAAAGAGAAATGTAGTATAGTTAGGGAAATGTATACTGTTTACTGCAGCAGAGTGTCCTGAAGGCTGTGTACCTACCTCATGCCAAGATTAAGGACTTCTCAGCTGGACAGGAACTTGGGAGTTGGAGGGGAAGAATCCACTTATTGTTATCCAAAGTACCAACAGCATAGGTAGGACTAGGAAAGAGTTGCTGCTGAAGGATTATGAGCAGTTTAGGGCTAAATTAATAAGCAGAACCAGGAAGGCAATAATCGCAGGATTACTACCAGAGCAGCATGCAATTTAGTATAAGGTAAATGAGATGAGAGAGGCAAATGCATGGCTCAAAGATTGATTGATTTTGATTGATTGATTGATTGTTGTTACATGTACTGAGGTAGAATGAAAAGCATTGATGAGAAGGATGAATGATCCACAGTTAACAAAGGCAGTCATGGAGACTATCCAATCAAAAACTAAGGCATACAAAGTGGTGGAAACTAATGGTCGACCAGAGGATTTGGATTTTCTTTTAGGAATCAGCAACAGATGACTAAAAAGCTAATACAAAGAGTGAACATTGATTACCAAAATAAATTTGCAAGAAAGGGGTAATCAAATTAACCTGGGACCCTTGATGGATGGGAATTTGAAGTTGATTATGGGGAACAGGGCATTGGCAGATAATTTAATCAATATTTTACATCAAGCTTCGTGGTGGAGACATTACAAAACTAACAGGAAGGTACTAATGGGAAGTAAGAACTAGCAACAGTCTCTATCATGAGAAACAAAGACTAATGAGACAGAAGGCAGACAGGTTCCCAGGACATAGCTGGCACCAGGCTTTTAAAGAAAGTGGCTGGACAGGTATTGGAGGTTGAAATATTCCAGAACTCAATGGATTTCAGGAAAGTTCCAGTGAATTGGAAAACTGCTAATGTGACATCCCTGTTCAAGAATGGAGGGAGACAGAAAAACAAGAAACTAAAGGCGAGTTAGCCTTACATCTGTTATTGCAAAAATGCTAGAGTTATTATTAAGGAAGAGATGGCAGGGCATTTAGAAAAGTTTAACACAATCAAACAATGTCAACGTGGGTTTTGTGAAAGGGTTTGACAAATTTGAGGATGTAACAAGCAGAGATGATAAAGGGAACTGGTAGATGTGGTGATTTAGATTTCCAGAAAACGTCTGACAAGGTTGGACAAGATAGGATCTCATAGTGCTGGGGTTAATATATTCACAGTGACTGAGGATAAGAAAACAAACAGAAGGCAGAGAGTTGGAATGCATTGGGCTTGTTCAGATAGAAAGATGTAACAAATTGAGAGCAACAAAGACTAATCATTTGGCCTCAATTATTTACTGTCATTGAGTCATAGAGACGTACAGCATAGAAACAGACCCTTTGGTCCAACTCATCCATGCCGACCAGATAGCTGAACCTCATCTAGTGCCATTTGCCAGCACTTGGCCCATATTCCTCTAAACCCTTTCTATTCATATACCCATCCAGATGCCTTTTAAAAGTTGTAATTGTACTAGCCTCCACCACTTCCTCTGGCAGCTCATTCCATGCACGCACCACGCTGCATGCACATGTTGCCCTTTAGGTCCCTTTTAAATCTTTCCCCTCTCACCTGGAACCTATACCGTCCAGTTCTAATCTCCCCAATCCAGAGAAAATACTTTGTCTATTTACCCTATCCATGCCCTTCATAGAGTCATAGAGATGTACAGCATGGAAACAGACCCCTCAGTCCAACCCGTCCATGCCGACCAGAAGTCCCAACCCAATCTTGTCCCACCTGCCAGCACCCGGCCTATATCCCTCCAAACCCTTCCTATTCATATATCCATCCAAATGCCTGTTAAATGTTGCAATTGTATCAGGCTCCACCACTTCCTCTGGCAGCTCATTCCATACACGTACCACCCTCTGTGTGAAAAAGTTGCCCCTTAGGTCTCTTTTATATCTTTCCCCTCTCACCCTAAACCTAAGCCCTCTAGTTCTGGACTCCTGACCCCAGGGAAAAGATTTTGTCTATATATCCTATCCATGCCCCTCAAGATTTTGTAAACCTCTATATGATCACCCCTCAGCTTCTGATGTTCTGGGAAACAGCCCCAGCCTATTCCACCTCTCCTTGGCAACATCCTTGTCAATCTTTTCTGAATCTTATCAAGTTTCACAACATCCTTCCAATAGGAGGGAGACCAGAATTGCACACAATAGTCCAAAAGCAGCCTCACCAATGTCCTGTACAGCTGCACCATGACCTCCCAACTCCGATAAACCTATTTTGACCAACAGTGGCAAGCATACCAAACGCCTTCTTCACTATACTATCTACCTGAGACTCCACTTTCAAGGAACTATGAACCTGCACTCCAAGGTCTCTTTGTTCAGCAACACTCCACAGGGCCTTACCATTAAGTGTATAAGTCCTGCTCTGATTTGCCTTTCCAAAATGCAGCACTTCAGCCTCGATATTAACGTCTTAGAGGAAGGGGCAGAGTGTAATAATATAGGTGGGTGACAGGTTGTGATGAGGCATAATGAATTTTCAAAGGGATTTAGGTAAGTTTAATGAATGGGCAAAACCTTGGCAGTTGGAGTTTAATATAAAATGTGTGAGGCCATTCAGTTTAGAAGGAAGAATCAAAAGACGGATCCTTATTTAACTGGAGAGAGAATCCAAAAACGTTCAGCACAGAGGGATCTGGGTATTGTGAATAAAAGACAAAAAGCTAGCATGAAGGTGCAGCAAATAATTTGGAAAGCAAATGGAACTTTGGCCTTTATTTCTTGGAGATTGGAGTTTAAAAACAGGGAAGTCTTGCCACAACTGTACAGGGTGTTGGTGAGGATACACTATACTGAGGATTACTGTATATAGTTTTTGGCTCTGACTTTAAGGAAGAATGTATGGCATTGGAGGCTGATCAAAAGAGATTCATTCGGCTGATTCCTGGGGTGAAGGGGTTGACTTATCAAAAATGATTAAACAGGGTTGGCCTTTATTCATTAGAGTTTTGTGTGTGCAGCCAGAAGATATAGATGAGGTTTTAAATGTGTACTTTGTATTCACAACAGAGAAGTTAGCCATAGGTCTAGAATAGTCACAGGTGAGGTGCTGGAAGACTGGAGGTTGGCAGGCGTGGTGCCACTGTTTAAGAAGGGCGATAAAGACAAGCCAGAGAAACTATAGACCGGTGAGCTTGACCTTGGTGGTGGGCACTTGTTGGAGGGAATCCTGAGGGACAGGATGTACATGTATTTGGAAAGGCAAGGACTGATTAGGGATAGTCAACATGGCTTTGTGTGTGGGAAATCATGTCTCACAAACTTGATTGAGTTTTTTGAAGAAGTAACAAAGACGATTGATGAGGGCAGAGCAGTAGATGTGATCTATATGGACTTCAGTAAGGTGTTCGACAAGGTTCCCCATGGGAGACTGATTCGCAAGGTTAAATCTCATGGAATACAGGGAGAACTAGCCGTTTAGATATAGAACTGGTTCAAAGATAGAAGACAGAGGATGGTGGTGGAGGATTGTTTTTCAGACTGGAGGCCTGTGACCAGTGGAGTGCCACAAGGATTAGTGCTGGGCCCTCTACTTTTTGTCATTTACATAAATAATTTGCATGCGAGCATAAGAGGTACAGTTAGTAAGTTTGCAGATGACACCAAAATTGGAGTTGTAGTGGACAGCAAAGAGGGTTACCTCAGATTACAACAGGATCTGGACCAGATGGGCCAATGGGCTGAGAAGTGGCAGATGGAGTTTAATTCAGATAAATGTGAGGTGCTGCATTTTGGGAAAGCAAATCTTAGCAGGACATATACACTTAATGGTAAGGTCCTAGGGAGTGTTGCTGAACAAAGAGACCTTGGAGTGCAGGTTCACAGCTCCTTGAAAGTGGAGTCGCAGGTAGATAGGATAATGAAGAAGGCGTTTAGTATGCTTTCCTTTATTGGTCAGAGTATTGAGTACAGGAGTTGGGAGGTCATGTTGCGGCTGTACGGGACATTGGTTAGGCCACTGTTGGAATATTGCTTGCAATTCTGGTCTCCTTCCTATCGGAAAGATGTTGTGAAACTTGAAAGGGTTCAGAAAAGATCTACAAGAATATTGCCAGGGTTGGAAAATCTGAGCTACAGGGAGAGACTGAACAGGCTGGTGCTGTTTTCCCTGGAGTATCGGAGGCTGAGGGATGACCTTGTAGAGGTTTAAAAATTATGAGGGGTATGGATAGGATAAATAGACAAAGTCTTTTCCCTGGGGTCGGGGAGTCCAGAACTAGAGGGCATAGGTTTAGGGTGAGAGGGGAAAGATATAAAAGAGACCTAAGGGGCAACATTTTCATGCAGAGGGTGGTACGTGTATGGAATGAGCTGCCAGAGGATGTGCTGGAGGCTGGTATAAGTGAAACATTTAAGAGGCATTTGGATGGGTATATGACTAGGAAGAGTTTGGAGGGATATGGGCCTGGTGCTGATAGGTGGGACTAGATTGGGCTGGAATATGGCATGGACGGGTTGGACCGAATGGTCTGTTTCCATGCTGTAATCTCTATGACTCGATAAATCAGAGACAGTGTCTCTAAGATACTTGAAAAATTAGCATTGAGAGAAAGGAGGCATTTACAGCTCCTGGAAGCTTGTAAGTGGATGAATACCTAGGCCCTAGTGAAATGTATTCAAGGATACTGTGGGAGGCAGAGGAGGTGATTGGAGGCAGTTCTACATACACTTTTAAATCTTCTGTGGTTAGACGAGAGGTGCCAGAGGACCGGAGGATAGCTAATATGGTATTGTCCTTCAAGGAGGGTAGTCGGGATAAACCAGAAAACTACAAGCCAGTGTGTCTAATAGCTGTGGTAGGGAAACTATTGGAGAAATGTCTGAGTGATAATTAATATCCACTTGGGGAGGCAAGGATTCATCAAGGTTTTGAAAGTCATCAAGGCTTTATAAGAGAGTGATAATATTTAACAAATTTGATTGAAGTTTGCAAGGAGGTATCTGGGTGTGTAAATGAGGGGTCTGCAGTTGATGAAGTTCAGTGAGGCGTTTGTCAATGTTTTGCATGGCAGACTGATCAAGAAGCTAAGAGCTCACATAATCCAGGGCAATTTGCAAATTGGATCTGAAATTAGCTCAGTGACAGGAGGCGGAGGGTAACGTTGAAGGTCTTTTGTGACTGGAAACCTGTGAAGTGTCATGCCAGAGGCTTCAGTGCTGGGTCCCTTTCTTTTTGTAGAATATTAATGATCTAGACCTGACTGTAGGAAATATGATCAGTAAATTTGCAGATGTTTCAAAGATTAGAGGTGCGGTATATAGAGAGGAGTAACGCCTTACACTACAGGACTGGTCAGATGGGCTGAATTAAGGCAAATGAATTTAATCCTGAGAAGTGCAAAATAATATATTTTGTGAGGACTAACAATGCAAAGGAACCCACATTAAATGGTATGAAGTACAAAAGATCAGAGGGACATGTATACATCTTCACAGATCCTTATATGCAGTGGTTAAGGTAATTAATTGCCATTGCTAGTCAAGGCATTGATTACAAGTTGTAGTGGAATACTCCCCACTTTCCTGGATGGGTCCTGCTCCAGGAACACTTTAGAGCCTGACATTATCCAGGACAAAGCAACCCACTTGACTAGCATCATGTCCACAAATATTTACTTCCTCCACTATCAATGGTCAGTAGCAATAGTGTGTACCATCTACAAGATAGGCTGTAGAAATTCATCAAGGTTCCTATCTATTCAGAAGGACAAAGGCAGCAAGTATATGGGACCACCACCTGCATGTTCCCCTCCAAGCCACTAACCATCCTAACTTGAACATATGTCCTTCAGTGTCATTGGGTCAATATCCTGGAATTTCCTCTCTAACAGCATTTATGTGTGTGCCTTCACCAAATAGATTGCAGTGGTTTAAGAAAGAAGCTCACCACCACCTTCCAGAGACCAAGTAGGCATGGGGAATGGATGCTGACCCAGCCAGTGATGCCCATGTCTCACAGTGATTAAGAGAGAACAAGAGCAAAGAGGTTATGATGGAGCTGTACATAACGTTAGGCCATAGATTGCACACTATAGGAAGGATGTGATTGCACTGGAGAGGCTGCGAAGGAGATTCACCAGGATGTTGTGTGGGCTTGAGCAAATCAGCTATGAATAAAAACTAGATAGTTTGGGGTTGATTTCCTTAGCAGAGAGATGGCTGAGAGGGTGTTCTGATTAAGGTGTATGAAGTTCTGAAGGGCATAGACAGGGTAGATAAGGTGAAACCATTCATGTTAGTAGAAATGTCAATAACCACGGGGGGCACTTTAAAGGTAAGGAGCAGTGTGTTTAGTTGGGATTTGAGAAAAAAGACATTTTCACCCAGTGCATTGTGGGTATTAATAATTCACTGCCTGAAATGGTGATGGAGGCAGGAATCCTCACAACATTTAAGAACTATTTGGATAAACACTTGAAACATTGTACAAGACAAGGCTATGGGCCAAGTGTTAGAAAATGGGATTAGAATAGATGGATGTTTGATGACTGATGTGGATATGATGGGCTGAGTGGCCTCTTTTCATACTGTACAAACTCTATGATTCAATGACTCTAAAAATGATAATTTTAGCTTGGATCATTTGAGTTTTTGATTTTCTGATCCCCTCCACCATGTGGGAGACACCATGTTGAAACCTAGTTAAAATGATAAACATACAAGATTCTAAGGGGGCTTGACAGGATAGATATTGAGAAGACTTTTCCACTAGTGGGGGAGTCTTGAACTAAGCGACATAACTACAGAATAAGGGGACATTCATTTAAAACTCAGATACATAAGAATTTGTTCAAGCAGAGCATAGTGATGTCGGAAGCCTGTACCTCAGAGTGGTTTAGAGCCTATATAAATGAAAATATTTAAAGAGTTGAGAGATTTTTGAAATATTAATTGGTTGAGGTTATGCGGAGTTGGCATTAGAAAGGAATTGAGGTCTGTGCAGTTTTATATGATCTTGTAGAATTGTGAGGTAGGATTGAGGGGCTGAACGGCCTGCTACTGCTCTTATTTTTGTGTTCTTATGTGCTAACTGCATAACCATTGGTGCTTTCAGATTCAATTCTAGATGCCACTTTTCTGCTCCCTGACCAATCCATTGGTCATGATTTGGAGATGCCGGTGTTGGACTGGGGTGTACAAAGTTAAAAATCACACATCAGGTTATAGTCCAACAGGTTTAATTGGAAGCACTAGCTTTCAGAGCGCTCTCCTTCATCAGGTGGTTATGGAGCAGTGCTTCGAAAGCTAGTGCTTCCAATTAAACCTGTTGGACTATAACGTGGTGTTGTGTGATTTTTAACTTAATCCATTGGTGTATTCCTACCAGTCTACAACTTTGTCCCTCTCTATTGTCTCCAAGGTTCTTAATCATTACCTTTACTTTTAAAATCAAAATAATCGATATATATCATGAATAGTTATAGGCCCAGTATTGAGTCCTATGAAATGCCACTGGAATCATCAGAAGCATTCAGGAGCCACAGCACTTTACTTCCTGTCATCACTTTAGCTTGGATCATTTGAGTTTTTGATTTTCTGATCCCCTCCACCATGTGGGAGACACCATGTTGAAACCTAGTTAAAATCCCTGTAAACTGCGTGTACACTACCCTCATCAGCCCTTCTTATTCCGTCCTCAAAAAATTAAATCAGGTTGGTCAGACATGACTCTCTGTACAAATTTGTGCTGATTTTGAAAAATAAATTATTTAATGACATCTTGGCATCACTGGCATTTCTTAGCTATCCTTAACTGTCCTTGAACTAAGCTCATGTCAGAGAGTTAGCCATATTATTGCTGACTTGGAGTCAGGTACAGGTAGATTTCTTCACTAAAGCAAAGAAAGACATAAATAAACCAGATAAGATAATTCCAGTCAAAGTTATTGAGACTAGATTTATAAATAGCATTGGCATAACACTGCCTGGAGTTATCTGCTCCTTCCGCTTTGATTTTTTTAACTCTTTTTCTTCCTCCACTGCATAGCATTGAGCATGGGGAGATTAAGCCCAGCCTAGCATGGCCAAACACTCAAGAAGGACTGCAAAGTTGAACTTTAACTTTATTTCTTTATTGTTCTACTTTTTACCTAAGATTTTGTGCCTAGGCATCAGTGTACCTAAAATGGTGCCAGGAAAGGCAGTATTGTACACTTTTCACTGTATCCCTGTACTTGAGTACACATGACAATACAATCTAATTCTAAATTCTAATTTTGAAAACTGAATTTGATTACTGCATTTTCATTTCACCATCTGATGTGATGGAATTTGAAATTCCAATACCAAATTACCAGTCTAATGACATAACCACTACTCTGCCTTCTCCCCGGTCTCCAATTAACATTGATTAATTGAAACTTCTTTAAATAATGATGTATGTTGACTCAGAAAGTTTTGCAGTAATTTATGCAGCACCAAAGGTTAGGTTGATTGGTCTGAAATTTCTGCCTTTTTCTACATTTTTTAACAATCATACAAAGATAGCTGCCCAGTTTTCTGATGATGTGTTGGACTGGAGTGGACAAACTTAGACTTAGACTTACTTGGACACACTTAGACTAACAAGCGTGTACGCTGTTTAGGTTGTAATCTGTGTCCTATGATCCAGTCTCCCTCGCTACCTGACAAAGGAGAAGTGCTCTGAAAGCTTGTACTTCCAAATAAACGTGTTGGACTATAACCTGGTGTTATGTGATTTTTATCTCAGTTTTCTGATGCCACACTGTATCCAAATGGAGTAGAGCTTGGGAGGTGCACAATTTCATCCGCTGCTTTACTTAAGAATCTGAGATACAATTAATGTGGGCTTGAGATTTATCATTTTTCAGGATCTTAATATATCTTCTCTCACAATGACCATCTCTCCTGTTATTTCACACTTGTCCTCCTTATTAGTAATTGCTTTGATCTGTGTTTTTGTAAATAAGTTATGTTTGCCAGTATACATCTCTGATGTAAAGCCTTGTTTTCCCAGGTAACTGTTGTGTGTATTCTGAAAAGGATAATACTGAGGATGTCAAATGCATCACCAGCTATGTTATGGTTGTATGGATTTCTGGAGAATAGATGAGGATCTCAAAAGGGTGATTCCACCAACTCATTCTCTTCAGTCTCAATAACAGTGTCTATCATGTCAATGTTACTAGCTGCTAACATGCTAACTATGTCTTGTTAACCACAAGAGGCTCTTCTCAAGAAACAGGAAGTGGTTTTGCTCTACTGCATTAGACCACATAGGCCCTCTATGTCTCTACGCTTAAACAGGACGGTAGCAGCAACCTTCATCATCCACAGCAGTTCATACAGTATATTAAACCCATACAACACTAATATGTCTCCAACGTGGAAGTGGCTATTTTATATATGGATGTTGGCGGGGTGGAAGATGAGGACCCTCCTAATGAAGGGCTTGTGCCTGAAACGTCAATTCTCCTGCTTCTTGGATGCTGCCTGACCGGCTGTGCTTTTCCAGCACCGCACTCTTCAATGTGTCTTCAACATGCAAAGCTGAATGACAACAGGAAGGCTGACTCCTGCCATAGCTGTTTGAAAAGTATCTAGAGCTTTTGCCTTCAAAGCTGGGTTAATTTCTACTGACTGACTGAGTTGGTGGATGGGCTTGATGGTTTGCTGGGTTTGTTAAAGTGGTCCCACAATGAAGAAGGCTTGTTTGTCACATCTTGGATGCTGTACTAGGCCCTTCCCCAGCTCCATCAGCTATAAAATAAGAAGGAGGCTAGGCAGAGGCAGCAAGGAAGTCATGTTGTGCACAGCAGAAAGAGGAGGAGGTCAAAAAAGACTCTCGCAGAAGATTTTATTCCGGTATGGTCTTCCATAAGCATCCCTTCTGTTTCTTCCCAAATCAGGAGCATTGTGTGTGCATAATCAGCACTTTACAAAGGAGCCTCCCACAACCCACACTTTCCCACCACCTCATGACTTCACTCTGCAGCCAAGCACGTGAGCAATTGGTTAACCAAGACATTAAGAATCTGAGATACAATTTATGTGGGCCTGAGATTGAACCGACCAGCAGCATGCTGACACAACCAGTTCAGAAAAGATTTACAAGGGGTTTGAGCTATACGGAGAGGCTGAATAGGCTGGAGCTATTTTCCCTGGAGTGTTGGAGGTTGAGTGATGACCTTATAGAGGTTTATAAAATCATTAGGAGCATGGATAGGATGAATAGCCAAGGTTCTTTCCCTGGGGTGGTGAGCCCAGAACTAGAGGGCATAGGTTTAAGGTGAGACAGGAAAAATTCAAAAGGGACCTGAAGGGCAGCTTTTTCATACAGAGGGTGGTAAATATATGGAATGAGCTGCCAGAGGAAGTGGTGAAGGCTGGTGCAATTACAACATTTAAAAGGCATCTGGATGGGTACATGAATAGGAAGGGCTTAGAGGGATAAGGACCAAGTGTTGGCAAACAGGACGTGATCAGTTAGGATATGTGGTCAGCATGAACGAGTTAGGCTGAAGGGTCTGTTTCTATTATGTACATCTCTATGTTTATCCTCTGGAGGACCTCCACTCTACTCTCCTCTAATTGGCCAAGTGTCCATCCTAAAGGATGGTGATTTGCAGCATTCTGACAATCAAGAGGGTACAGACATTGGGGAGAAAGTGAGGACTGCAGATGCTGGAGATCAGAGCTGAAAATGTGTTGCTGGAAAAGCGCAGCAGGTCAGGCAGCATCCAAGGAGCAGGAGAATTGACGTTTCGGGCATGAGCCCTTCTTCAGGAATGAGGAAAGTGTGTCCATCAGGCTAAGATAAAAGGTAGGGAGGAGGGACTTGGGGGAGGGGCGTTGGAATTGTGATAGGTGGAAGGAGGTCAAGGTGAGGGTGATAGGCCGGAGTGGG